>NW_012267374.1:1017559-1033833 GCF_000151885.1 Dipodomys ordii | reverse complement strand
CAGTTATGGGCCTGAACTCTGGGCCTGGGCGCTGTCCCTCAGCTCTTCAACTCAAGGCAGCACTCTACCACTTGAGCCACCTTCCCAGCCCTATAGTTTTATGTTTAGTATGAGCCAGCGGCACCTGGCTCAAATCTATATATATCTATAAATCTAAATATATATATATGTATATATATCAAATATATATTTTTTTAATTTGTATTTATTTAGTTTATTTACAGCACCACTTCTGGTTTTCTGATGGCTTATTGGAGATAAGAGTCTCGTGGACAGTCCTTCCTGGGCTGCCTTTGAACCATAATCCTCCGGTCTCAGCCTCCAGAGTAGCTAGGATTACAGGCATAAGCCACCAGTACCTGGCTCAAATCACATTTTTTATATAGCTAATTTCAGAATGACATAATCAATCTCTTTTTCTGTCAAATGTTCATGATGTGAATGAATCTTTGAATGTGCCTTTTGCCCTTATAGCAAGATTGATATAAAACTGTAAACTTGCTTCTAACAAATTTTATAAGATTTATCATAACCTTTTGAGTTTTCAGACAAATAACCCCGCTGACTTTTTTTTTTCAACCCCCCTGAAGCTTTGTTCACTTCCTAGCACTACTGTTTTCAATGAAGCACTATTCCATACAGTCTAGTTTTGTCATAAAGTGGTCTCCCAGCAGCTAACCCAGTTGGAAAGACCAAACTGCTCAGGCTGTTATTTGATGAGAGCAGCGAAATTGAGGGAGACTTCATTGTCCTCTCAGGAATGGCAATTAAAGACCAGAGATTATGATTGATAGGGCCATTAAAGAAAAGAGAAATCACAGGAATCCACATGTAGGAGGCATGTAGGTAGGTTCTTCTAAAAAGGGGCTAGAATATCATATCAAACATCAGGGAAATGAGCAGAGCCTTAGTATAGAACCAAGTGGTGTGTATAAAAGTGAGAACAAAAGATCAGAGGTGACGCTGGGCGCCGGTGGCTCACGCCTGTAATCCTAGCTACTCAAGAGGCTGAGATCTGAGGATCCCGCAGTTCAAAGCCAGCCCAGGCAGGAAAGTCTGTGAGACCCTTATCTCCAATTAGCCACCAGAAAACTAGACGTAACACTGTGGCTCAAGTGGTAGAGCACTAGCCTTGAGCTGAAGAGCTCAGGGACAGCCCCCAGACCCAGAGTTCAAACCCTACCCACTGACAAAAAAAAAAAAAAGATCAGGGTTGAGCAAACAGAGTTAATTGAATCAATTAGCTATCTTTGGCCTGAGGCTAGGCTGTTGAACTGAGAGATGCCTCCTCAGGAGACACTAACAAACGAATGTAATAATGCATGAGGGTGTTTTTTGTTTTAAGTTGGAGAAATAATTTTGCCAGTGATATTAGAACATATTTGAACTAACTAATGAGGAGTAAATATTCCTTCCACACAAATTAAGGTTTCAGCAAATAATTCCATTCAGGAAGTGGATGGTGAATGGCTAACTTGTCGTTTGTGGTTCATTTGTTGCCCCTGGTTTCTTCTTCATCTACCACTTCTTTTTCATGTGATTTTCTCTTTTCCTATCTTCTATTTTATTTTATTTTATTTTAAGATTATAGGTCCTGCTGGGAGGACTTGGGTCTCATGTCTTGTTCATCTCCTGCATGAGGATGTTTTTCAATGCCAGTCATTGACATGAATTTTGGCTTTGGTTTTCCTGTTTCTCTTTTGTCTACTGTGTAGTTGAAATATTTGCATGTCTTAATTTTTACTCAGCAAAGAAGGATTACCTCTGTCATGTTGCGTGGCTCAGATTCATTCAGACTCAGACTTAAGTTGCAAAGATGAGATATGGCAGAGAAATATACTCAGGCAAACAAAAGGATAGTAGGGGCTGGGAAGGTGGCTCAGTGGTAGAGTACTTGCCTTGCATGCATGAGGCCCTGGGTTCGATTCCTCAGCTCCACATAAGCAAAAAGAAAAAAGCCAGAAGTGGCTCTGTGGCTCAAGTGGTAGAGTTCTAACCTTGAGCTGAAGAGCTGAGGGACAGTGCCCAGGCCCATAGTTCAGGACCCACTACTGGACCCAAAAAAAAACACTAAAGGATAGTAAACAAGGCCTGGTGCTAGTGGCTCACACATGTAATCCTTGGTGCTCAAGAGGCCAAAACCTGTAGAGCCTATGTTTGTTTGTTGTTTTGGTGGAGGGTCTTGGGGATTTTTTTGTTGTTTTTTTGGTTTTTTGTTTTTGTTTTTTGTCGGTTGTGAGCCTGAACTCTGGGCCTGGGCGCTGTCGCTTCAGCTCTTCAGCTCAAGGCTAGCATTCTGCCACTTGAGCCACAGCGCCACATCCTGCTTTTTCTGCTTATGGGGTGCTGAGGAATTGAACCCAGGGCCTCATGCATGCAAAGCAAGAACTTTATCACTGAGACACCTTTCCAGCCCCTAGGACCTAGGTTTGAAGCCAGTCGAGGCAGAAAAGTCTGTGAGATTCCATCTTCAGTGAGTTAACAATATAATAGACTGGAGTCATAGGTCAAGTGGTAGAGTACTAGACATGAGCGAGAAATCCAAGCATGACTGGGTGCTCTGAGTTCAAACCCTGGAACTGGAAAAAAAAAAGTATTAGAAAAAGAAGGTGACCTAAAAGCCTAAGAAAGCATTCAGGTTGTTGCCTTATAGCCATTCTAGAATTCAGGGATAAGAGCTAAAGACTACGTAGGAAAAATGTAGGCCAATGGAATTGATGTAGTAAAAATAGATGCAAACTAGGAGATAGTCAACTCTCCATTAACCCAAACACTGAAATCATAAAAAATAACCACTTAGACAGTCCAAAGATGGTGACGGAGCAGTAGGGAAATGCCACAGCTCTCCCCAACCAAAAAGAGAGTTCGAGTTCCAATGCTTAATCTCCCCAAGAGACCGACAACAACAAAAAGACGAACACTCAGAGAAAAACAGGAGGTGGAAAATAACAAAAAAAAAGGAGAGGAAAAGAAGAATTTCAAAACAGAGAAGAGCGAAGACCCCTCCCCCAACCTTCACTGGCCGCGCAGCAGTGTGCCAAGCCCCGAACAGCAGGCCCAGCGGGGACTGTCGGAGCCCCAGAGACACAGGGGGCTGCCAGCAGATCACCCGCACAGAAGCCGCCTGAGGTACCCGTGTCAGACCCATTGATCATGACGACCCAGCCGGGCTGCCCGGGTCCCAGAGGCACAGGGGGCCGCCAGCAGATCACTTGCACAGAAGCCTCCTGAGGCACTGGTATCAGACCCCCAGACCCGCTGATTGCGATGACCCGGCAGGGGCCGGCGGGGTCCCAGAGACACAGGGAGCTCCATGCAGATAACTCGCGCAGAAGCCCCCTGAGCATGGACACTGTGGACCTGACAGCTTCGATAGAGGCAGAGACAGAACAGAATCGCACAGAGCCACCACCGCCCAGCCCAGCCCACAACCACCCCAACTGAACTCGGACTGCAACAGCAACTGACGACCTACACCACACAGAAACAACCAGCTCCAGGGTGAGCACCCCACAGAGGACAATCTATCCCTCAAGGGAGACCAGAGCTGGAGGGAATCCCCAGACCCTGACCTAGACTCCCTACCCCAACATCCGGACCACAGGACCCACTAAAACTGGGAACTGTTCGAGAGCTCCACCAGCCGGTGGAGCACACTCCGCTGGCCAGACCAGAGCAAGAGTGCCCCTGGAAGGGAGCTTAAATGCCCAAGCCAGGAACAGCGACCCTGGGTCAAGACAACCAACAGTAGAAGAAATTTGAACTGTGTACTCCAGGCTGCATAACCTAGGTGGTATACACAGCAGCACAGGCCCAATGAGCATGCTCCAGGTGGGGGCCAGAACCAGGCCTGGGGATCCAGTGCCTGAACAACACAACCAACTCCTCCCAACTGAAGTCAAAAGCTGAGCATACACCTCATCAGAGGGGAGAAAAACAGGGAACTGTACCCCCTGGGAAGCACGCCTGTGACAACAAAAGCCCTGGAGGCTTAGGACAAGAGAAGCCCAAACCCCACCAAAACCCCACCCATATACTCTAGGCTGGGAATTGGGCAACACAGGCTGCCAGCACCTGATAGTAAGCAGGAGCTCAGGCTGATAAGGCAGCTCAGCAGTAGAGTGATAGTCTTGGATGCATGAGGCCCTGGATCTGATTCCTCAGCATCACAAAAGCAAAAAGGGTCAGAAGTGGTGCTGTGGCTCAAATGGTAGGGTGCCAGCCTTGAGCTGAAGAGCTGAGGGACAGCACCCAAACCTAGAGTTCAAGCCCACAACCAGCCCAAAACAAACAAACAAGCAAAAACACATCAGGAGCCCAAAGCAGATTCCACCATCTGGGAGAGTGCATCCAGAGCATGTGATCTTCCCAAGAGCACCTGTAGGTGCAAACACAAGCAGTCTAGGCTGCTCAACCCTTCCAAAGGCGGGAATTGCCAGCGATCTACAGCAGAGAGCCAAGAATCCTAAGTAGGTCAGACCAGCAGCTGGAAGTAGGCTCCCAACAGAACCCAGATCAGGCACAGACTCTGTCTACCAATACAGAATCAGCAACCAAGCAAAGACAGACACACCAAAACAAAGTTGCAGATTAGTCTCCTGAACCCCCATGTGAAAATCACAGAGAAAAATCACAAGGTTTACCACCACCCAGGACAGCAAGCTCACCTCAAAAGCCAGCAGCCACGCAGGGGAGAGCCCCAGTGGGAGCAAAGCAGGAATGGAAGACAAAAGCTACATCCAAGGGTTGCTGGAGGCAATGACTCGAGAAATAGATCAGAAATTGAAAGAGCACAAGGATGAACTACCAAAAGAGATACAGGATATCAAACAGTAAGAAGTGAGATAAATTCCAAATTAGAGGTAATGCATACTGATCTCACCTCACTAAGAGGTGAGATCAGTACTTTGAGAACCAACATCGAATCCATAAAGGGATCCATTTCCTCCATGCAAACGACAATAGAAGCCACAGTCAACAGAGTGAACGAAATGGAAGGTAGAGTGTCAGATACAGAAGACAGAATACACCAACTGGACCAAAAAGTGACAGATATGGAAAAATCACTCAAATTAAACCAAAGGCAAATTCAAGAGCAAGCAGATAATGCCAAGAAATTTAACCTTCATATAATTAGAGTGGACGAAGGTGAGGAATTTCAGAGCAAGGGAATGCAACACCTATTCAACAAGATAATCGGTGAAAATTTTCCCCACCTCAAAAAAAGAACATCTTACCTCCATAACAGAAGCATATAGAACACCCAACAAGCAAGATCCCAGGAGAAACACTTCTAGACACATATATAGTAAAAATGATAGATCTGAATAATAAGGAAACAATCTTGCATGCAGCAAAAATGAAGAAGGAGCTATACTAGAATGGGAAAAAAATTGGAATCACTGCAGATCTCTCCACACAAACAATGAACGCAAGAAAGGCCTGGGAAAGCATCATACAAGCCCTGAAAGCCAATAAATGCCAACCCAGACTGATATACCCGGCAAAGCTAGCATTCACATTCGATGGAGAACTGAAAACTTTTAATAGCAAAGAAAAACTAAATGAATACATAAACATTAAGCCAGCATTACAAAAAATTCTAAGGGGGGGGACACAACCTGAAGAAAGCAACCAGGAACTGGGACCTGAACCCAGACAGACATTAATCAAAGTCTAACTGAGCAAGCACAGGAGGAGAGGAAAGAAGAAAAACTTAGGAAAACAGAATGACAGGGACAACAATGCATCTCTCTATACTTTCTCTTAATATAAATGGGCTGAATTCGCCAATTAAAAGAAAACGAACTGAAGACTGGATCAGAAAACAAGACCCATCCATCTGTTGCCTTAAGGAGACCCACCTCTCAGCCAAACATACAAACAAACTCAGAGTAAAGGGTTGGAAAAGGATCTAGCAATCAAATGCCCCCAGTAAGAAGGCAGGTGTAGCTATCCTGATATCTGACAAAATAAGCTTTTCATTAAAATCAGTACAGAAAGACAAGGACGGACACTACATATTAATACAGGGAACAATCCAAGAGGAGGATATTACCATCATAAATTTATATGCCCCAAATATTGGTGCACCCAGATATGTTAAACAAATGCTCTCAAACTTACAGAATAAAATGGATCCCAATATGATAATACTAGGAGACTTTAACACACCACTCTCACCAAAGGACAGGTCTACCAACCAGAGGATTGGCAAAGAAGCTACCGAATTAAGTGAGGCCATAATTCAAGTGGAATTAACTGACATCTACCGAGTATTTCCACCCTAAAACAACACAGTACACATTCTTCTCAGCAGCTCATGGAAATTTCTCCAAAATAGATCATATCATAGCTCATGCAAGGAACTTAAGCAAATAAAAAAGGATCGACATAATCCCCTGTATCTGACCACAGTGGAATCAAGCTAGTTCTCAATAACAAAGCATACCACAGAAATTTCTCTTATACATGGAAATTGAACAGCACACTCCTTAGCAATGCCTGGGTAATGGAAGAGATCAGAGAAGAAATAAAACATTTCCTACAACTCAATGAAAATGAAAACACCTCACAAAGAAATTTGTGGGACACAGCAAAAGCAGTCCTGAGGGGCAAATTTATTGCCCTCAGTGCCCACATCAAGAGAATGGAGACAGACCAAGTAAATAATCTCATGTTGCAATTAAAACAGCTAGAAAAAATGGAACCTAAAGTTACTAGACGAAGCCAGATAACCAAATTAAGAGCAGAGTTTAACCAATTAGAAAATCAGAAAATTATAGCCAAAATTAACCAAACAAAAAGCTGGCTCTTTGAAAAAAATAAACAAAATTGATGGCCTGTTGGCAAGATTAATTTAAAAAAAGAAGAGAGGAAACCCATATTAACAGGATTAGGGATGCCACAGGAAAAATCACAACACGTACCCAAGATATCCAAACAATTCTAACGGACTACTTTCTAAAGTTATACTCTCTAAAGGAAGAAAATCTGGCAGAAATGGATGTATTTTTAGAGAAATACAAGTTGCCCAAACTGAGCAAAGAAGAAGTAAACCAATTAAATAAGCCAATATCCTATAATGAGATACAGGAAGCTATCAAAAGTCTTCCAACAAAAAAAGCCCAGGACCAGATGGATTCACAGCAGAATTCTATAAGACCTTTAAAGAAGAACTAATACCCATACTCCTCAAGCTCTTCAGAGAAAAAGAGAAGGGAGATATCCCAAACTCATTCTACGAAGCCAATATCACACTCATCCCCAAACCAGGCAAAGACCCAACCAAAAAGGAGAATTACAGGCCAATTTCCTTGACGAACACAGATGCAAAGATCCTTAACAAGATTCTAACTAACAGAATCCAGAAACACATAAAAAAAATCATACACTATGACCAGGTAGGCTTCATCCCAGAGACACAGGGATGGTTTAACATACATAAGTCAATAAATGTAATACAACACATCAACAGAGCCAAGGTCAAGAATCACATGATTATCGCCACAGACCCAGAAAAGGCCTTTGATAAAGTTCAACATTCATTCATGCTAAAAGCTCTGGAGAAAATAGGAATAGAAGGAACATTTCTAAAAACAATAAAAACCATTTATGACAGATCAATAGCCAATATTATACTTAATGGGGAAAAGCTACAACCAATCCTCCTAAAATCAGGAACAAGGCAAGGATGCCCACTGTCTCCACTCCTCTTCAACATAGTCCTAGAACCCTTAGCCAGGGCAATAAGGCAAGAAAAAGACATTAAAGGGATCCGCATAGGGAAAGAAGAAGTTAAACTATCCCTTTTTGCAGACGACATGATACTATACCTCCACGATCCCAAAAACTCCATCCCCAAACTTTTAGAAATCATAAATCACTTCGGCAAAATAGCAGGATACAAAATAAACCCACAAAAATCAGTTGCCTTCCTGTACACTGACAATGTACAAGAAGAGAGGGAAATAAAGGGAGCAACCCCATTCACAATAACCTCCCAAAAAATAAAATATTTAGGAATTAACCTAACCAAAGATGTAAAAGAACTATTTAATGAGAACTATAAAAAGTTAAAGAAAGAAATTGCAGAAGACACTAGGAAATGGAAAGACCTCCCATGCTCCTGGATAGGCCGACTTAATATAGTAAAGATGGTAATACTTCCAAAACTAATATACAAATTCAATGCAATTCCTATTAAAATCCCAATGACGTACATCACTGAAATACAGAAAACAGTCCAAAAATTTATATGGAACAACAAAAGACCTAGAATAGCCAAAACAATTCTAGGGGATAAAGACAATATGGGAGGGCTATCCATGCCGAACTTCAAACTCTACTACAGAGCTATAATAACAAAGACAGCATGGTACTGGCACAAAAACAGACCCGAAGACCAATGGAACAGAATAGAAGATCCAGAAATAAATCCACAGGCCTACAGCCAGCTGATATTCGACAAAGGAGCCAAAGACATACAATGGAAGAAATACAGCCTCTTCAACCGCTGGTGCTGGGAAAACTGGACAGCCACATGCAGAAAACTAAAAGTGGACCCCAGCCTATCACCATGCACCAACATCAACTCAAAATGGATTAAAGACCTTAACATTAAACCTGAATCTCTGAAACTACTGCAGGACAGAGTAGGAGAGACACTTGAACTAATAGGCACAGGAAGGAACTTCCTGAACAGAGTCCCAGGGTCACAACAAGTTGGAGAGAGACTCGACAAATGGGACTACCTTAAAATAAAAAGCTTCTGCACAGCTAAATCTATCGCAACTAAGCTAGAAAGACAACCAACTAATTGGGAAAAAATATTTACCAGCAATATATCAGACAAGGGGTTAACATCCTGTATATACAGGGAACTCAAGAAACTAATCCCTCCCAAACCTAACAAACCAATTACTAAATGGGCAAGGGAACTAAAGAGGGACTTCTCAAATGAAGAAATAAAAATGGCAAAGAAACACATGAGGAAATGTTCATCATCCCTGGTGGTGAAGGAAATGCAAATAAAGACAACCCTGAGATACCACCTTACCCCAGTCAGAATGTCCCACATCCACAAATCAGCCAACGACAAATGCTGGAGGGGATGTGGAGAAAGAGGAACCCTATTACACTGCTGGTGGGAATGTACACTTATACAACCACTTTGGAAAGCAGTCTGGAGGGTCCTTAGAAAGCTAAAGATTGACCTCCCTTACGACCCAGTCATACCACTTCTAGGCATCTACCCTGAACAACAGGAACCAATATACAAGGACACGTGCACCTCCATGTTTATTGCAGCACTGTTCACAATAGCTAGGATATGGAAACAACCCAGATGCCCCACCACAGATGAATGGATCCAAAAATTGTGGTATCTATACACAATGGAATATTATGCAGCCATTAGAAATGACAAAATAATGGCATTTGCAGGGAAATGGATGGAGCTAGAAGGAATCATGTTGAGCGAGGTAAGCCAAGAGCAAAGAGACAAACGGTACATGGTCTCTCTGATAAGTGGATGTTAAATGCAAAATGTTAGGTGATACGACAAAACTAACAGGACTTAAGAAACAAAGAACTCCCACTCATCTGGTGAACCACTACTAAATATCCCCATGCTGCTGATCACATGTATGGTGTATAACATGTGACACCGTTATATGTTATAGACTGTGATAGACAATTTGCTCCAGGAAAGTTAGAACTTGTGACTTTAAATGAGCATCATTATTCCATAATACTGTGAAATTCGGGAAATTATGTAATTACTTAATCACAATCAAAAAAAAAAAAAGAACCTCGGGGAAGGTAAAGAGGGAAGGGATGGTAGGGGGAAAACAACAGAGGGGCTAACAATGCTCAATAGGAAGTGTACTCATTACCTTACTCATGTAACTGTAACCCTCTGTATAGTATCTTTACAATAAAAAAAATAAAAATAAAAAATAACCACTTAGAATAGGTTTTCCCCTACATACCAATAGGAATTACTCTCTTACTGACTTTGGATCTTGATTAATGTAATATTCACAGTCAAGAATTCTCTGGCCATCGCCCTGAAAATGTCAGCATTTATACACATGTGTGCACACATTACGTACACATCTATCCCAGGCCGGGCACTGGTGCTCACACCTGTAATCCTAGCTACTCAGAAGACTGAGATCTGAGGATTGCAGTTCCAAGCCAGCCCGGGAAGGAAAGTCGGTGAAACTCTTATCTCTAATTAACCACCAGAAAACAGTAAGTGGTGCTGTGGCCTAAGTGGTAGAACACTAGCCTTGAGCTAAAGAGCTCAGGGACAGTGTCCAAGCCCAGAGTTCAAGCCCCATGACTGACAAAAAAGAAAGACAAAACATACATGAACATATATCCCTTATTTCCTATCATCTGTCTCAAGTTTCTTCATTTTTTCCTTCACTGTCATCAGAATCTAACATACCATTTATTTTGTGTATTGTGTTTAGTCTTACTAAACTGTAAATGCAAATTGCTTGACTAGGATTTTTGTCTATTTCATCATTGATGTATCCCCAACACCTAGAACAGTGTAAGGCACTGTTATTATTTGGTGATCCACACATATTTGTTAATGCTAAAATGCTTATAAGCCAATAGTAGAAATAGCTTATTAAAAATACTTAGAAATCTGGGGGCTAGGCTCAAGCAGAAGAGTACCTGTCTAGTGGAAAGTCCTGAGTTCAAATCCTAGTACTTCCAGAAAAGAGAGAGCAGGAGGAGGAGGTGGAGGAAGAAGAGGAGGAGGAGGAGGAGGAGGAAGAGGAAGTAGAGGAGGAAGAGGATAGTAAAGGCTTCTATGCCCAATGAAAGGTGGTACGAAGAGAGGATAATGATGGAGATGGCTCCACATTCACTGAGATCAGACCAGGAACATGAGGGAGGAAGGGAGACCTGACCCACCAGCCCCTCTCTGCCTCCCATTAGTCCCCCTGCCAGGCACTGGTGGCTCACCCCTATAATCCTAGCTGAGATGCTGAGACATGAGGAGTGAGGTTCCAAGCTAGACTGGGCAGGAAAGGCCACAAGGCTCAAGTAGTAGAACATTAGACTTGAGCAAAAAACTCAGGGACAGAACCCAGGCCCTGAGTTCAAGCCCTAGGACTAGCACAAAAGATTAATAATAATAATAATTACTGTTGCTATTAATAATAATCACTATTAGTATTAGTATTAGAGCCAGGTGCTGGTGTCTTACACCTATAATTCAAGTGACTCAAGAAGTCAAGATGTGATAATGACAGTTTAAAGGCCAGGCAGTATTTAATAGTATACAAGACTCTGTCTCCAACTGACAAAAAAGCTAGACCAGAAGCATGGCTCAAGTACTAGAGTGTTGGTCCTGATCAAAAAAACCTGAGTGGTAGTGTAAGGACCTGTGTTAAAGCACAAAATTATAATAACAACAATAACAATATTTAAACCAGAACATCCCCCCCTTTTTTTTGTTGGTCATGGGACTCTGGGTTTGGGCGCTGTCCCTCAGCTCTTCAGCTTAAGGCAAGTACTTTACCACTTGAGCCACACTGCCATTTCCGGTTTTCTGGTGGTTTATTGGAGATAAGAGTCATGGACTTTCCTTCCTGGGCTGGCTTTGAACCGAGATCCTCAGATCTCAGCCTCCTGAGTAGCTTGGATTACAGGTATAAGCCACCAGTGTCCAGCCCTCACTAAGACTCTTCTTTGACAAAACTTGAGTCAAGTTCCTCTAATTTGGCTGCTTGAGCAGGCCTAACCTTGATTCTGTTCTACCTTTCCTGAATCCAGTTAGTAGAATAATTCTATTGAGTTTATGGAAAACCTATAACACTTGCTATCTGATTGTATCTTCTAACTTTGGCCTGACTCAGCAATTATCAGGTCAAGTTAGCTAGAGACCATTTATCCTCCATGTTTCTTCTGAAAAAATTCTCCATTCACTGACCTATATTCTACAAAGTAAAATAGAAAGTCTTTTTTTTCTATTTAGCATATCTTTTTATTATGAACATACTGTACAGAGGGGTTACAATTACATGGGCAAGATAATGAGTACCTTTCCTATCAAACATTGTTTACCCTTCACATCCCTTCCCAGCCTCCTCCCGCCCCCCATTCAATCCTCTCCCCCCCACCAAAGTTGTAAAGTTCGTTTTCGACATGACAGCTTTTACTTCTCATTGCTGCAACGGGTCCACCTGTATCCTTATTTAAACGACTTGTTTTTCCCCTTCCCCTCCACAATTTATACCAACATCAAATACAGTGAAAGCAGGGGTTATACTGTGGGGGAGGGACATACAAAGCAACAAGGAAATAATCTTATAAATGCATTAGAAACAAATGCATGAAAGAAAAAAAAACATTTAAATAAATATCTTGGGGTTCATTTTCCTAACATCACATTATCTGACCTTTTCTGCTTGACTCATACATATACTAGATATTGCAAATAAGGGAAACCATGGGACCTATGTTTCTTTGGGCTTGGCTTACTTCACTTAATATATAAAATAGAAAGTCTTAATGTCAGATTGCTGATTCTGGCTACAGGAAAAGTCTACAGTCCCCTTAATCCCAGCAGCACAGGGATTTGCCTTGATGAAGAAAGCTGTTCTACCACTCCCCTTACCTTGGAAGGTAAAACTCTATCTTAGGAGAGTGTCTGGTGAAGATTGTGTTTCTCTGAGGCCTGAAAAAAAAGGAACAATAATGGCTCAAGGAGTCTTGGCACACCTTGCCACAGAATTTGGGGGCAAATCAGAGACAAGATGCTATTGAGGAGAGGGAAGTTGTCAGGCTCCATAGAGAAGTTTAAGCTACAGAGAACTATGCCTGACAGAAGTAGAGGCACTCAGCAGAGCACTGGGCATGACAGACACTCTAGCTAGCCATCTACAGAGAAAAGCATCTGTGGCTCAAAATGCCCAGCAGAGGCACCATTGGAGCCAGTTGGGATGCTAAAATCTAGGTCACTGGAATTTTAAGAGGCCCCACTCTTCCTAGTTAGAAGTGGCTCCATCATCTAAGGCCAGGATGACAGCAATGAAGTTTTAGCCTGAGACTTTCCAAGTACTCAGGCTCCATAGGAGAACCCACCTGCTGACGCCCTCTGAATCGTGATACCTACAGCTTCTTATACCCCACAGAGAGGCACATGCATGCGTGTGCACGCACACACACACACACACACACACACCTGAAAGCTCATATTTTGTTTTATATGTTTGTCTTTGTTGCTGTTTTGATTTGATACAGGTAACTTTGTATTCTTCCTCTCATTTACTTTTTTTTGTGTGTATGTGTGTGCTGGTCTTGGGGCTTGAACTCAGGGCCTGGGTGCTTTTTTAGCCCAAAGCTAGCATTCGACCACTTGAGACATATTCCACTTCCAACTTTTTGTAGTTAATTGGAGATAAGAGTCTCATGAACTTCTCTTTCTGGGTTGGTACTGAACTACAACCTTCAGATCTCAACCTCATAAGTAGCTAGGATTACAGGTGTGAGCCACTGATGCCCTGCTTCATTTACTTTACAGTTCTAGTTTTTCCTGCATTCCTTTTCTCTGCATTCATCATATTGAACCACAACACTTGCCTTTCAATTTTTTTTTTTTTAATCAGTCATGAGGCCTGAACTCTGGGCCTGGGCGCTGTCCCTCAGCTCTTCAGCTCAAGGCTAGAACTCTACCACTTGATCAATATTTAATCATAAATCATATTTTCTTCCCTTTCCTATTACCTTCCTCATTGAGCATTGAAATGGAATACTTTAGTAGTAATGCACTCATACTCAGTCTAACAGGAAAATACACAAGTACCTAGCCACTACCCAGCCTTTCTTCTACCTATAATTAAAACTATTCTCTCACTTATATTTTCTGCTATCTCTATTCTTTCATTGTTACCCACACTTAACTGATAACTAGATTTTACAAACATCATTTGATTTGTGTGTGTGTATGTATGTACGTGTGTGTACCTGGGTACTGTCCCTGAACTGTTTTGCACAAAGCTAGCACAGTTATCCAGAGGTCCACTTTCAGCATTTTTGGTACTTAATCAGATATAAAAGTCTCATGGACTTCTTTTTTTTATTTTTAAAATTTTTATTATCTTTAAGTAGTTGTACAAAGAAGTTCCCATTCTGCAAAACAGTTTATGAATACAAAGTGTCTGACAACATTGTCACCCATCACTCCTAACCCACCCGTTTTTTTTCTTTTTTTTTAATTGAGATTATGTGAATACATAAATTTCACATATTTCACAGTATTGTGGAATAGTGATACGTACAGTCACAAACACATTTTAACACTCACAAGGTAAATTGTCATTATCATGGTATATAAAGTTTGTTAATTCTATGAGCTTTGACAATACAATTATTTCTTTCACATCAGGTGATATTTACATTTCTTTCCTTTTGCTTAGTGTAAGCTGTTCCCTCTTTCCCTCTCAATTCTCCCTTCCCATCGCTGTCTTTGGGTTGCTTAGTTCATTTTCATCTATGTCCAGGCAGCTGATGGGCCCCTCTGTTGTAAGTTTTCTCATGGATTTTCTTGCCCCAAGTGATTTTGAACTGTGATCCTCAGATATTAACTCAGTGCTGTTTTATTTTATTGCTTGTTCTTTTTTTTTTTGTTGTGTGTTTATCTGTTCAAATTTCTTTTCCTTTCATTTATTTTTTTGGTCAGTCATGGGGCTTGAACTCTAGGCTTGGGCGCTGTCCCTGAGCTCTTCAGCTCAAGGCAAGTACTCTACCCCTTGAGCCACAGTGCCACTTCTAGTTTTCTAGTGGTTTTTATTGGAGATAAGAGTCTCATGGACTTTCCTGCCCAGGCTGGCTTTGAACCACCATCCTCAGATCTCAACCTCCTGAGTAGCTAGGATTACAGGCGTGAGCTACCGGCCCCCGGCTTTATCTGTTCAAATTTCTTCATTTCTCTTTCTCTCTCCTTCCCTCAACACAAAGGTAACTAAATATTTCTACTTATCTCACTCTAATTTCCTATTAACCTTTCTATTGTTTAGCTACCACCCATACCTCTCCTATATGACCTCAGACCTTATATTATTCATAGTTATCCCCAACTCCTTCTAATTACCACCCTGGCTAAGGTGTTTCTAGATCATGATGACACATGCATACTTCTATAATCATCTAAATACTTAAGTATTAATGGTGACTGGTCTTCATTAGCAATTGCTGCAAACACAAGGTTGTGATTTATCAAGTGCAATAGTTTCTGCAGCTGAGCTTCCTCACCTTGAGGAGAAAAAGGTCTGAATACAGTGCTTTGAACATTGAAATTGAATGTTTTAGTAGTATGGCACACATACTCAGTCTAATAAGAAAATACAGAATAACTCAGCCACTACCCAGTCTTAAGAAATCTCTGAGAGAGGACAAGGGAAGAGGTGACATTGTCCAAAAAGAAATGTGCTTTTTTCCTGACTTATGTAACTGTAACCCCTCTCTATATATAACCTTTGTAATAACAATAAAAAAAATTAAAAGAGAAATCACCAGCTAATAGGACATGAGGTTAAAACCTTCACCTAAAAACAAGTCCCCAGATATGTAAATCACAGTGAAAAATTTAAAAATTCATGAATAAACAAGGCAATATGTTTCCTTCAAATGTTGGCAACTCTACAATAAAGGAGTTAAGTGATAGTAAAGAGATAAAATAATCAATAAAATTTGAAACAATTTCCAAAAAAATTACAAGAATTATCAATGAAATTAAAGAGATATTTAAGCAATATCTCTTCATCATAATGTGAGGTCGTAAGAAGATAGCTATATACCAAGGGTGGTAGATTATCTGGAAACTAACTTAACAGGATTTTGCTCAAACTGGATAGAGCAGAGACAGAGATGAAAGCCCAAGTCCTGGTTGAGTCACCTAGAGGCCTTGTAGAAATAAATGCATAATAATGCCCAAACTGACTAAGGTATCTTTTAATTACCTACCTCCTAATATCATCACATAACAGATTAGCATTTCAACATATGAATTTTGGAGAACACAAACATTTACTCCATAACATATATGAATATTAGTTTCTTCATGAATAGAAAGTACCTGCCAATATGCTTTGATAACATAAAGAAACTTTTGAAGATGCATAAAAAACTTAGAGGGAAGTAAGGCAGGAGCTAGATAGATGGGGAACAGCATGGAAGAAAGACCTTGCACTTTATAATATCTGATTTTGTTGAAAGAGATAAACAAATATCTTTTTTTTTTTTTTTTT
>NW_012267374.1:1013390-1015890 GCF_000151885.1 Dipodomys ordii | reverse complement strand
AAACTTTTATTCTTAACCAACACTACCACCACTACCAACAACAACAAAAATAACCATGTCTCCATTTATTAGAATTCATTTCGATAAATAGTATTTTATCTATTACTTTGGCTTTTTCTGTTCATGTAGTCCTGAGGAACCAAACCCAGGGTTTTATGCAGGCTAGGCAAACACTCTACCACTAAACCACATTCTCAGCCCCTAAATAGTAGCTTAAATGCCTAGAGGAGTTATGCCTTTCGGTTCTCATCTAAGGGTAATAAAAAAAATTTAAACAAAAAAAAAAAACCCACAACACCTTACTAGAGCTTTCTAATTCGGAGATGTGTAAATTATTATAAGGAGGAAATCTAGTAAGAGATAATGAGTTACAGGATAAAGAGTTAAACAGTTACAGGAACAGAAAAATGGATAAAGGGATAGGGGTGAAAGGTTAATCAAGCCATCTAGTAGCTGGTTCCCCCTAAAGCTAACCTTAATGGTATTCTCACACTTAAAAGTAATAGGACTGCCGGAGACAGGTGGCTCACACTTGTAAGCTTAGCTATCAGGAGACTAAGATCTGAGGATCACATTTAGATGCCAGTCAGGACAGAAAAAGCCCTGTGAGACTGTGGCTTAAAGTGATAGCTATCCTTGTACAAAAAAGCTCAAGGACAGCACCTAGGCCCTGAGTTCAAGCCCCATAACTGACCAAAAACAAAAAAAAAAAGTAATAGGACACAGGATTTATCATTAAAGAAAATGATTAGAAATCTTAGTATAAATAAGTATAGATAAGAAAAAACTACAGTTATAGAAACAAAATTATTTTATTTCATGACTTTCTAGAGTGACGTTATAGAAAAGAATATATTAAAAAGATAAAAAAAAGAAAACAAGATCCCACCTCCTGTAGCCCCTTCAGCTATGGACTCATAACTGATGAGGTCAGCAACCTCATAATGTAATCACCCCTTAATAGGGCCATCAGCTGAAAACCAAGCCTTCAACACATAAACCTTTGGGTGATTTCATAGTGAAATCATAACAATGATCCTTCTATCTCATCTTTCTAGAATGCTCAGATTATAGGCAAGTGACACCACGGCTGGCCCACACCTGTAGTTCTGACAGCCTTCACCAATCCCAGTTGAAGAGCCTGCATCATCACAAGTTCTATGAAGTTTGAAGCCCATTATTGAAGGTTCCTAAAGTGAACCCTTTGGGGGTAATCTTGATTAAAAGAAACAAAAGAATAGCCAGGTGTGATACATACTGTCTTCCATATCAAAACAAGTCCACCAACAATTGATCTTCTTGTCTGGTGCTACATTTTTTGTTGTTGTTGGCTTGAACTCTGGGCCTGGGTGCTATCCCTCAGCTCTTCAGCTCAAGGAAAGTGCTCTACCAACTGAGCTACAGCTCCACTTCCAGTTTTCTGAGTGGTTTACTGGAGATAAAAGTCTCATAGACTTTCCTGCCAGGCTGGCTTTGAACCTCAGCTTTGAACCTCAGCCTCCTGAGTAGCTAGGATTACAGCGTGAGCCAGTGGCACCCAGCTCTGGTGGTACTTTCAAAAACAGCAATTTTTTTGTGTGTGTGCCAGTTCTGGGGTTTGAACTCAGGACCTGAGCTTTTACACACTCTAACACTTGAGCCACAGCTCCACCTCTGGCTTTTTGGTAATTAATTGGAAATAAGAGTCTGCCCAGGCTAGCTTTGAACCATGATCCTCAGGTCCAGTCTCCTGAGTAGCTAGGATTATAGGCATCAGCACCCAGCAAGAATTACAATTTTTGATTGACTTTATTGAGGCAATTCCTTTGATTATGGGCCAAGATTGTGCCAAAGAACTGTACGTGTTGAGTGAGTCCTTGGCTCTTATCAGGATTGATAGAGGGGCCAGGCTCTCTTCACCATAGTGTCTACAACCTTATATAGGACTTTGTCAAATTTCTTCTTAGGCTAACACTGAGAATATTGTATTAGTCAGCTTTCTATTGGGAAAAAATACCTTAGAAATCTATCAGCTTCTAGGAGACAAGGTTTATTTTAGTTTACAGCCTCACAGGAATTTGGTAATATTATTTGGGGAGTCTATGTGAGGCAAAATATCATGGCAGAAAGGGCATGGACAAGGGGCTACCTCATGGCAGGTGGGAAGCAAAAACAGAGGATGGTCTAGAGTTTCAATATCCCTTTAAGAACCTATCGCCAGTAAACTAACTTCCTTCTACTAGACTTCATTTTTAAAAAATCCACCAACTTCCAATAGTCCCATCATTTGGGGACCAAGCTTTGAGCACATGGCATTTTGGGAACATTTCAGTTCCAAAGTCTAACAGCTGTCATCAATACAGTGAATGAAATATGCCTGGAGTGACTAGGCTTGTTGCAGATCTAACCTACTTAACTAGAATCACTTTGCACAGCAATTGGTATGTTCCCATGGTAGAGTGGTAAGTAGAGTGCTGGTCATCCCATGTAAACACAATCTGTCCTATTTTTTTTTTTTTTT
>NW_012267374.1:1010610-1012845 GCF_000151885.1 Dipodomys ordii | reverse complement strand
AAATGAAGAAGAGCCAGGTGCCTGTGGATCATACATATAATCCTAGCTACTTGGGAAGCTGAGATCTCAAGATTCAAACTGATTCTCAGATCTCAGCTTCTGAGTAGCTTGGATTACATGCATGAGCCACCAGTACCAGGATATTCCTGTTACTTACCTAACATTTCAGAACATTCCATCAAATTGACCTATTTCTGCTGAAATGTAAGAAATCACATTTCATAATAATTTTCCTTAATGTGGTCTCTTTCATGGGCTTTTCTACCTCCACTGAGCTCTCAAGTTTGGAGTATTCCAGGCCTGTACCCTTGGCTTTCTCTTCTCTATTTATAGTCTTTCCCTACTGATCTCGCTCATGTCATGCTCTAAATTCCTAACTATGCCAATAATACTGACCTCTTCTCTCACTTCAGACTGTCTGTAGAGTTTCCACATAGGTAAGACATTTTCCCTAATCTCTTTACTATTTTTTGGAATATTTATAGTTTTCAGTTGTCTGCTTTGACATTAAATCTAGTGCTTATTGAACAGGTCAGACACTGGGGGGAAAAGCTCATGAACAAGATTCTTTTAAATTTTGGCTATGTTTGTATTTTTGAATAAATTAATTATGCTTCTAATCTAATATTTAACTTGGCACACATACTTCTACCATGACTTAAAAGCTGTAATAAATGCATTTTGGTCTTATACAGTTCCTTTATTATGGCTACTATGTTTTCCAAGGTTGTCTACCTGTAAGGTGTCTGGCACTAACTCTAAGCCTCTGGTATTGGCACTTTTTTCTTTTATCTCCACGGGATAATTGAGGAAAACTTCAGTCATCTTCCCTAAATTAGCATTTAAATAAGTCTTGGGCTTCAGTTCCACATTTCTGATGGCACACATCAGATGGACAAATGTAACCAAATGTTCAATCCAAAATTTAGTATTACCAAAATTAACTTTCTTGTTCCCAAGCAGGTATCTCCTACTTGCTCTCTTTCTGTCCAATTTTCATTCCCTTAGCTTCCCAGGCTCTGTTCTACTTCCTTTCTTCCTCCACAGTTTCTTCCTTCAATACAAAAATATCATGTCCTGGTGACATTATTGTGGTTTGGCGATGACAGACTTGAAAACCTTAGTTAATGAAAGTGTCTCTTTTCTTTTTTTCATGATGTCTTTGTGTGTGTGCATGCCCGGGCTTACATGCTCTCTCGCGTACACATGTGCCAGTCTAGGGGCTTGAACTCAGGGCCTGAGCACTTTAGTGCTCAAGCTCAAAGACAGCACACTATCATTTGAGCCACAGCTCCACTTCCAGCTTTTTTATTTTGGTAGTTAACTGGAGATAGAGCCTCCTGGACTTCACTGCTCAGACTACCTTGAAATTGTAAACTTAGATCTCAGCCTCCTGAGTAGTTAGGATTATAAGTATGAATCAATGGTACCCATCCTCCTGATTTTTTTTGACAAAGTGATGTACAGAGGGGTTAGTTATATAAGGTAGTAAGTACATTTCTTGTCAAACTTGTTACCCCTTCCCTTATTTTTCTCCAACTTTCCCTTCCCCTCCAATCCTCCCCCCGCCCCGATTTCTTTTATAAAAATTTTTCCTGAACCAGGGCTTGAACTCAGGGGCTTCCAGCTCTAATTTGGCTTTATTATTCATGGCTAGAGTTCACTTAATCAAGTTTAACTGCTAACTGGAGAGAATTTTCTACCTATGGCTGGATTATAACTATAATCATCCTCCAAGTCTGAGCCTCCTGAGTAACTGGAATTACAGACATGAGCCACCAGTACCCAAATCTCTCATTTCTAATATGAAGTGTAAAAGTTTAGATTTTAAATGTCTCACCAATGACCATGTATTAAAGGCTTGGCTCTCAGCTTGCTAATAATGAAAGATGGTGGAAATTTCAAGTGAAGGGGTCTAATAGTCTTTGGTTTGGGAGATATGCCCTTGAAGGGGATTATAGAATCCTGTTCACTTCCTAATTTTCTTTTTCACTTCCTGGCCATGAGAGGAATAAGATTTTGTTGCTTCTGGAATTTGTTTTGTTGTTTTATGTTTGGCAGTTCTGGGCTTTAAACTCAGGGTTGAGCTTTTAAGTCTGACACTTTACCACTTCAATTGGGCCTCCGGCCCTACATTTTTTTTTAAATTTTTTTTAATTTTTTTTGTGAACATACTGTACAGAGGGGTTACAATTACATGGGCAGGATAATGCGTACATTTCTTACCAAGCATTG
>NW_012267374.1:993772-1006605 GCF_000151885.1 Dipodomys ordii | reverse complement strand
CCCTCGGGACGACAAGCGCGCCGTCCACAGCTTTCTCAGCCCGTCCGTTCGGCTCGCCAGCCTCCCTTTTCGGGCTGGTGGCGGCCAGCGCCGGCCGGCTGATCCAGCGGCCGCCGGCGTGCCAAGCCCCGCAGGGCGCCACCTAGCCGGCGCACCTTCTCTCTCCACCGGCCCGACACGAAGGCCGCCCAGCGCTGGATACTCAAGTCTACTCCCGGCGCCCTAGAGGACTTGGCTCACAGGACAGCAGCAGTACGGCCTCGTCTCCGAAGGCGACTGTTAGTTTGAATTCTGGCGCCACTCCCGCGCCACGTAGGGCCCAGAAGCCCGCCAGACTCGGAAGCCACGGAGGACCGGCGAGCGCGTGCCTGAGAATGGAGGGTCGGGCCAGCGGCGCGCGCGCCACGCCCCGGAACGTCCGCAAAGAAAAGACCCACCGCGCGCGCTCCCGTTGGAACGTCTCATGAGATAGCTCCTCCCTCTCTTCTTCCCGCGTCCAATAGGAAGAGAGAGGGTGGGGCGGCCTCGGTCTGATTCGGAAGAGGCTATAAAAGGAGCTGCAGGGGGCGTCCCTCCTCCTTTTACTTCGGACTTCGAGCTGCGGCGCTTCGTTCTTTGTTACTGGTTAAGCCGGGGTTCAAGCGCAAGATGGGGGTACGCGACGTAGTTGAGGCCTTCCACCCTTGGGAGCGACCTTGGAGAGGTCAGCCCAGAGTAATAGCTGTGAGAACCTTGTGTGTGGGGACCGAAGATGGACAGCCTTTCACGTAGAGCTGGAGTCGGAAGTGGCGACCGGCCTGGAGCTCACGCACAAGGAGGTAGGCCTCGGGCGCCATGCTGGATTGTGGCAGTCGGCTGCCCCCCCCCCCACGCTTCAACTAGAGATTGGGTTGGAAGGTCAGTTAATGAGCAAGGCAGGCCGACGTGGCAAGCATCGTTTTCCTATCTTATTTCATAATGATTTTCCTATCTAATTTCATAATGAGGTAGCCGACATTAAGGGGCTGCTTTGTTCCTCAGAAAGCTATTGGTTTTGAGAATGGGAGGGGCCTGGTGCTGAAAAGCCACGTGACATCGTGACTGATCTCAATTGTTCGTTTCCCTCCGTGCAGGAACAATGGCGCTGTGTTTCAGTGATTTATTGCATCCGTTACGAAAGGAAATTTAAGGTAAGAGCTGTTGAAATCCTTTCTAGTGTTTGAAATGAAGTAATCTACTTATATACATGAGGAAATCTTTGTTCATTTGTTTTTCTGTCTACAGTGAGGGTGCCTATCCACTGAGAGTTGCTCAGTTGCTCCTGAGTTTCTGAGATACAAAAACACCTGTAAGTGGAAACTACTTCACAATTACCAGATACTGTGTCTTTGGTCTATAATGATGATGCTATCCCGAACCTGAATTCCTGTTGAAAAAAAACTACGGATCTGGCTTCTGAGATAGACCATTGTGAATTTATTTTTAAATGAGATGTTTTTACTACTGATAATTTTGTAATTTTTTTCTCTTTATTTTCTAGGGGCAATAGCAGGATTCTAGAAAGAAAAGTTGGTAAAGAAATCCAGACAAGACAAATGTGGAAAGAAAACTTAAAATTTTGAAAAATACAAGTATTAAGTCTCTGCGTTTGTAATACGTAATTATGATTAAACTTAATTTTGTGCCAACTTGGAAGAATCTAGTAATTTCATAGATTCCATGGAATGCTCAGTTAGAAGGGCACTGAAATGAAGCTACATCACCTGTTAAACAGGGAGATTGGAGAAAAGGTGCCTGTGGTTGGGCGTGATGATTCCATTTGACATAACTAGAAATCAGCAAGGTTCATTATGCTGTCTTGGCCATAACACAGCAGTAACCCTGGTACCTTTTGATCAGATCTACATAGGGATTAATTGATATTATATTACTTGGTATCTTGCTAATTACAAGTGTGTAGCACCAGTGGCAATGCTGATTTTTATGTTTGTACAATTCTAAGACTTGGGTGGGTTTGTATTGTGCTAACTGTTCAAGCCTTCTGTACAATTATTTCTTCAGCTTTATTTCTACTTGTTCAAGTTCATTTTTTTTTTTGCTGGTTGTGGGACCTGGCACTGTCTTTTTTTTGGTCGGTTGTGGGCCTGAACTCGGCCTGGGCACTGTCCCTCAGCTCTTCAGCTCAGGTCTAGCGCTGTACCACTTGAGCCTCAGCCCCAATTTCGGTTTTTTCTGCTTATGTGGTGCTGAGGAATCAAACCCAGGGCTTCATGCATGCAAGGCAAGTACTCTACCACTGAGCCACCTTCCTGCAAAGATTGATCTAAGGGCTTCAGTCATACTAGTACCTTACAACGTTCTTTTATTGTACACTTGGCACATTACTGCTTTTGCTCCATCTTGTGGAGTTTGAATTTGTCTCATGTCCATATTTGTGTTCCAATGACATGATAAATTCTTTTTTTGAGGGGGGTCCAGTCGGGGGACCTGAACTCTGGGCCTGGGTGCTATCACTCAGCTCAAGGCTAGCACTCTGCCACTTGAGCCACAGTGCCACTTACGGCTTTTCTTTTGGCATCGAACCAGGGCCTCATGCATGCAAGGCAAATGCTCTACCACTGAGCCACCTTCACAGCCCCGACATGCTAAATTCTTAGTGCCACCACATAGTAGCTGTTTTAGGGACCTTATTAGAGAATCAAATTCTTGGGATTTCATAATAACATCTTTAAGGGAAATTAAGGAAAGTGACAGCATGTATTATAATGACATTTATGGGATAATGATTCATTGTAGATAATTGATGAACCAGTTACCTAAGCCAAAAATGGGTTTGAGGGAGCTATGCATATAGGTGAATGGCTTCCCAAATCTATGTAGATGCAGTATCTTGACCCTACAAATAGAAATTTTGGGGCTGGGAATAACAGTTCAAGGGCATCTACAATAATGAGTAACTTCACTTAGGAAGTGAGGACTTAGCTAGAATCAGGCCAGACAGGTATAACATCTAAATGTTTATATCATGCATGAGGTGTTTCAGGCATGAAGTGTCATGTTAGCCTTGATATGAACCAAATTAGTACTGTGCATTTTGATGACTTCTGCAGTACTAATCTCTGTTAAGGAGGATAGAGGTGGAAAAATACTTGTAGACAGTGGTATAAATTGCCAAGAAAAATCAAAGGCTAAATACATTGAACTAAAATATTTTCTGCCCAGAGTTGGACAAGTTACTTTGAGTCAAGACCAACTCAGAGAAAAGAAACATTTTGAATATGCTTAGTACTATCTTGAACCTGTGTGATATATTTGGGTGCCAACAAGGACAGATGTGGAACAAATAAGTTTATAAGCAAAGAAGTTTGAATTTTTGCAAGACTACTAAATCACCATTCATAGATAGTAGGCTAGACACTGTTTCTAGTTTACCAATGTTTAGTGTGCAGTAAATAACGTGTATCTATACCTGTCAGGCTCTAAACAGTACAAAACTCTAGGCTGATGCTCTACCACTTGAGCTACTGTGCCACTTACTGTTTTCTTAGTGGCTATCAAAAAGCTGGAAGTGGGCTGGGCATCGGTGGCTCACACCTATAATCCTAGCTACTAGAGAGGCTGAGACCTAACCACCAGAAAACCAGAAGTGGGACTGGCTCAAGTGGTAGAGTGATCTCTTTGAGCTGAAGAGCTCAGGAACAGCGCCCAGGCCCTGAGTTAAAATGCACAACAACAAAAAGCTGGAAGTGGAGTTCAAGTGGGTAGAAAGGACATGTTAGCTTTGAGCCAAACCTCAGAGACAGCTGATGTCTGAGTTCTAGCCCCAGTATTTTCACAAAAAAAGAATTTACCCCTCAGAACTTAACAATTTAGAAGAGAACTCAGACTCCTAAGCCTTAAAGACATTGGTTTTAGAAGTTAAAGGCAAAATGTGCACCTCTGGGTTTGGTAATATTAGCCAATAGGAATTACTTTCCTCTTGCCTTGTAATACTTTCAGGTAATATAAAAATATTGTAGGCTCAAATCTACCATTTCTAAAATTAGTCGTATTTACTGAATAAACCTATCCCTTACCTGAATACAAAAAAAATAAAATTAGTCCTATTGCTAGGAATTAAACATGAACCACAGTTGACTTCAGACTAGTCCTCTGAACTGATAAATATGCTTCATAAATCCAGCTACTTGGCCAGTGTGTGAAGAAGGTTTTGGCTCATTCCATGGTTTTTTTTCACCATTTTCTAGTTAGGATTTGTGAGACTTCATTTGAATCTAAGCCTTCCCTTTTGCCAATCCCCTTTTCCCTGGCACTCAACATCCTTTTCATCTTTCCTCCCAAAAATTAGTACTTAAAGCTTAGCACCAATAGCACACACTATTAATCCTAGTTATTTGGAAGGCTGACATCTGAGGATCTCAGTTTGAAGTCTGCCACAAGTCTAACTTGTCTTCATTAAGTCAGTTGGAGCTGTGGCTCAAGTGATGCAGACCTAGCCTTGAGCTGAAAAGTTCAGGGACAGCGCCCAGGCCCTGACTTCAAGCCCCAGGACTAGCATAAAAGATTCTTAAATAGAGCACTGTTGGCTCATGCCCGTAATCTTAACTACTCAGAAGGCTGAGATGTGAGGATTGGGAGTCAAAACCAACCTGGGAAGATAAATCCATGAGACTGATTTTTTGGTCAATTGGGCTCGCACACTATCCTTGAGCTTGTTTGTGCTCAAGGCTATTGCTCTACCGCTTGAACCACAGTGCCACTTCTAGTTTTTGAGTGGGGAATGAAGATAGTTTCATGGGGACTTTTCAGCTGCCTTTGAAGCACAATCCTTCGATCTTAGCCTCCTGAGTAGCAAGGATTACCATGTGTGTTACTAGTGCTTGGCTTCCAATTAATCAGCAAAAGTCTGCAGTAGCTTAAGTGGTATAGGGTCATCACTGAATAGAAAGTTCAAGTTCCTATACTTATATTTGACAATGTACAGAGAACAGTCCAAGTTTGTGAAGACTTAGAAGTTTTAGTGACCACATTGGGGTTGGGGAAGAGGGTACCTTTTTAATATAAGGGCCAGAGTCCTTTGTCTCTGAGTTCTGACTTTACTCTTTTTGGTAGTAGTCCACTGCTGAGGTGCTAGAGTGCCACATAATTGGGTCTGGGAAATTACTTAATCTTAGAATCCTGTTATGGTTGGTTTTTTTTTTTTTTTAGCTGCTGTGAGGTGAGTAGCACACTGTACCATCCATGTTCCCCATCATGATCTGACTTGCTACAGGACAACAGCAGTAGGTTAAATGAGCATGAATTAAAATCTGAATCCATAGCTAAAATAAACCTTTCCTAGCAAGGTGCTTGTGGCTCATGCCTGAAGTCCTAGCTATTCAGGAGGCTAAAATCCAGAGGACAGTTTGAGGCCAATCTGCAGAAAAGTTACTATACTCCATTTCCAAAATAACCAGCCAGAAATAGAGCTGGAAGTGTAGTTCAAATGATAGAGCACCAGCCTAGCAATTAAGCCCTGATTTCAAACTTCACTTTCACCAAAAAAGACTTTTTTCCTTCTTTGAATTCATCTATCTCTCAGGTATTTTGTCAATGACAGAAAACTGAATAAAATCAAGCACAATACAATCTTTATCTTGTTAGGATTCCAGCTCTCTAAAAGACCAGTGAATAATGGAAAAGGCATTTCAGAGTACATATAAAATTTTTACTTAGAATAATAACATTAAAACTACTTTCAGGGATCATTTACATAGTTCATTATAAAAGAAATTTCAGTGGCTGGGAAGGTGGCTCAGTGCTTGCCTTGCATGCATGAGGCCCTGGGTTCGATTCCTAGCACCACATAAGCAGAAAAAAAAAAGAAGTGGGTACTGTGACTCAAGTGGTAGAGGGCTAGCCTTGAGCTGAAGAGCTGAGGGACAGGGCCCAGGCCCAGAGTTCACGCCTCACAACTGACCCAAAAAAAAAAAAAGTTCAACTCATGATCTTAAAAAAAGAGCCAGTGGGGGGGAAAAAAAAAGAGCCAGTGGCTCAGACTTGTAACCCAGCTACTCAGGAAGCTGAGATCTAAGGATTGTGTTTAAAAGCCCACTGGAGCAGGAAAGACCATGACATTTTTTTATCCCCAATTAACCACTCAGAAAAGCTGGAAGTGGGGCTGAGGCTCAAGTGATAGAGCACTAGCCTTGAGCACAAGGAAAGCCCCTGCACATAAACACAAAACACACACACAGGAAAAAATCCAGCTAATACAATGCTAATCTAATCTGTGAATTCATGATGCTCTTTTAAAAAAAAACGAATTTGGGGGCTGGGAAGGTGGCTCAGTGGTAGAGTGCTTGCCTTGCATGCGTGAAGCCCTGGGTTCAATGCCTGAGCACCAAATAAGCAGAAAAAGCCGGAAGTGGCACTGTAGCGCAAGTGGTAGAGCACTCACCTTGAGCTGAAGAGCTGAGGGATAGTGCCCAGGCCCACAACTGAAGCCCCACGACTGATCAAAAAAAAAAAAAAAAAATTGAAGCCAGCTTCAGTGACTTACTATTGTAAATTAGGCAGGAGGCTGAGATCTGAGAACCTTAGTTCAAAGCCAGCTAGGGCAGGGAAGTCCATGAGATTCTTCAATTAACCACCAGAAAACTGGAAATAGAGCTGTGGCTCAAGTGGTAGAGCACTGGGCCTGAGCTGAACAGCTCAGTACCCATCCCTAAGGTCAAGCCTGATGCCCAAATTTGATTGTACAGGATACTAGTAAAGCAACACATCAGTTTCAAAATTCCAAATAAAGGAAACTTTCCAAATATAATTGTGCGAATGAGGCAGGCACCAGTGGCTCAGGACTGTAATCCTAGCTATTCAGGAGGCTGAGATCTGAGGATCATGGTTCAAAGCCAGCCCGGGCAGGAAAGTCCATGAGACTCTTATCTCCAATAAACCACCAGAAAACTGGGAAGTGGCACTGTGGGTGGCTCAAGCGACAGAGCACTCACCTTGAGCTGAAGAGCTCAGGGACAGTGCCCAGGCCCAGAGTTCAAGACCGACCAAAAAAATAAAGAATGGTATTGAAGTGGAAGAAGAGAAAAAAGTTTTATTTATTGATTTAATCTAGTTTAAAAAGATAATCAGAATATTACCACATTGCTGCTTATACAGAATTAATGTAAGCAGTGATGCTTTAGCATCCAAGAGAGAGAAGCAACTGCACCATCTGTACTCTTCATGGAAGAACTTACCACTGACTATGAGGTACTCTGACCTGAAATTTTTAAAAAAGAAAAACTGAATATGTATTTGTCCTATGAATAGATAGGATTACAAGCATGCACCACATTATCCAGAAAAAAAAATTAAATTGTCAGAACACTATGTAGTCTGACAAAAGAAATGTACTCATTGCCTGACTTATCAAATGGTAAGCCCCTCTGTACAACACCTTAATAAAATTATAATTTATAAAAAGTATGCTAGGGGGGCTGGGAAGGTGGCTCAGTGGTAGAGTGCTTGCCTTGCATGCATGAGGCCCTAGGCTGGAAGTGGGGCTGTGGCTCAAGTGGTAGAGTGCTAGCCTTGAGCTGAAGAGCTGAGGGTCAGTGCCCAAGCCCAGAGGTTCAGGCCCCATGACCAGCAAAAAAAAATGCTAGGAAAGGAAGGAAACATATCTCACTGAAAATTGCATCAAGATATATCACTACGCGTGGGTCAGATGGAAATTTGAAACGTGTGGGCCACTAGAATAGTATAGCATACAGTCAAGATTCTGATATCCTTTCTGTAACCAGTTCTGTTTTACACTACTCATATTTCTCAATAAACTATATATCTGCCCATCTCCTTGTTGATAAAATTTCAAATGTACCTGAAAATTGAATGCCTGACTGATATATTTTTCTTCTCCTTTCTCAAAGTATACTACTGATTGTGTGTGTGTGTGAATGGGAATTCAATACATCCTAGGCCCTACTACTTGAGCTTACCCATGATTTCATGCTGATTTTTTTAATCCAGTGTTTTAAGCTACATAATTGTTTTTAATGGTATTGAGGTTTGAATTCAGAGTCTTGTATTTGGTAGGCCACTTGAGTCACATTTCATAATTTACAAAATTAAATGGTGACATCCACAAAATAAATATTAGCTGAAGATTCCCATCATTTTGTATTTTGTAAAAAATAAAAGAAGGATGACATAATACACTTTCGTGGCAGCTTAAAAGAATTCAAATCTAAATTTTGATGCTACTTTTGTTGTTACTGTATTACTTTCTTTGTTCCTTTATTACTTGACAAAATACCTCAGAAGAAAAAAAATTAAAGGAGGAGCCTGGCACCAGTGTCCTGTAATCCTAGCTACTCAGGAGATAGAGATCTGAGGATTGTGATTCAAAGCTAAACAGGGAAGAAAAGTCTGTAAGACTCTTATCTCCAAGTAAACAAAAAGCTGGAAGTTAAGCTGTGGTTCAAGAGGTACAATGCTGCTGGGTGCTGGTGGCTCCCACCTGTAATCCTAGCTACTCTGGAGGCTGAGATCTGGATCGCGGTTCAAAGCCAGCCGAGGCAGGAAAGACTGAGAGACTCTTTATCGCCAATAAAACCACAGAAATCCGGAAGTGGCGCTGTAGCTCAAGTGGTAGAGTGCGAGCCTTGAGCTGAAGAGCTGAGGGACAGCGCCCAGGCCCAGAGTTCAAGCCCCACGACCGACAAAAAAAAAAAAGGAAGGAAGGAAGGAGGAAAAGGAAGAAAGAAAGAAAAGGAAGGGAGAGAGAGAAAAAGAAAGAAAGAAAGAAAAAAAGGAAAACAGCTGCAAGAGGACAAAATACATCCCTATGTAGCAGGTACAGGATAAACGTTGTATCATAACAGTGATTCTTTGTGTGAATTAAATGTTATTTTGTTTTGAAAGCTACCATTGTAGATGTAAAGAATGAGCCAGTGGCTCAGGCCTGTAATCCTGGCTACTCAGGAGGCTGAGATCTGAGGATTATCGTTCAAAGCCAGCCAAGGCTTGAAAGTCCAGGAGACCATTATCTCCAATTAACCGCCAGAAAACCAGAAGTGGCGCTGTGGGTCAAATGGTACAATATTCGCCTTGAGCTGAAGAGCTCAGGGACAGCGCCCAGGCCCAGAGTTCAAACCCCATGACTGACAGAAAAAAAAAAGATGAGTGGTAAACTTCATACTAATAATTAAAACTACTACTGAGTGATATTAAATAATAGATGTTAAATAATAAAAAAAAATACCATGTCAAGTCAAGGGGAAGACTACAGAAGAACAGGAAAAACCATACTTCAGTAACACTGACACCATTTTTTCCTGCCTTTTGAATAAGAAGCCCTATATACTCTGCAAATTATGGGGCCGGCTATGGTTGCTCTTCACCAATTAGTCCTATGACAAGAATGAACTAAATTGTAAATCTTGTTAGGTCAGTTTTGCTTTGGGTTTGTGTGTGTGTGTGTGTGTGTTGGTATTGGGGCTTGCATTCAGGGCCTGAGTGCTGTCTTTAGCTTTTTTTTTTTCTTTCTTTCTTTTTTTTTTTAATCAGTCATGGGGCTTGAACTTGGGGCCTGGCCACTGTTCTTGAGCTCTTATGCTCAAGGCTAGCACTCTACCACTTTGAGCCAGTGCCACTTCCATTTTTCTGGTGGTTAATTGGAGGATGGGTCTCATAGACTTTCCTGCCCTGGCTGGCTTTGAACAATGATCCCAGATCTCAGCTTTCTAGCTAGGATTATAGGCATGAGCCACCAGTGCCTGGCTCCCTTAGGTTTTTCACTCAAGGCTGGAGCTTAGCTCCATTTTCAGCTGGTTAATTGAAGATTAAAAGTCTTCTAGACTTTTCTGCCTGGGCTGGATTTGAACCATGATCCTAAGATAGCCTCCTGAGTAGATAGGATTACAGGTGAAAGCTATAGACATTGGGCTTTATCTACCCCCTTTTACCTTTTACCTCTTTCACATAATGAGTTAACTGTCTTTCCAAAAGCTGATCAATTGTAAAGGACTCCTGTATGTCCTGTTTTCTATAATCAACATTTATATAATATAAATTCATACACAATTGAATCTATTTTGTAAAAGGTTTATTTTCCATTTAATCACATGTAAACTGCCTTATGTTAAACTGTTAATTTAATTACAAATTAGGTAACTGTCCAAATCATGAAAAACTGGCCAATTAAAATGTGCTTTAAAGCCAGGTGCCTTTGGCTCACATATGTAATTCTAGATACTCAGGAAACTGAGATCTGAGGCCCTGCTTACCAGACTTTTCTCAACTAATCGCCAAAAATGCAGTAGTAGAACTGTGGCTCAAGTAGTAGAGTGCTAGCTTGAGCAAAAAAGCTCAGGGGCAGCACTCAGGCCCTGATTTTAAGTCAAAGGACTGGCACATACACATACACACACATACAAAATGTGCTTATTTTTTTAAAAAAATAATTAATTTCTCCTCTTTCCATTACAGTGGTAAAAATACTGAAAAACAAACTAGCAGCAATGGCTCATGCCTGTAATGCTAGCTACTCAGAAGGCTGAGATCTGCTAGTCAAAGCCAGCCCAGGCAGGAAAGTCCATGAGACTTTTATCTCAAATTAACCACCAAAAAGCTAAAAGTGACTGGACATTGGTGGCTCATGCCAGTAATCCTAGCTACTCAGAAGACTGAGATCTGAGGATCACGATTGGAAGCTAGCCCATGAGACTCTTATCTCCAATAAAGTACCTCAAAAGCTGTAAGTGGAACCCTGGCTCAAGTGGTAGAGTGCTAGCCTTGAGCAAAAAGCTCATGGACTGTGGTTACAGCCTAAATTCAAACCCCAGAACCAGTACACACACACAAAAAGCTATAAGTGGAGATGTTGCTCAAGCATCAGCTGTGAATGAAAAAAGGTAAGGGACAATGTCTAAGGTAAGGTATGAGTTCAAGCCTCAGTACCAGCACATACATCAAAAAAATAAAAGCAATTCAAAGTTTCACCAGCAAGAAATTGTTTATGTAAATTATGAAAGATTTATACAGCAAGATTCTATGCAATTTTTTAAGTGAATGAACTATATTTACATGAAAATGTGTCCAAGTATGGTGGTACATACCTTTACTATAAGTTTTTGGGAGGATGAGGCTTGGAGGATCACAAGTTCAAGGCCAGCCTGGCCTACACAGTGAGACTCTGTCTCAAAAACAAAACCACAAAAATAAGAAAATTCATAACACTCACATTAAATGAAAAAAATTAATATGATATATATAAGATGTAAAACCATTATTATTAAATATATGACTATAGTATTAGAATCTGGAAAGAATGAAAACTTCAAGAGATGCATAGTCTTTGGATTTTTTTAATAAGTTTTTTTATTGTGAAAATACCATATAGAGGGGTTACAATTATATGAGCAAGGTAATGAGTACATTTCTTATCAAGCATTGTTGCCTCCTCCTTTGCTTTAATCTTTGGATTTTTAAAACTTTCTTTCCTTTTTTTTTGTCAGTTGTGGGGCTTACACTCTGGGCCTGGGCACTGTCCCTCAGCTCTTCAGCTCAAAGCAAGGGCTCTACTGCTTGAGCCACAGCACCACTTCTGATTTTCTGGTGGTTTATTGGAGATAAGTCTCACAGACTTTCCTGCCTTGGTTGGCTTTGAACCATGATCCTCAGATCTCAGCCTCCTGAATAGCTAGGATTACAGGCGTGAGCCACTGGTGCCTGGCTTAAAACTTTTTAATTATTTATTTTTTTTGGTGCTGCTTCTGGGTCTTGAATGAGGCCTAGGCGCTGTATATGAGCCTTTTTGTTCAAAGCTAGTGCTCTACCACTTGAGCCACAGGCTCCACTGCTGGCTCATAGACTTTCCTGCTAGGGCTGGTTTCTAACCGTGATCCTCAGATCTCAGCCTCCTGTGTAACTAGGATAACAGGCATGAGTTACCAGTGCCCAGCTCTCCTCTGAACTTTTATATAGTCATCTTCCGTGTCAATGAGGTAATACAATATTTATATGATTGGTAAATCTTAGAAACATTACTGCCTTTTATAGTAAAAACAATAAAACACATTTAAAAGACAAACAAGGCTACAGATATGTGTGTATTCTAGTCATTTTTGGTTATCTTTCTCTTCTTAACAAATTCTGGAGGGCCCTGGGTAGGTGGCTCAGTGGTAGAGCGCTTGCCTTGCATGCCTGAGGCCCTGGGTTCGATTCCTCAGCACCACATAAGCAAAAAGAAAAAAGCCGGAGTGGCGCTGTGGCTCAAGTGGTAGAGTGCTAGCCTTGAGCTGAAGGGACAGCACCCAGGCCCAGAGTTCAGGCCCCATGACCGGACCCCCCCCAAAAAAAAAACAAACAGAATTCTGGAGGCTGGGTGTCAGTGGTTCAGGTCTGTAATCCCAGTTACTCAGGAAGCTGAGCTCTGAGAATTGCAGTTGGAAACCAGACCATACCAGGCAGAAAAGTCCATGAGACTCTTACCTCTAATAAACTATTCAGAAAAAGCCAGAAGTGGCACTGTGGCTTAATTGATAGAGCACTAACCTTGAGCACTAAGAGGCATGGGTACAGTGCTTGGGCCTTGAGTTCAAGCCCTAAGACCAGCAAATAAATAAATAAACTAATTAATTAATTAATTCTGGGATCCAGTTATCTGGGATTTTTTTTTTAAATTTTTTTTTTTGGGTCTGATCGTGGGGCCTGAACTCTGGGCCTGGGCACTGTCCCTCAGCTCTTCAGCTCAAAGCGAGTGCTCTACCACTTGAGCCACAGCGCCACTTCTGGCTTTTTCTGCTTATGTGGTGCTGAGGAATTGAACCCAGGGCCTCAGGCATGCAAGGCAAGTGCTCTACCACTGAGCCATCTTC
>NW_012267374.1:982271-993722 GCF_000151885.1 Dipodomys ordii | reverse complement strand
TTTTTCTGCTTATGTGGTGCTGAGGAATTGAACCCAGGGCCTCAGGCATGCAAGGCAAGCGCTCTACCACTGAGCCACCTTCCCAGCCCCATGGGACTTTATTTCTTTATAATTCTCTTGTTCATCTTTCATCTGTCTACTGACCACTCAGCAAATACAAAGAGGATATCTAATAAATGACACAGTATATTAACTATGATGTTAATATATTCATAGAACAATGTGATTAATAGGGTAAACAGTGTGATGTATAGGGTTACATGTAAAATGAGTATGTTCTAACATGGCCCTTTTATGCTAGATCAAAGACCTCAATCTATTCCCAAAAATGGGGATGGGAGAACTACCATATTCAATAGAACTTTTTGCAAAGACTGGAAATGTTCTATCTTGATGCTGAGTACCATAATCAATACTCACATGTAAATACTGAGCACTTGATACCAGACCAGTGGAAATGAAAAACTGTTTTTTTTTTTTTTTAATGTGTGTGTGCTGGTCCTGGGGCTTAAACTTGGGGCTGGATGTTACTCCTGAGTTTTTGCTGAAGTCTAGCGTTCTACCACTTGAGCAACAGCACTACTTTTAGCTTTTCCTGAGTAGTTTATTGGATATAAAAGTCTCACATACTTTCCTGTCCAGGGTGGCTTTGAACCCTGATCCCCATATCTCAACTTCCTGAGATGCTAACATTACAGGCATGAGCCACTGGTGCCCAGCTCACAACTGAGTTCTAATTTTATTCTATTTTTTCTAATTCTTATTTTTAAATTTTATTATAATGGAAATATATAGAGGGGATGCAGTCATATAAATCAGGAAATGAATACATTTCTTTTCCTTTTCTTTTTTGTTGGTTGTGTGGCTTGAACTCAGGACCTGGGTTCTGTTCCTGAGCTCTTTTGCTCAAGGCTAGCATTCTACCACTTTGAGCTACAGTTCCACTTCTGTTTTGTTTTTGAGTGATTAATTGGAGATAAGTCTCATGGGGACTTTTCTACCCAGGCTGGCTTTGAACCACGATCCTCAGATCTCAGCCTCCTGAGTAGCTAGGATTACAGGTGTGAGCCACTGGCCCCCAGCTCTTATTTTCCTTTGTTATACAATGAATCATCTTTTAAAAATCTGAACAACCGAAAATTACTAGTATTTGGGACTCCATTCAGATTATAGTCAGGAATGCTTAACGATTTTTTGCTGGGTACCAGTGGCTCACACCTAAAATCCTAGCTATTCAGGAGACTGTTTGAAGCCAGTTTGGGTGAGAAAGTCCATGAGACTCTTATCTCCAATTAACTACTAAACAGCTGGGAAGTGGAGCTGTGGCATAAGTGGTAGAGCTCTAGCCTTGAGCAAAAAAGCTCTGGGACAGTGCCCTGGCCCTGAGTTCAAGACCCAGGCAGGACTGACACAATAAATAAACGAACGAATGAAGAGAAACACTGTTCTATTTATTTATACAATCCCTGTATAAATTCTATTGCAGGGGCTAGGAAGGTGGCACAAGTAGTAGAGCGCCTGCCTTGCATGCATGAGGCCCTGGGTTCGATTCCTCAGCACCACATAAGCAAAAAGAAAAAAGCTGAAGTGGTGCTGTGGCTCAAGTGGTAGAGTGCTAGCCTTGAGCTGAAGAGCTGAGGGACAGCGCCCAGGCCCAGAGTTCAGGCCCATGACCGAACCCTCCCCCTCAAAATTCTATTGCACCTCATAATTTAATGTATCAACTTCCATTGTCAAAATTAGAACCAAAAAGCTAAAATAAGACTGAGCATCTACTCTTTTTTTTAATTATCATTTTGTTGTCAGGGTGCTATACAGAGAGGTTGCAGTTGAATAAGTAAGATAATGAGTACATTTCTTGTCAAACATTGTTATCCTCTTCTTCTTTTTTCTCCAACTATTCCCCCTCGCCCCACGAGCTTCTACTTTTTTTGGGGGGGGGTCCGGTCATGGGGCCTGAACTCTGGGCCTGGGCGCTGTCCCTGAGCTCTTCAGCTCAAGGTTGGCGCTCTACCACTTGAACCACAGTGCCACTTCTGGCTTTTTTCTTTTTGCTTATGTGGTGCTGAGGAATCAAACCCAGGGACTCAGGCATGCAAGACAAGCACTCTACCACTGAGCTACCTTCCCAGCCCGAGCTTCTACTCTTATGGGGAATAAAAATCTAAAACTAGGGGCTGGGAAGGTGGCTTAGTAGTAGAGTGCTTGCCTTGCATGCATGAGGCCCTGGGTTCAATTCCTCAGTACCACATAAACAGAAAAGATCAAAAGTGGCACTGTGGCTCAAGTGGCCTTTAGCTGAAGAGCTGAGGGACAATGCCCAAGCCCAGAGTTCAAGCCCCACAACAAACCAAAAAAAAAAAAAAATCTAGTAGAGAAAATGTCTAACATTATCTTTACAACTTAAAATTTAAGCCCTAAATATAAAAAATAGTTAGATTTTAGAGCACTTTTTGCCTTATAGAAAAATAAGCAGAGGCAGGGTGTTGATGGCTTATGCCTGCAATCCTAGGTACTCAAGAGGCTGAGATCTGAGCATCTTGGTTTGAAGCCAGCCTAAGCAGGGAAGTCCATAAGACTCTTTTCTCCAAGAAACTACCATAAAAGCCAAAAGTGGAGCAGTGGCTCAAGTACAGAGTGCTTAGCCTTGAGCAAAAAAGTTTTGGGACAGTAGTCAGGCCCTCAGGTCAGGCCTCAGGACCAGCACCAGAAAATGGAGCTTTTACATACCACCTTATGAACCCCCTTTTCCTAGTAACATAATGTATTGTTTTCATATTTGTTACATTGGCAAGCCAATACTGATAAACCACTCTAACTAAAGACTTTAGCTTACATTAGAGTTAATCCTTGGAAATTTATACCACATGGATTTTGACAAATAATGTAAAGACAGGTATCTATAATTATACTGTAATGTAATACAATATAACATTATGTGACTACCCTAAAAACCTGTGTATCTTCTATTTTTCTCTTGCTTCCCTTGGGCCCTGGACAAGTACCAGTTGTGTTATTGTTATCATACATTTGTATTTTCCAGAATGTCACACAGTATCTTACTTTTTCAAACTAGTTTTTTTCATTAACAATATGTCTTATGTTCTTTTGTTGCTACAAAGCTAATTTGTTTTTTTTCTTTTCTTTTTTTTTTTGTTGGTCATGGGGCTTGAACTCTGGGCTTGGGCGCTGACCCTCAGCTCTTCAGCTCAAGGCAAGCGCTCTACCACTTGAGCCACAGCGCCACTTCCAGTTTTCCAGTGGTTTATTGGAGATTAGAGTCTCACGTACTTTTCTGCCCACTGCCCGGGCTGGCTTTGAACCGTGATCCTCAGATCCCAGCCTCCTGAGTAGTTAATATTACAGGCGTGAACCATCGGAGCCCAGCCAGAGCTAATTTCTTTATAGCACCAAATATTATATTTCATATGTATCACAATTTATTCATTTACAATATTAGGTCATGTAAGTTGCTTTTGACTTGGGGCAGTTATGAATAGAACAGTTATAAACATCTATGTGCAGGTCTTCAATTCATTTAGGCATATACCAAAGAATGTAATTGGTGAATTGCAGAGTAAGAGTATAATTTGTAGGACACTGCCAAACCATCTTATAAAGGGATATATTATTCTTTTTCATTTTGATCAATATTATTTTATATGGGGATAAACCATTTTTGACACTCCTTTCTCACCAAACAATGGGAACTTTTTTGACTTCACATTCTCACTAACATTTAACATTGTCTATTTTGGATATTAGTCTTTCTTAGTAGATATATAATAGTATCTCACGATGCAAGATATTGTACATTATTTCATATGCCTTTGTGCAATTTATATTTTTTCCCTGGATCTGTTCTATACAGATCCTACTTTTTTATACCTATTTATACCTATTTCTAAATTAGGTTATTTATTTTCTTCATTTGGAAATAATTGTCTCACAGACTTCCCTCTCTGGGTTAGCTTTGAACCGTGATCCTCAGATCTCAGCCTTCTGAGTAGCTAGGATTATAGATGTGAGCTACCAGCGCCTAACTTCCTGTAGTCAAGTTTTAAGAATTCCTTGTATATCTTGGACAGCAATGTTTTATCATATTGGTTTTTTGCAAAGATTTTTTTGCCCTGTCTATATATTGGTTTGTCATTCTCTGGATAGTGTCTTTCTCAAAATATAATTAAAATTTTTAACCTACTGTTTTGTTACCATAAAAATAAGATGTGAGACTTGATTACTAAAGATTGGAATGTATTGTTCCCTCTCTCCCTCTTGTTGGTCATGGGGCTTGAACTCTGGGCCTGGGCGCTGTCCTTCAGCTCTTCAGTTCAAGGCTAGCACTCTACCACTTCAGCCACAGCACCACTTGCAGTTTTCTGAATGGTTTATTGGAGATAAGAGTCTCTCGGACTTTCCTGCCTGGGCTGGCTTTGAACCTGTGATCCTCAGATCTCAGCCTCCTGAGTAGCTAGGATTACAAGGCATGAGTCACCGGCACCCAGCATTGCCAAGTCTCTTTTACCTTTAGGTTTTTATGATTCTGTGGATTTTCCCCATAGGAATTATGGGATTCCCTCCCCAGTAATAAAATATGGTAACTGTCTAATGTTTTGGAAAATTCAGAAAAGGAATTGTTTCTTATAATATTGCACTTTGCAGATGGAAGAGTTTTAGACAACTAAAAAATCCAAACAGTCAGCCGACGCTGGGGTCGCACACCTGTAATCTTAGCTTCTCAGGAGGCTGAGATCTGAGGATCACGATTCAAAGCCAGCCTAGGCAGGAAAGTCCAGTGAGACTCCTAGCTCTGATTAACCACCAGAAAACGGGAAGTGGCGCTGTGGCTCAAGTGGTAGAGTGCTAGTCTTGAACTGAAGAGCTCAGTGACAGTGCCCAGGCCCAGAGAGTTCAAGCCCCATGACTGGCAACAACAAAAAAAAAAAAAAAAAGAAAGAAAGAAAAAAGAAAATCCAGTCCTCCATGAAGAGTCAACTCAACAGGTTTCCATAGTTTTACTATTTCAAAAATTATCAAATGGTGAGAGTAATGAAACAAATGAGTAACTTTTTTTTTTTAGAGATCAGGTCTTGCTACGAAACACAAGTGGGTCTTGAACTATATAGTCCAGGTTGACCTCAAACTCTCTATCCACCTTCCTGAGCCTCCCAAGTTTTGAGATTATTAGCTTATATCACCATGCCCAGCCAATAATTCACTTTTTTTTTTTGTCAGTCTTGGGGCTTGAACTCTGGGCCTGGGAGCTGTCCCTGAGCTCTTCAGCTCAAGATGAGTGCTCTACCACTTGAGCCACAGCGCCACTTCCAACTTTTTCTGCTTATGTGGTGCTGAGGAATCGAACCCAGGGCCTCATGCATGCAAGGCAAGAACTCTACCACTGAGCCACCTTCCCAGCCCAACTTTTTTTACATGTACTTTACAAATACTTCTGTATTTCAAATATATATCCAGAAATAATGCATTAAAACCAAATTGTCTTCTAAACTAAGTTTGTATTAACTTAGTGTCTTCAAAACAGTTTATATGTCTACTTTTCCACATGCTCACTGGGAATATCCCAAATCAGATGTTATCAATGTTGTTGCTATTACTGTTACTTTCATTGGGAGCAAGGATCCATATAAAGAAAATATTTTGCTGTAAGGGAAATGAACACTCAAGCAAGAATAAGAACCTTCCTAAAATTAACCAGTGAAAATCCTACTGTCCAGCTGTCCCTAACCAGGTTAGCAAATGGACGGCCCTGAGTTCAAACCACGGTACTTAAAGGAGAGAAGATCTTAAATGATACAAAGGGCAGTTTCAAAATTTAAAAATACATCACAAGGAAGGGCATGCCTGTAATTTTAGCTAATAAGGAAGCTGAGATTTGAGGATTGCAGTTTGAAGCTAGTGCAGGCAGGAAAGTATGAGAGTCTTATCTCCAATTAGCTACCAAAAGCCACAAGTAAAGCTATGGCTCAAGTGGTAGAGTGAGCACAAGAACTCAGGGAACTGAGTTCAAGCCCCAGGACTGGCATCCCTCCCTGCAAAAAAAAAAAAAAATCACAAATGTTTGCGCCAGAAGACATTAAAAATCATGTTAATGTTTTGTATTGAAATAGAAATGCTGGGATATGAAATTATTTGTCCAAGGCCACAATATCTTTAATAACAGATATGATATTGCAACATTGTCTGGACTTAGCATATTATCCTTTGGTTTACTTCAGCAACTACCTACTAAGCATTATATTGAGGATGTGATAGAAACTAAATGGAAAATTGAGAAATAAATTTAACAATTTTTTTTGGTCAGTCACAGGGCTTGAACTCTGGGCCTGGGTGCTGTCCCTCAGCTTTTCAACTCAAGGCAAGCACTCTACCACTTGAGCCACAGTGCCACTTCCGGTTTTCTGGTGGTTCATTGGACATTAGAGTCTTATGGACTTTCCTGCCTTGACTGGATCTCAGCCTCCTGAGTAGCTAGGATTACTGGTTTGAGCCACTGGCGCCTGGCAACAAATGCTTTCTTGTACCAGAGATTTCATATCCATTTTTTTCTACACACGCATTTCCATTTAACTCAGTGTATCTCTCACACCAAGTTAATCCACCTTTTTAAAAAAAATTATTTTATTTTTATTTTTTTATTGGTTGTAGGGCCTGAATTCTGGGCCTGGGCACTGTCCCTGAGCTCCTCAACTCAAGGCCAGCATTCTACCACTTGAGCCACAGCACCACTTCCGGTTTTCTAGTGGTTTATTGGAGATAGAGTCTCACGGACTTTTCTGCCTGGGCTGGCTTTGAACCGTGATCCTCAGATCTCAGCCTCTTGAGTAGCTAGGATTACAGGTGTGAGCCACTAGCAGCAGGCTATTTTTTTTTTAACTTACATGGGTTTCTCCAGTTTTCAGTAAATTAGTTTCTGCGGTCAAGCTTAGAACAAGCAGTTTTGAAAATCATTTACAAAGGCATCAAAGTGAGTGCTCATGATGACACATGTCTGTAGACTCAGTTACATGGGATAGCTTGAGCTTAAAAGGAGTTCAATTCCAGCTTGGGCAAATAGAGGCCCACCTCAGGAACAAAAAAAATGTTAAATTAAGAGTAGGTGAAAGCCGGGCACCAGGGGCTCACACCTGTAATCCTAGCTACTCAAGAGGCTGAGATCTGAGGATCACGGTTCAAAGCCAGCCCAGGCAGGAAAGTCTGTGAGACTCTATCTCCAATAAACCACTAGAAAACCGGAAGTGGCACTGTAGCTCAAGTGGTAGAGTGCTAGCCTTGAGTTGAAGAGCTGAGGGATAGGGCCCAAGCCCAGAGTTCAAGCCCCACGGCCGACCCAAAAAAAAAAAGAGTAGGTGATTGTTTTTTTACTCAGCCACTTCCCTTTGTACGCAGCTCCTCACTGTGAACAAACCTCAAAAAATTCCAGAACTGAGGAAGGCTAGCCAAAGCTGTGGGAAAAAAAATGACTAAAATAAAGCTAGTGAGTCAGGTAGCTCTTGTTGAGGATTTGCACTTTTATTGTAGGTATACAAATGTGAAGCTATGAAGGTTTCTTTGCCTTTTTATTTTTTGGTCAGTTGTGGGTCTTGAACTCTAGGCCTTGGCCCTGTCTCCAAGCTCTTCAGCTCAAAAAGAGCACTTTACCACTTGAGCCATAGTGCCACTTCCAGTTTTCTGATGGTTAATTGAAGATAAGAGTCTCATGGATTTTCCTGCCCAGGCTGGCTTTGAACCTTGGTCCTCAGATCTCAACCTCCTGAGTAGCTAGGATTACAGATGTGAGCCACTATTGTCTGGCTATTTTTAGTTTATGAAGATGCTGTACAGAGGGGTTACTTGAATAAGGTAATGAATACATTTCTTGTCTTACCCCCTCCTTTGCCGTTCTCCCACCATCCCTTCCATGTTAGTTTTTTGATGTTGAAGATTATGTATAACACCACCATTTATAATCTTCAGCCTTTCTAGCCCTTCTCCAGGAGCTCCACAGAATCTTATTTGTAACTACTATTTTATTTGTATTTGTTTTTTTCATTTGTTTGGTTTTTTTTGGGGGGGGGGTCCGGTCGTGGGGCCTGAACTCTGGGCCTGGGCACTGTCCCTCAGCTCTTTAGCCCAAGGCTAGCGCTCTACCACTTGAGCCACAGCGCCACTTCCGGCTTTTTTCTTTTTGCTTATGTGGTTCTGGGAAATCGAATCCAGGGCCTCAGGCATGCAAGGCAAGCGCTCTACCACTGAGCCACCTTCCCAGCCCCTCTAATTTGTATTTGTAATTGGAGGGGAAGAGGGGATGAGTGAAAGAAGGGGAATAGGAGGGAGGGCAGGGTAGAGATGGGAAGGAGAAGTGGAAAAAGATTAGGAAGAGAGGGAGGACAGGGATTTGGGCTTGCTTTGAATGGATATTGTTTGAGTGTAGTGGCTTTAAATAGTTATCAGCAAGAAGTAGAGATTGGAAGACAATTATCAAAACTTGAAACAGATAGGAAGGTGGGGAGAAGGAAGTATTCTAAATGACTCATTTTCCAACTAGTGCTGCTGGATGCATGTAGATGATTTTCATCCCCATATTCACTCTCAAGGAAGATTAAAGGCTAACAAGTGCACAGCCCTGGGTTCAATCTCCAGTACCAAAAAAGAAAAGACGCCCATACCCCCAATGCAGTTAAAAAATGTGAAAAGATTAAGGAGATGATCAGGTCCTGGATTTTTTAAAATGCCAATTTAGAGTACTTCAGAAAAGCCAACAACAGTCAGGCAGTGGTGACTCACACCTGTAATCCTAGCTACTCTGGAGACTGAGATCTGAGGATCATAGTTCTCTCACGGTTTGAAACCAGCTGAGATAGGAACGTCCATGAGACCTCTTACCTCCAATTAACCATTAGAAAGCTAGAAGTGGCACTGTAGTTCAAGTCGTAGAGCACTAGCCTTGAGCAAAATAGAGCACAAGGACAGTGCCCATGCTCTGAATTCAAGCCCCATGACTGGGGAAAAAAAAAAGCATACAACAAAGTTTAAGGGACTGTAGGAAAGGAATCTGGTCAGAGAAGTATAGATTTTTTATTGTTTTATTTATTTATTTAGGTAGGTTGTGGGTCTTGAACTCTGGGCCTGGGCGCTGTCCCTCAGCTTTTCAGCTCAAGGCTAGTGCTTTAGGGCTTGAGCCACAGCACCACTTCCAGAAGTATAGATTTTTTGGGGGGAGTTAGACGGCATTGCCTAGGTAGGCACTTAAAAAGAAACTCCATCTCATGAAGTTCTAAATTTTAAAAATTCCATGTTTCAGATACTATTTCCTTTGTTTAATCTACAGTATTCCTCTACGTTTATCTTGCATTATGCACTCTGATTGCTATGTCATCCACGACCGCTGGAATGTGAACTAACCAAATACCAGAGGAGGTATGTTTGACAGTAAGCGATTGGGGTAGTGGAGATACAAGATCCTTCTTGACTGGGTTGGTTAGACAGGAACTTTTCCTCTAAGCACAGATCTGTTATCACATCAAAGAGCTAATTTGGGGTCACTAGTAAGCATTTCAATCGTTATTTTCCTTACAAGCTGCACTGGATAAAATCAGTATGCACGTCCTGTCTTCCTCGTACCTTGTAAACCGTTACAAAGGGAATGTCACTTCACACAAGATTTAGTTGCCAAGATCCGTGTGTGTGTGTGTGTGTGTTTTACATTCATTTTCTCACAATTGTCCTAAGCGCTCAGCTTTGTGCTGCTTTAAGTTGCTTCAAACTATTCCAGGAGGAGCCCTCCACGGCTTAAAAGGCCAGGGACAGAAACGGAATATTGCACAACCCTTCACCCAGCGGATCTGCTTCCAAATCTGGCCTTCCCGTCCTCCCCGGGCGCGGGCAGCTCCGGGCTGCACCGGGCGGCCCGGCCGCCGCTTCCAGCGCAGAGGGGGTTTCCTCGTTCGAGTCCGCCCCTCTCCCTCCCTCCCGCCCGCTCCGCTCCGTTCCGCTCCCGGTTCGCGGGAAGGCCGAGGCGCGCCGGACCCGGGATGCCCCCACTCTCCCGCGGGGCGAGCCTGGGGCTCCCCGGGCGACTCCCGCACTCACGTTGTGCCACTCGGTGGACCTCGGCTCCGCGGGTCTCCGCGAGCTCCCCTCCCCCGCGGCCCCATTGTCTGCCTCGCCCCGCCCCGGGGGACACGTGCGCCCGCAGCTTCCCGAGCTGGGGGAGCGCGGGGTGGCAGCGGCGTGGACTCCGCCGGGAGCCACAGCGCGGCGGGGGCGGCGCCGGCCCGCACCGACCGGTGGGTGCCCTCCGGGAAGCCGGGGCCGCGCTGGGCACCCGGGGTCCCGCACGGAACGGGACGGGTGGGGCGGGGCGGAACTCGGAGCTGGACGGCATGCGTGTGGGGCTGAGGAGAGGTAGGGTGGGGCGGGGTGGGGAGAAGTCTCGTCTCCTGACAAAGGAGAACGAGTGGGACACGCCGAGCCGGCTGGCCCGCCCCACCAGCCAGGGAGCCGGAGAGGAGTGTCGGGGGAAGGGGCGGGCCTTTCATTCACTTGCGGCCCCTCGGCCGCCGCCGGAGCGGAAGGGCGGGGTCTCGCGCCCCCTCCCGGGAAGAGGGGGGCGGGGCCTAGGGGCGGAGCCTTGGGCGCGCGTCCCAAGGCGTAGGCTACGTCGTCACGTCAGCGCGGGAGAGAGAAAGAGAGGAGCCGACTCGGCAGGGACTGGGGGACGGGTCGAGAGAGCTAGCGAGGGTGGGAGTGAGCGAGAGTGAGAGCGAAGAGGGGAAAGGCGGCCACTCGTGCCTGAGCGGCCGCGGAGGGCAGGGGGAGTGGTGGGGGAAAGGAGAAGGGCGGGGGAAGAAGAAAGGCCGACTGGAGAAGGCGGACGGCGGCTGGCGGTGGTGGTAGGGGGAGAAGGAGGAGCTGGCGGAGGGCAGGGGCTGAGTGAGTGAGAGAAGCGGACGCGCGAGGGAGGGGAGGGAAGGGGGGGGTCACGCGGGGGCGCGCGCGCACCGGGAGCGCGCTCGGAGGCGAGTGGAACTGGATCGGGTTTGCTGCCAGCGGCGTGAGCTTCGGCCGCCATTTTACAACAGCTCCACTCGCGCCGGACACAGGGAGCAGCGAGCACGCGTTTCCCGCAACCCGATCCCCTCGGACAGGATTCCTCCGCCGCAGCCCAACGGGGAGGTAACGACCGCCAGGAGCTGGGTCTGGGAGGGGAGCTCGGTGACATTGTGGAGTGAGCCGGAGGGGGAGGGAGGGCGCCGCGGGGAGAAACCGGCTTTTCTGGAAAATGGATTCCAGAGGGGGAAGCGAGCACGTTGGCTGGGGCTGCCGGGGAGTAGGCCGCGGCTCGCGCCGCCACTTCCCCCTCTCCATGTGCCGCCGCTGTTGGGGCTTTGTCTGCGGCGCTCCGGGAGGAGGTGCCTCGGCGGCCCCCGTGGCCCGCGCGGACCGCGGGCGGCG
>NW_012267374.1:953592-981922 GCF_000151885.1 Dipodomys ordii | reverse complement strand
CACGGCGGCGGAGACGGCGGCGCCGAGGGGCGGGGAGAGCCCGTAGCCTGGGCGCCGCCGCGGCCTCGGTCTCGGTGTGGAGGGGCGAGGTTGTGCGGCTGGCAGCTTTCTGGGGGGCTCGGAGCGCGGCGGTGGGTTTGATGCCGGGGGGCCGGTGACGGTCGTCGCGGTCCGGGACTCGGTGGGTTTCCGTGGAAGGAAGTTGTAGGACATTTGAAGGCGCAGAGCACGTGTTTCTCATGGGCTCCTGGCGGCCGCCGCGGTGAGGCTGCCGCTCCGGGTGCGGAGCCGAGGGCGGGCTTTGGGGTGTGGGGTGAAGGGTGGAGAAATTGGGTGGTGGGAAGGTGGCTTGTGTGAGCGCTTTGTTCTTCGCTGGCTGTTGTTACGGATCTATAAGCGGCAGGCGGGAAAAGCGCGCACTTTTGAAGGATTTACCTTGGAGAGGAACGAGCCCAGCTTTGCTTTTCTTCCCCATAAACCTTATTCTCCGTTCGGGAACAGCTGTTGGTGGCACGCTGGCTCGTCCCCCGTGCTGATTGGGCTTCATTTGTAAGGTGGTTTTTCCTAGGGAGTGTTAGCAGGTGAGTCAGGGGTGGTGTTCAGGAAGAATAGAGTGAATTGGTATTTCTGTGCCCCAGGCTCCAAATCTGGCTTGTCAGACGACAGTGGAGTTTAAAGTAGTAAGGTTTTCTTTCAAGGGAGGTGCAGCGCTGGTTGATGCGGTTAAGTGGTAGAGAAAGTCAAGATTGGGGCTCTCATATTGTTCTCTATTCTGTTTGAAGATCCTAGTTTAATTTTGCTTATTGCGTTTGAACAGATCTCTGGAAACATGGCTACAGAACATGTTAATGGAAATGGTACTGAAGAGCCCATGGATACTACTTCTGCAGTTATCCATTCAGAAAATTTTCAGACATTGCTTGATGCTGGTTTACCACAGAAAGTTGCTGAAAAACTAGATGAAATTTACGTTGCAGGTAAGAACTAACACTTGCAAAATTACATTATGAAATTTTTCTATTGGATTTCTGGCTTTGAGCTAAAATAGCAACTTTTTGTGGTTTCCAATAAGTGTGGGAACTCGAGCTTTGCCTTGTTCTGATAGTTGGTTAATTGAGGTTTGAACTGGAGATTATGCTGTGTAGAGGGAGGGAAGCTGGGAGGGGTAGGCCCTCCCTAGGGGAAGAAGGCTGGCTGTCCTGCTGAATAAGTATGTGATAGTACCAACAGCTGCTAAATGTTGTGAGCAGACCATGTGACTTTTTTTTCTCGGTATTTTTGTGGTAGGATTCTTGTTAAATAACTTGGTGACTGTGGACTTGTTCTGTTGTGTTTTTTGGAGTGGTGATTCTATTGGACTTGGAATTAAGTAGAGGTTCAGTTGTCATGCTTTGTACTTCGTTGGTTGACTCTAGGATATGTGTGTGTGTGTGTGTGTGTGTGTGTGTGTGTGTGTGTGTGTGTATTGCAATGACAGGATGTAAAATGAATTGTGTGGTTGAGAGGTCTCATTTAGTTCAGAATGGCTAGAGTATGTTTCATTATGTAGATATAAAGGGAGTAGAATTGTCACACTTGGGTTTGTGTTGGGCCGTACAGGTCTTTTCTAAAATAAAAATCCAAAAGTGTTAGAAGTTGATAACTAATTAAGTTTTTCTCTTCTGCAGGGCTAGTTGCACATAGTGATTTAGATGAAAGAGCTATTGAAGCTTTAAAAGAGTTCAATGAAGACGGCGCATTGGCAGTTCTTCAACAGTTTAAAGACAGTGATCTCTCTCATGTTCAGGTAATGTAAATTTAATGTCAGTGTAGGAAAAAAATTCAGTAGTTTTGGTATGTTCATTACATTTTGTTAGGTGCATGCATAATTATTAATTATGAATGGAATTTTTTTTCCAGAACAAAAGTGCCTTTTTATGTGGAGTCATGAAGACTTACAGGCAGAGAGAAAAACAGGGGACCAAAGTAGCGGACTCTAGTAAAGGACCAGATGAGGCAAAAATCAAGGTATGTCTTTGTAAACTTTTAAATTTAACGTCATTGAAACTGTCTTCTAGTTATTCTTTGAGTGTGACATGGATGTGTGCATATTTTCAAGATGATTACTATTTCTTCAAATGTATCTTGCCATTTTAAAATAACTTATTTTCAAAATAACTCACTGTTCTTGTTACCCAGCTACTTACTGAAACAGATCCATCATATGTCTAGATGCTTTTTGAAAGGGTACAAGTTTAAGTTACTGTCAAACTAAATCTGTTTACTTAATAGCTGGTAGAGAGTATACATTTAGTAGTTGGATAATTTTCTTAGGAGACTTAGACCTCAGTAAATTTAGAATTTTAAGGCTTTCTGTCATTTTATGGCATAAAAAGGTCATTTAAGAAAATTAAACTGTGAGTGTGGGAATAGGCTAGGTGTGAAAGGTTTTTTTGGCGGGGAGTGTTGATTGGTTTTGATGTCACATGGAAAATTAAATAATCACTAATTCAAAGATTAAGAGTCATTCAGCTGAGAGTTTAAGAAAATTGGTTAAGGTATAGGTTATGTGGTGTTGGTGGTATGGGAAGAGGACCTTAGAATGTGGAGATGATTGGAATGTGGAATTAGCTCTTAACTTGAATCTTGACTTTGAGCCTTTCTTAGATCTAGCTGTGAAATTAGTGTCAATATAGTATCATCTATTAGACTATAGAGTTAGTCAACATTTTTCTGAAAAAATTTGTGTAACTTTGGTTCTGTCTTTGGAAAATGAGTTAGCTTTAATGAAACAAATTAAGCCTAGAAGACAAGACGTTTATAGGATGTTTGAAGAGAAAATTGCTTTTTCTGTCTGTAGATTGGCAAGAGATGTTAGTTGGGTCATTACAAAGATTAAAGCAAAGGGCTGGGAAAGTGGCTCAGTGGTAGAGCGTTTGCCTTGCATGCATGAGGCCCTGGGTTCGATTCCTCAGCACCATATAAGCAGAAAAAGCTGTGAGTGGCGCTATGGCTCAAGTGGTAGAGCACGCCTTGAGCTGAAGAACTGAGGGACGGTGCCCAGGCCCAGAGTTCAGGCCCCACAACCGGATCTCTCCTACCCCCCCCCCAAAAAAAAAAAAGAAAGCATCTCTTTTAGCATGAGGATTACATATGACAGAAAAGGAAAAATAAACATTTGATAGTTTAGTATATGACAGTGATCAGGTTCAAGTTTTACTGTTATTCAGTGTCCCACCATTATGTAGTCATTTAGGTGTAATAGAAGAAAGAATATGTGTGTGTACCTTTTGGTTAGAAAGGGTTTTTTTTCTTACAAATTAAGATAATTTCATAAATTAATGACCCCTCATCCCTTTTTGTGGTGCCTAAGCATCAAACCTGGGGATTTTGTTCATGTTGGGCTAGTATATGAGTACTTCCTTGGGTTGTACCAGTGAACTGTATTCCCAACTCCAGAAATACTGGATTTAATGTAGAAGACATTAACATCATTTTCATTTTTAGACACTGAGGCAATCACAGGTTATTTGTCATGAGGTTGGTGTAGCATTTTTATTTCTGAATCACTATTAATTAGTAGGATGCTTTTGTTATTTAAAAAACTGGATTTGTATCAAGTGCTGGTGGCTTATGCGTGTAATCAGCTACTTAGAAGGCTGAGATCTGAGGATCAAAGTTCAAAGCCAGCCCAGGCAGGAAAGTCAATGAGACTCCCAACTAGCCACCAGAAAACTGGAAGTGGAGCTATGGCTCAAAGTGATAGAGAATTAGCCTTAAGCAGAAAAGCTTAGGACAGCACCCAAGCCCTATACCCAATCAAAAAAAAAAAAAAAGTGAGAAGAGGGGAAATGATTGTTTTGTGGTTGAGTGAGATGGTGAATGGAGAAAAAAAATTGTGGGCATTATTTTTCCCTTGCTGTTTAATGGGTTAGTTCTTGTACTTTCACCTATATATAACAAAGGATAAGTGAAACTCCTAGACTTTTGACTAAAATGAAGTGTGAATTTTAGCAATTTACTTTGAGAGAGATAAGGAGCAGAAATTAACATTGTTGCAATTCCACGAAGTTTTCAAAGTCATTTTGGCTTTTTTTCCCTGAAGAATCCTTGTTGTCCTCTGAAGCATAGTACTTTAATACCAGATAATAAGGAATTCCTTTTCCTGTAACTCCCAAGTTTGTAGATTTGGTTTAGGCAATATATCTTTGGAGGTTGGCCAAATTCTTACAAAGTCAGTATGTTACCTATGAGTAGGGTTCAGAGATTCATTGGGCAAGAAATCTAGTTGGGAAACACCAAATGAAAGGAGGTTCTTTAGGATTTTTTTTTTTTTTTGATCAGGATATTGTTTATGTAGTCCTGCATCAGCCTCCTGAGTGCTAAGATTACAGTTGCTTATTAGCAGATAGATACATCTTGTATTGAAAGCTATTGGTGGATTGATAGTAATTTTCATTGCCCAATAATTTTTTGTGTGTTAGTCCTGGAGCTTGAACTCAGGGCCTGGGTGCTGTCCTGATTTTTTGTGCTCAAGGTACCATTAGAGCCATCATTCCACTTCTGGATTCTTTTTGAATTGGAGTACAGAGTCATGGACTTTCCTGCTGGTGCTGGCTTTGAACTGTGAACCTCAGATCTCAGCCTCCTCAGTAGCTAGGATTATTAGGCATGAGCTACTGATAATTTGTGTAGAATCCTAAAATTTTGATAATGAGAATATAACAAGCACATATTAGAAGGGGAATTTTATGATCCCAGAAAAAAAATGTGTAGGGAGGATAATGTTGCAATGTAATAAGAAAAATTTGAACGAGGTTGACTTTAATTGCTAATTATATGCGTGTGGTCTAGTGAACTTAAACACATTAATGACATTTTTGGACTTTTCAAGGCACTGTTGGAAAGAACAGGCTACACACTTGATGTGACCACTGGACAGAGGAAGTATGGGGGACCACCTCCAGATTCCGTTTATTCAGGTCAGCAGCCTTCTGTTGGCACTGAGGTAAAGAAACTAAGAACTTTTACCTTGTGTAGTAAAAGCCAGCTACCTGTTTTCCTAAACAATCTCCATGGTTTTTACTTTATGTTTAATTCACAGATATTTGTGGGGAAGATTCCAAGAGATCTATTTGAAGATGAGCTTGTTCCATTGTTTGAAAAAGCTGGACCTATATGGGATCTTCGTCTAATGATGGACCCACTCACTGGTCTCAATAGAGGTTATGCGTTTGTCACATTTTGTACAAAAGAAGCAGCGCAGGAGGCTGTAAAACTGGTAAGTTTTTTTTTTTTAAGCTTTCACCAAGGTTTTCTTCCCATACCTTAAGAGTTCATGAAACTTTTTTTATTCCCTCTTTGTCTGTTCCTATCCTGGGCCTTGAACTCGAGGTCTTTCTGCTGTCCATGAGCCTTGCTCAAGGCAAATGTTATACCACTTGAGCCACTGCTCCACTTAGGCTTTTTGGGGGCCATAGCTGGCAGTGAATCCTCAGATCTCAGCCAACTGAGTTGAGTGGCTGAGATTGAAGGCATGTGCCACCAGCTCTTAACCAAGGAAGTGTGTCTTAATTCCCTATGTACATATCTTTGCATGGAAAGTCTCATTTAATGATATTTTTGTTTAAACTTATGGGAGTGTGAAAAGGCTTATGAAAATAACTGATGGAGTGCCCATAGTTTTTGTTGTTTTGTGCTGGTCCTGGAGCTTGAACTCAGGCCCTGGCAACTGTCCCTTTTTTTCAAGGTTAACACTACCATTTGAACCAACAGCTCCACTTAGGGCTTTTTTGAGGGAAGGGAATGGTTAATTGGAGACAAGATTCTCATGGACTTTCTGCCCTGGTGGGGCCAGGAACCACAATCCTTTTATCTTAGCTCTCTTGAGTATGCAGGATTACAAGTATGAGCTACCAGTATCCAGCTTATGTTTTCATTATCAACACCCAGGTATTCTAATTTCTGGCTTTTGTTTTTGTTTTGATTTTTTTAAAAGGACTCAAGGATTCACACTTGCCACATAATCTAGTTCAGGCCCTCAATATTTTTTTTCTTGAGTTATTTTTTGGAGTGTCTTACATTTTGCCTGTGGCTATCCTTGTATTAAAATATCTAGCCTAGGGGCTGGGAAGGGCTCAGTGGGAAAGCGTTTGTCTTGCATGCATGAGGCCCTGGGTTCGATTCCCCAGCACCACATAAACAAAAAGAAAAAAAGCCGGAAGTGGCGCTGTGGCTCAACTCTTAGAGCCCTAGCCTTGAGCTGAAGTGCTGAGGGACAGTGCCCAGGCTCAGAGTTCAGGCCCCCCCCAAAAAAAAAAATCTAGCCTAGTAGCCAGAACCACTGCACCTGACTTGGTTCCAGATGGGGGAAGAGGTTTACCTAGACTGGTCTCAAACTAAGATCCTTTTGATCTTCATCTCCCATTGGTTGGGATTACAGGCATGAACTGCTGTGCCTAACTAGCTTTACCTATGTTGTGGGTCATTCTGAGCAACAAAGGTTGAGAATGTAGCTGAGTGGTGTGATATTTCCCTACCTTTTTTTTTTTGTTTTTGGATCCGGTCGTGGGGCCTGAACTCTGGGCGTGGGTGCTATCCCTCAGCTCTTCAGCTCAAGGCTAGTGCTTTCCGGCTTTTTTCTTTTTGCTTATGTGGTGCTGAGGAATCGAACCCAGGGCCTCATGCATGCAAAGCAAGCGCTCTACCACTGAGCCACCTTCCCAGCCCTACCTTTTTTCTTTTTTTTTTTTGGATCTGGTCGTGGGGCTTGAACAATGGGCCTGGGCACTGTCCCTCAGCTCTTCAGCTCAAGGCTAGTGCTCTACCACTTGAGCCACAGCGCCACTTACAGCCTTTTTTTTCTGCTTATGTGGTGCTGAGGAATCGAACCCAGGGCCTCATGCATGCAAGGCAAGCGCTCTACCACTGAGCCACCTTCCCAGCCCAATATTTTTCTACCTTTGTCTAGGGCTTCATCTCCACTATCCACAAAGAAACTTGTAATTCTAAGCACACTTAAAATCTTTGGGCTGACTTCATCACAATTTTTCTCTTGCCATTATATTTGCAGTATTATGAGTGTCACCAAAAATCACTTGGGACCAGCCACACAATGACACTTACATGCCATCCTAGCTATTCAGGAGTCCCAGGTACGGAGGATCATGGTTCAAGACTGTCTTGGGTAGAAAAATACTCCAGCCGGGTGCTGGTGGCTCATGCCTAGCTACTCAGGAGGCTGACATCTGAGGATCACAATTCAAAGCTAGCCTGACTAGGAAAGTCGTGAAACTCTTGTCTCCCATAAACACCAGAAAACTAGAAGTGGCGCTGTGGTTCAAGTGGTAGAGTGCTTGCCTTGAGCTGAAGAAGAGCTCAGGGAAAGTGCCCAGGCCCAGAGTTCAAGCCCCACGATAGACAAAAAAAAGTGCTCCATACTCCGTCTACAAAAGAAGTAGCCAACAAAAATATCAGCTAGAGGTGTGGCTCAAGTATAAGCCAAGAAAATAGACTTGGAGTTCAAAATCCAGTTCTGAATGAGCACTGGTGGCTCATTACTGTAATAGTAGTTAACTACTCAGGAGGCTGAGATTTGAGGATCATAGTTCATAGCCAGCCTGGGCAGGAAAGTCTATGGACACTTATCTCTAATAAACTACTCAAAAAACTGGAAGTGGTGCTGTGGCTTGAGTGGTAGAGCATTAGCCTTGAGCATGGAGAGGCTTAGACAGATTGGAGACCCTGATTTTCAAGCCCCAGGACTGGCAAAAAAGAACAACAAAACTCCCCAGTACTGTCCCCCTCATTAAAAAAACAAATGTGGAGCCAGCACTAGTGGCTCACGCCTGTAATCCTAGCTACTCAGGAGGCTGAGATCTGAGAATCACGGTTCAAAGCCAGCCAGGGCAGAAAAGTCTGAGACTCTTATCTCCAACAAACCACTAGCAAACCGGAAGTGGCACTCTAGCTCAAGTGGTAGAGCACTTGCCTTGAGCTGAAGTGCTGAGGGATAGTGCCCAAGCCCAGAGTTCAGGCACCATGACCAACCTTCCCCCCCAAAAAAAAAAATTAAAAAAATGGGACTAGAAGTATTTTCACATTTTGGATTTGAGGTTTCTATATAGGATTTAGGGTTGAGTATCTGTAATCCAGAGTTGGAATCCTTCAAAGTATAAAATAAAACTTCTTATATGAGTGTTCAGATTTGGGGTACTCAACCTGTATTGCCCTTGAAGGCAAATGCTAAGGAGAAAAGTAAACTGCCATTCCGTATTTCTCAAATCATCCACTAAGATCTGTCTGTCTGTGTATTTAGAACATGCAGGGTTAGCATCAGAAAAATCTACTTCTTGAAAGAGTAAATGCCTTTAAAGAGCATTTAGGAATTTAGGTACTTTCAGGATCTTGGCTGGCTTTTTCCTCAAAACGCTTCCTATTTCAGAAGGGAAATAGCTGTGTATAGAGTGATTAATTGCTAAGTTAGTTGGATAACATTTGAGCAGTCTAAACTTTTTTTTTGGTCAGTTATGGGGCTTGAACTCTGGGCCTGGGTGCTGTCCCTGTGCTCTTCAGCTCAAGGCAAGTGCTCTACCGCTTGAGCCACAGTGCCACTTCCAGTTTTCTAGTGGTTTATGGAGATAAGAGTCTCACAGGCTTTCCTACCTGGGCTGGCTTTGAACCATGATTCTCAGATCTCAGCCTCCTGAGTGACTAGTATTACAGGCACGAGCCACCGGCGCCTGACTTTTCAGTCAAAACTTTAATATTCAGCTGGATACAGTAGCTCACACCTATAATCTTAGGAGGCTGCGATCTAAGGATCATATTTTGAAAACCACTGGGGAAGGAAAGTCTGTGAGACTCTTTATTTCCAATTAATCACCAAAACTGTAAGTGGAGCTGTGGCTCAAGTGGTAGAGTATTAGAACAGAGCCCAGGTCTTGAGTTTAAGCATCCTGTTACAGACACCAAAAGGGGGAAATAAAAAATTGAAGCCAGGTATTGGTAGCTCACACCAGTACTCAATACTCTGGAAGCTGAGATTAGAGGATCCTGGTGTGTGAGACTAGCAGGGCAGGGAAGTCCATAGACTTTTAGCTCCAGTTAACCAAGGCCTTAAGTCAACTGCAATACTGGCACAAAAGTTACGAGTCAGATGTAATGAAGGATTTGAATTCTAGAAAGTCATACTTGGTAATCATTTGTTAAATATATATATACGTATCTATAGATAAAGATAGATATGTAGGTAGGAATAAAAAGTTGCAGTTTTCTGTGTTTCTTTTTGGTTGGTCATGGGGCTTGAATCCAGTCTGTCTTGGGTGCTGTCTCTGAGCTCTTCAGCGCTCTACCATTTCAGTTTTTTTATTTTTTGTTTTTGAACAACCAGCAAGCAGCTGTTTTTTTTGTGTGTGTTTTGTTTTGTTTTTGCAGGTCCTGGGGCTTGAACTCTAGGTCTGTCCTTGAGCTTCTTTTTGTTCAAGGCTAGCGCTCTACCACTTGAGCCACAATTCCACTTCAATCTTTTTTGTTTTTGGTCGGTCCTGGGATTTGAACTCGTCTTGGGCACTGTCCCTCACCTCTTCAGCTCAAGGCTAGCGTTCTTAGCGCTTCAGTCACAGTTTTCTGAATGGTTTATTGGAGATAGGAGTCTCATGGCTTTTTCTGCCCTGGCTGGCTTAGAACCGCAATCCTCAGATCTCAGCCTCCTGAGTAGCTAGAACTACAGGCATAAGCCACCAGTGCCAAGCTTCCCACTTCTATCTTGTTTGAGTAGTTTATTAGTGATAAGAGTCTCACAGATTTTCCTTCATAGGCTGGCTTTGAGCCATGAGCCTGAGATATCTGCCTCCTGAGTAGCTAGGATTACAGGTGTGAGCCACTGGTGCCTAGCTTTCAGACAGGAGGCTGGGAAGGTGGCTTAGTGGTAGTGCTTGCCTAGCATGCATGAAGCCCTGGGTTTGATTCCTCAGTACCAAATACACAAAAAAAGTCAAAGTGGTGCTGTGGCTCAAGTGGTAGAGGTCTAGCCTTGAGCAAAAGCTCAGGGACAGTGCTCAGGTGCTGAGTTCAAGTCCCATAACTGGCAAAAAAGAGAATCATTAGATTACATTGATATTGTAGTCTTAAGTAATTATTAATATAGTACTAGTGACAATACATTCTCACTAGATCTAAGAGATTTTAGAAAGCCTTATAGTAAGGAAGAAGACTAAATAGCAATAGCACACTAGTAACATTTTGAGTGCCAGTTAATTAGACTATGGCATGTTTTACTTTGAATAGTTGTCTTTGCTTCACAGATTGCAACCCAAAATTATATCACTATTCAGTGTTAATAGTCTCACTAATGTATAAAACCCTATTTATGACTTTATTAATATAATTTAACTTCAATGCAGAAACTTCCAAAAGATAGATGTTTACTGTTTTGATTGGTTAAGGAACTGTTGTCCTCCACTTTTTTTTTTGGTCCGGTCATGGGGCCTGAACTCTGGGCCTGGACGCTGTCCCTCAGCTCTTCAGCTCAAGGCTAGCACTCTACCACTTGAGCCACAGCATTACTTCTGGTTTTTTTCTTTTCTGCTTATGTGGTACTGAGGAATCGAACCCATGGCCTCATGCATGCAAGGCAAGAGCTCTACCACTGAGCCACCTTCCCAGCCCTGTTCTCCACTTTCACTAGATTGCTTTCTGGATTTTTCTTTTGTAATTATGTCCTTACATAAGGACTTACATTTATTTATTACCTGATGAATATTAGGCTTTGCATTTTGGTACATTTTAAAAAGTTCTTTGATTGTTAATGGTATAAATACAGTGAAATGAATTAGGCTAATACATTCCCCCCACCTCCCTAAATTCTTTTTTTATGAGTAGGATTTGGGAAATTTACTTTAATGGAAATGAAAAGAATGACTTTGGACATGATTGTTTCTTTCCCTTATCAAAGGAGCATACTTTATAAACTCACTGTCAGCATTATATCTTAAGATACTATATTTTTAGTTTCAACTCTTAAGATTTTGTGTGTGTGTGTGTATACGTGTGTATACGTATATACATGCGCAAGCTCTTGTGATCATGCTAGAGTTCAGGGCCTGAGTGCTGTCCCTTAGCTTTTTCACTGAAGGTTGATGCTCTACCAGTTGAGCTACAGTTTTATTTACAGCTGTTTTTTTTTGTTTGTTGTTGTTGTTTTTTTTTTTTCCTTAAGTGGTTAATTGGAGAGTCTGGAGGACTTTCTGCTCAGTTTGGCTGTGAGCCATCATCCTCAGATCTTAGCCTCTTGAGTAGGATTAGCTACTGGTTCTTGTCTCAAGGATCAAAGTTTTATTTTTTATTTTTTGCCTGTCATGGGGCTTGAACTCAGGGCCTGGGCACACTGTCCCTGAGCTTTTTGCTCAAGGCTAGTGTGCTCTACCACTTGAGCCACAGTGCCACATCTGGCTTTTTTTGTTTATATGGTACTGCGGAATCAAACCCAGGACTTCATGCATGCTAGGCAAGCACTCTACCACTAAGCCATATTCCCAGCCCTCAAAGATGAATTGGAGTGCCATTCTGGTTATGTATAACCAAATGTTTAAAAAAATGCCTTTTTTGCATCATTCATAGGTCAGACAAGGTTTTAAAATACTTTTTAATTTGAGTATCTTGAATATTAGGTAGAGAGGTTAGGTAGTTGGGTATTTTCTTGATATTGATTCAACAATGATTTGTTCTCCTAGATTAAAAACTATTATAGGTTTGCAAATTTCTATGTGGATTACCTATAAAGTGGGTTAATTGATGATAAAAGCTGAAGAAGACGCATGAAGTTAGAAACAACTGCAGGTTTCTTAGATGACACTGTTTCCAGCCAAACATCTGTCATGTATTCTGGGGAATGAAAAAAATCCATCTCAGCCAGGTATGATGGCATATGCCTGTATTTACTCAAGAGTAAGGCAGAAGATCAAAATTTCAAAGCCAGCCTTGAATCCTCAAAAAAATAAAACCATCTCCACATGATGGTAATTTTACTAAGGAAGCAAGGTTTTACTTGTGAACTTGTGAAAAAGTGATTACTGGTGCTTATTTGAGAGGTAGGGGCTGGGTACTAAATTATTACCTTTAAATTCTCTGAATTTTTTATTTCAGGTAAGTGGAATTATTCTATAAATAGACTGGTGACCTGTATGAGGCCAAATACCACAGTTTTAGTGTGATACCAGGTTTCTCTAGCTTTAGTGGTTTTTTTTTTTTTTTTTGTCTGGGCGTGGGGCCTGAACTCTGGGCCTGGGCGCTGTCCCTCAGCTCTTCAGCTCAAGGCTAGCGCTCTGCCACTTGAGCCACAGCGCCACTTCCGGCTTTTTTTTCTTTTTGCTTATGTGGTGCTGAGGAATCGAACCCAGGGCCTCTGGCATGCAAGGCAAGTGCTCTACCACTGAGCCACCTTCCCAGCTTTAGTGGGTTTTGTTAAAAATTTAAGGTTATAATTTCTTAAATTTAGTAGTTTAAAAGGAGCTCATGAAGTAAGTTATCCCTGTATTTCTAGGGTATTTTGTTTGTTTGTTTTTATAACTGTATTTTTTTTTGTCTTTTCTTTTTTGGTACTGGGGATCAAACCCAGGACGTTGCACTTGCTAGGCAAGCGCTTTGCCACTGAACTACATCCCAGCTCTCTAGGGTATTTTGTAGCATCTATCACTTATATCATTGTTACCAGTGTAATCTAGTATAACATTTGTGTTATTTAAACTACTGAAAAGTGACTACTAAAGCCGGCCACCAGTGGCTCATGCCTGTAATCCTAGCTACTGTGAGGATCACAGTTCAAAGCCAGCCCGGGCAGGAAAGTCCATGAGACTTATCTCCAATAAGCCACCAGAAAACCAGAATTGGCACTGTGGTTGAAGTGGTAAAGCGATAGTCTTCAGTTGAAGGGCTCAGGGACAGTGTCTGGGCCCAGAGTTCAGCCCTAAGACCTACCCAAAAAAAAAAAAAAAAGGCAAAAACTACTAAATAAGTTCCTCCTCCTCCCTTACTCTTCTAGCCTTTTTTTGTCCTTCAGATAAGCAAGCAATCTGTGGCCATTTCCATCTTGACAACCTTCTCATCTTGTTTTTATACATTTTTTTTTTTTTTTGGGTGGTACTGGGGATTGAATTTGGCCTCAAGTTTGTGACAAGTGCTCTTATATGCTTGCCAGGCCCCACGTCTGTTTTTTCAATATACTTTGAAAGTAACCTAGTTGTTACTTATTCTCATCAGTCAGATCTTCTAAGGCCTTCTGTAAGTTAACATCTTGCTGCAGCTCAAATGATAGAGCACTAGCCTTGAGTTGAAGAGCCCAGGGACAGCACGCAGGCTCAGAGTTCAAGCCCCACAACTGACCCTAAAAAAATAAAAGGTTGTGCGCTGATGAACTTGAATTTTATTTGACTTCAGAAGTTAAATAAGTTTCTTATTATAATTAGGAGCTCCCCAACTCCCTACCCCTCTAGTCACTAACCTTTAAAATATTGCCACTAAGTAGTTCCTTCTGCGTGTCCATCTAAAGACTTCCATTTGTTATGCAAACATAGTATTTCTAGATATCTCAAGGTTTTCTTTGTTGCTTGAACTCACCCGGAGCTCTGTCTCTGAGTTCTTTTTGCTCAAGGCTAGCCCCTCTACCATATTGAACTACCTTGCTACTTTCTGGTTTCTGGTGGTTAATTGGAGATGACTGTTTCATGGACTTTCCTGCCTGGGTGGCTTTGAACTGTGATCCTCAGATATCAGCCTCCTGAGTAGCTAGGATTATAGACATGAGCTACTGGCACCTGGTGCTCAAAGGTTTTTCTAATCTTTTTTTTTTTTTTTTTTGGGTGCTTCAATCCTCAGGTTTGAACTGAGCTTTTTTTGTTCAAGGCTAGTGCTCTACTACTTGAGGCAAAGCTCCACTTAGTGATAATTAGATTTTGCTATCTGGGCTGGTTTTGAACCTCAATCCTCGGATTCAGCTTCCTGAGTAGCTAGGATTATGGGTATGAAACACTGGCACCTAGCTAGGTTTTCTAGTCTTTGGGGGCTTGAACTCTGGGCCTGGGCACTGTCAGCATTTCAGCTCAAGTCTAGCGCTGTGCCACTTGAGCTACAGCGCCACTTCTGGTTTCTGGTGGTTTATTGGAGATAAGAGTTTCACAGACTCCCCCCCACCCCCCCCCCCCCCCCCCCCCCCCCGCTGGCTTTGAACTACGATCCTCAGATCTCAGCCTCCTGAGTAGCTGGAATTACAGATGTGAGCCACCAGCGCCCGGCTTGGTTTTCTAGTCTTTATTTGCAGTAATATTGTGAATGACTCAGAAGGGTTAAATTAATAGCAGAGGGTACTTTCATCCTTATCTCACTAGGGGATATTGGAAGGTATGTGATCTGTAGATTGTCCAAATAAAGGGCAGGCAATTTGTGTGTGTGTGTGTGTGTGTGTGGTATATTGTTGACTTTGAACCCTGGGTCAATGGTGTCTTGGTGAAAATATTAATAGTGCCTGTTACTAACAGCCGGAATAAAGCTTGATGCTAGTAGCTCACACCTGCAGTCTCAGCTACTTAGGAGGCTGAGATCTGATCACTGTGGTTTGAAGCGAACTCTGGCAGGAAAGTTTGGGAGATTACTATCTCTAATAAAATATCGAAGCCAGAAGCAAAATTGTAGCTTAAATTTGTAGAGTTGAGCAAAAAAGCTCATGGATAGTACCCAGGCCCTGAATTCAAGCCCTAGGATTGGCACACAAAAAATTGCAATAAGGGACTGGGAAGGTAGCTCAGTGGTAGAGTGCTTGCTTGCCTTGTATGCATGAGGCCCCAAGTTCCATTCCTCAGCACCACAAAAGCAGAAAAAGCTAGAAGTGGTGTTATGGCTCAAGTGGTAGAGCACTAGCCATGAGCTGAAGAGCTGAGGGACAGCGCCCAGGCCCAGAGTTTAGGCCCCATGACCAACCCTGGCACCCCCTCCCCCAATTTTTTGCAATAAATGGGGATTTCTTTTTCTTTCTATTTTTGGGGGGGGGTCCGGTCGTGGGGCCTGAACTCTGGGCCTGGGCGCTGTCCCTCAGCTCTTCAGCTCAAGGCTAGCGCTCTACCACTTGAGCCACAGCACCACTTCCGGCTTGTTTTCTTTTTGCTTAAGTGGTGCTGAGGAATCAAACCCAGGACCTCATGCATGCAAGGCAAGCACTCTACCACTGAGACACCTTCCCAGCCCTAAATGGGGATTTCTACTTGCACATTGACAGTTAATATTTTATTAACTTTTTTTCTCTTTTGTTTTTTCAATTGTCTGAAATTTCTATAACCTTGCTCTGGATGGAACAGGGCAAAACCGTTTCAAAACTGTTCTGGCAAGCACTGTAGGAATGCAGGAGTCACAGCAGACTCAAGCACACTGAAGGCTTGCAATAACTTTTTTGTAATGTGGAATCTTACTATGTAGCTCATGCTAACCTCATGATTCAGTCTCCCTAGTGCTAGGATTATAGATAGGTGCCACTACTCTGGCTCCTCTCAAGTTTAAATTTAGTAAGTACTGGTTATTCACGAAAGTGGTTGTATATGTCACCATAATACATATACAACCATTTTGATGAATGCAGCTAATAAATATTTTAATAGCAGTTGGGTAAATACTCAGCATGCTTGACAAAACGTTCTTGACTAGAGAGTTTATGTAGAGAGGCTAACTGAATTAAAGTGTAAGCATATGGTGAAAAGGATAAAGAAGGCATAGGTTGCTTTGGGTTAGGGTTGGTAGAGAAAGGTTTTATGAGAAGATTCCAGCAGCATGGTGAGTCTAGCTGGAAAGTGTTTTGTGGAAACAAGTTGAAGATAATAAAGTTTTAAGTGCCAGAAGTTTATAATGCTGTTATTGTTAGCCTTGGTGGGATGTAAATGAAGAATAAAAGATGCTTGGATGAAGAAAACAAAGGCCAAGAGACAGGTGGTAGTGATAGAAAGAGAAGTTGTTACTAGTGGTATATGCTGTAGCTTTTAAAATTGTAGTGAAGTAAATGAGGATATAAATGGACTACGAGTGAAATGTTTGGTCTGTATGCAGTGATGTTTATAGGGTGTGAAAAGATTTTAGTATTCTAGGCAAGAGTTAACATCTTACAAGGTGGACTCGACGGAAGTCAAATCCTGCATACAGGTAATTTAATAATAAGCTGTGGTGTGAGTTGTCTATATGGTATAGTTGCCAGATAGACAAGGTACCATAGACTACATGTAATAGAGGTATATGATATCCAGAGTGAAAAATTAGAAGTATTAGTCTACATCTATATCTACCAATATTGTGTTATTTATATGTGGAACAGTGTGTCAGTCTCTTGGAGGTGCTTTAGTTCGCCTTTATCAGGGAAGCAAGGATGAGTAAAGCATAGAGAACAGCTGAGTCTGCCGAACTTTGCATGCAGTGCTTTCATTTAGAAATAGATTTACTAGAAATAGACTTACCCTATAGTTCTTAGGGTAATAATTGTGAGTATAAAGAGCCAGGTGCCAGTGGTTCACATCTGTAATCATAGTTACTCAAAAGGCTGAGATGTGAGGATTGTGGTTCAAGCCAGCTGGGGCAGGAGAGATCATGATACTCAACCATCAAAACGCTGGAGGTGGAGCTATGGCTCAAGTGGTAGAGAAAAAGCTCAGGGACAGGAAAGTGTCCAAATTCTTTGAGTTTTTCAAGACCCGTAACTGGCACATATACTCAAAAAAAGTCTTTTGAATATGAAATACTTAATGTGAACAAGCATGTGAGGCTACTGGCTTTGCTGAGATGAGTTAGGACTGAGCAACCTCTTCTGCATCCAGTTTCCAAATCTGACATTTCAGGTTTCTAGGAATTTGGTGACTGGTTTCTTCTAAGGGCAGGATACAGTGGCTTAAACTTTAGGAGCCTAGATTAAAGTAATGTTCAGTAGGTATATTCATTCATTCATCCTTTTTGGTATTTTAAAATTCTGAAACTGTTGATTAATGGTTAGAATTCACCTTTATTATTTTGTATTTTTTGTATTTTGTATTATTTGTATTTTTTGGCACTGGGCTTGAAAGGTAGATTTTTTAACTTTGAGAATGCCAGTTTCTTTTTTTTTTTTTGGTCTGTCGTGGGGCTTGAACTCTGGGCTTGGGCGCTGTCCTTGTCCTCTTCAGCTCAAGGCGAGTGCTGTACCACTTGAGCCACAGCACACCACTTCCAGTTTACTAGTGGTTTATTGGAGATAAGAGTCTCACAGACTTTCCTGCCCTGGCTGGCTCTGAACCTCGATCATCAGATCTCAGCCTCCTGAGTAGCTAGGATTACAGGCGTGAGCCACCGGCGCCTGGCTGAGAATGCGTTTCTTTTTTTGGCGGGGGGGTCCGGCCTGAACTCTGGGCCTGGGCGCTGTCCCTCAACTCTTAAGCTCAAGGCTAGCGCTCTACCACTTGAGCCACAGCGCCACTTGCGGCTTTTTTCTTTTTGCTTATGTGGTGCTTAGGAATTGAACCCAGGGCCTCAGGCATGCAAGGCAAGTGCTCTACCACTGAGCCACCTTCCCAGCCCCGAGAATGCCAGTTTCTTAAAGGTAATGTTTATTGATCCTAAATTAGAACCACTCTTAAAACAAGGACCACTCTTAAAACAAGGTGGTAGATTGGAATTAGATTGAGGAAGATTAAGCATTACAGAGTATGTACATACAAAATGCATGTTCAGCCCATAATGGATTACTTCATGTTTGTTTCTAGATTTTCTTTTTGTGTGTGTCTTTCCTGGGGCTTGAACTTAGGGCCTGAACACTGTCCCTAAGCTTCTTTTTGCTCAAGGCTAGCCACCACTAGCTTCAGTTACTTTTAATGAAGTCAATTACTTAAATTACATTATTTATAAATCATGCAAAATCTTCATGTTACTGTTCAGAGTAACAGTGGGTTGGTAAGAAAGAAATTCTTTTTCAGTAGATAGTGGAAATAGTCATTGCTTAGGAGTAATATTAATGTTGGTGACAGAATTATTGGCTACATTTCAGAGGGAGTGTCTTCCCTGTATGTCTCTGAATTTGTTCCTTGATGGAATTATAGTCTCAGTTTCCGATTTTGCTTGTTTTTCAATAATGTTTTTGTAGTGTAATCAAGAATTCAAGATTAGTTACAAGGTAGAGGTGTGTGTATGTGTATGTGGCCCAAGAATTCAAACTTTTGTTACAAGACAGATGGGGATGGTGCATGTCTGTCCATTCCTGTTCTATTGCTTGAACTCATGCTTGGACACTATGCCTGAGTTTTTGTGCTCAAGGCTAGTGTTCTACTACCTGAGATGCACCTCTAATTCTAGCTTTTGGTGGTTAGTTCGAGATACGAGTCTCAGAGGAAGCTGCCCAAGCTGTTATGCAACTGTTCCTCACATCTCAGCCTCCTAAATAGCTAGCCACTGTGCCCAGTTAAGTTAGGTGTTTTCTTGAGTAGCTGTTCCTGTGCTTAGAAAGAACATTTAGAAAATTATTCTGGCCGGGCGCCGGTGGCTCACCTCTGTCTAGCTTACTGAGGAGGCTGAGATCTGAGGATCATGGTTCAAAACCAGCCTGGGCAAGGAAAGTCAGTGAGACTCTTATCTCCAATAAACTACTAGAAAACCGGAAGTGGTGCTGTGGCTCAAATGGTAAAGCGCTCGCCTTGAGCTGAAGAGCGCAAGGACTGCGCCCAAGCCCCACGACAGACCCCCCCCCCCAAAAAAAAAGAATTCTGAAGGAAAGAAATAGTCATACCAGCTGATCTATTCTCAAGAGTTAGATCAGATGATAAAATTGAAAGCCTTTGGGCTGGGAATGTGGCTTAGTGGTAGAGTGCTTGCCTAGCATGTATACAGCCCTGGGTTCTATTCCTTAGTACCATATTAACAGAGAAAACCAGAGGTAGCCCTGTGGCTCAAATGGTAGAATGCTAGCCTTGAGCAAAAGAAGCTCAGGGACAGTGCCCAGGCCCTCAGTTCAAACCCCAGGATTAGCAAAAAAGAAAAGAAAAATTGAAGGCCATTGTTACATATGAAAAAAGGTACATATTTCAAAGCAATTTTTTTAAACATTAAACTCAGGTGCAATCTGCCCATCTGTAACCCCATCAGTGATGGGTTTAACCCTAGTCTCACTATTTTTAGGTAATGTGTTTCTACTTATAAAAGATTTTAGGGTTCATGGAGAAAAGTCCTGTAAATAGAATATATATATATAAAGTGAGAAATTAAAAGTTCATGATAGGATTTTTTCAACCTCTTCAGTACTCATATTTTCAAATAATTATTTGCTGTGGATGGCTATCCCATGTGAATGGTAGGAAGTTTACATGTTTCTCTGTTACAAATGTAGGGGACTAGATTATCAGAGAGCTCAGCCAGTAGAGGTAGGAAGTATAAAAGGTTCTGCGCAGGTAGTACAGTGTGTGAACTTCGGTTGATGTTGATTGTCTAGAGATGAAAAAGGAGTAGGGAAGAATTGACTTGCTGAATATGTTACATGAACTGGAAATGAGTGTGGTTTTTCTTTCTGCCATTAAACCCATTCTTTAAGTTTTGTGAAATACACATTAGTTCTTTAAATTGTATAGCTCCACTTGTATGCTTATGTAAAATAGATTTTTGACATAGTGTTTTGGGAATTGTTCAGTAATTACTGCTGCCAGAACATTTTTGGGGTGTTTTTAATTGTATAATTCACTTTTCCTTGCAACATTAAAGTTTGGGGGGAGGACCCCTAGGCATCTATAAGGGGCTTGAGCTCTTGGACTTTTCTGCTCAAAGCTGGTATTCTACACCTCCACTTTGCATAACTTGGAAACATTTGAACTTTTGTTTGTAAATAATGTGAATAGTAGATTGTCACTGACCAGTTGCATTTTGTTTTTGCTTTCCTTAAAATAAAATTATGGGACATGATGCTTGGAAATTACTATTTACTGTAATTTTACATTTGTTTTGGTACTTATCTTTTTTCATGGTTTTATTGAATACTTGATTAAAATACAATAGGGACAAGTATAGGGGTAGATAAAATGCTTGTTTTTAGATTTGCTATTTCAAACCAAAAAGTATCTTAATGCAACTTGTTACAAAAGGAAGTAGAAATAGTAAAACAGGATTTAGGTACTGATTTAAAGGGAGGCAGAAACATTGCTATTCTCAAATCAGTTTCTCTTACATTTGAGTTAGCTGGTTTAAGTATTGTGGAATCATGAAGGGTTTGTTTTTGTTTTGAGACAGTCTTAGGTTGGCTTGGAACTCATGATCTCTACGTCAGCCTCTTGAGTGCTGGGATATTAGGTTTGTGCCCCCACGCCCTCTATATAGTTTTTTTTTTAATTTAAAGCTGTTGTTACAAACCTAGTTTCTTAATTTATCAACATTCCTAAATGTAGCTGCGTGTCTGTGGCTCATGCCTGTAATCCTAGCTTCTCAGGAAGCTGAGGTCTAAGGATTGTGGTTTGAAGCCAGCCCTGGCAGGATTGGCATTGTGGCTCAAAAATGGTAGAGCACTGGCCTTCAGCAATAAAGCTCAGGGACAGCACTCAGGCCCTGAATTCAAGCCCACAACCTACAAGGAAAAAAATTCTAGATGTAGTGGCTGGGAAAGTGGCTCAGTGGTAGAGCACTTGCATTGCATGCATGAGGCCCTGGGTTCCATTCCTCAGCACCACATAAGCAAAAAGAAAAAAGCTGGAGGTGGTGCTGTGGCTCAAGTAGTAGAGCGCTAGCTTGAGCTGAAGAGCTGAGGGACAACGCCCAGGCCCAGAGTTCAGGCCCCATGACCGGACCCCCCCCCCAAAAAAAATAAAAAATTCTAGATGTAAAAGGTTTAACAAACTTTTTCATTTGAGCTTATTTACTTTGTTTTTTATACATTTTTATGAGGATTGTAGTTAGCCTTTTAATTAGTGTACATATTGTATAAAGTTAGGGTCTTTGTTATGACATTCCCATACATTTGTATAATGTACTTTGATCATATTCATCTTCTCTATTATACTATACTGTATCTCCTATTTTTTTTCCTTTTCTATTGTTACTCTCCCCCCCTCTTTTTTTTTTTTTTTTGAGTCTGGTCGTGGGGCCTGAACTCTGGGCCTGGGCGCTGTCCCTCAGCTCTTCAGCTCAAGGCTAGCTCTCTACCACTTGAGCCACAGCGCCACTTCCAGCTTTTTTTCTTTTTACTTATGTGGTGCTGAGGAATCGAACCCAGGGCCTCATGCATGCAATGCAAGTGCTCTACCACTGAGCCACCTTCCCAGCCCCCCCCTTTTTTGTGCCAGTCTTGGGCCTTGAACTCAGGGCCTTGGCACTGTTCCTGAACTTTTGCTCAAGGCTAGCATTCTGCCACTTTACCCACAGTGCTACTTCTGGCTTCTTCTGTTTATGGAATGGAAACCAGAGCTTCCTGCATGCTAGGCAAGCACTCCACTACTAAGTTATATTCCCAGCCTTCCTTTAATATTTTTATTTTTTATTTTTGAGCTTATCTGGGACCTTGAACCTGGGCACTGTACTGTCTTAGAAATTCTGTGCTGAAGGCTAGTGTTTTACTACTTGAGCCCCAGCTCCACTTTTGGCTTTTTGGTAGTTAATTGGAGATAAGAGTTTCACTGACTTTTTAAGCCCAAGCTAGCTTCGAACCAGGATTCTCAGATCTTAGCCTTCTGCTGAGAATTAGCTATGATTACAGGTGTGAACCACCAGCACCCAAGCCCCTCTTAGTTTTTAAAATATGAAAGTGCTTAACTCACATGTTGGTATTTTAATTTGGTAACCCTTTTGATTTCACATATGTGATTTGTTGCCTCCCATAATAAATATACTTTTACCTGATTAGTAATTTTAAGACATGGTGTAATTTATTTCCTTTTCAGTATAATAATCATGAAATTCGTTCTGGAAAACACATCGGTGTCTGCATCTCAGTTGCCAACAATAGGCTTTTTGTGGGCTCTATTCCTAAGAGTAAAACCAAGGAACAGATTCTTGAAGAATTTAGCAAAGTAACAGGTAAGTTGGACTTGTTTAGAAGCGACAAAACTTTTTTGTTTATGGGTGGCTTGAACTCAGGGCCTGGATGCTGTCTCTTAGTGCTTAAGGCTAGTGCCATTTCACTTGAACCATAGCTTTACTTCTGGCTTTTTGGTGGTTTATTGGAGATAAGACTCTCATAGACTTTGCTGCCTTGGATGGCTTTGAATTGTGATCCTCAGATCTCAGCCTCCTGAGTAAACTAGTATTACAGGTGTGAGCCACTGGCATCTTATGCTACAAGGTTTTGGCTTTTTTGGGGGGGTGTCGGTCATAGGGCTTGAACTCTGGGCCTGGGTGCTGTCCCTCAGCTCTTCAGCTCAAGACTAGAGCTCTACCACTTGAGCCACAGCACCACTTCTGGTTTTCTGGAGATAAGAGTCTCATGGACTTTCCTGCCCTGGCTGGCTTTGAACTGTGATCCTCAGGTCTCAGCCCCCTGAGTTGTTAGGATTATAGCTGGTGCCCGGTTTTATTATATTTTTACTATGGTTTAAATTTCTTTGGACTGTAAATATCTTCTATAACATGTTCCAACTTCACAGGCTGCTTGTGTTGGAAGATATTTTTGCCTATAGTGTTTAGCAAATTATGTCTTACCAGTCTCCAAGAACACTTGAAATTTTTAGCTTTGTATTCTTGCTGTTCTTTGAAATAAACCATTGATATTGAAAGCCAGAAAATACATTTTACTATTACATAATAAAAAGGTCTAATCATGTTTGACCTATAGTTCATATAGGTTTCTATATTATAAAAATTGAGAAGACTTGAGAAGAAAAGTGACTTGTAACTCCTATTCATCCTTCATCCTTACTTTTTGAAATAGTCTCATTGTATAACCCAGGCTGTCCTCTAACTGGTTTGTACATTTAAGTGCTTGGAATTATAGACATGCTAACACACCAGCTTTGAACCTTTTTATAAGATAGTCCTTTATAAAGGTGGCTACTTAGGAAGAGGGTGTTTTTGTTTTTGTTTTTTTTCTTATATCGATATTTAAATATTATTTTAGGAAAATAGTTCTTTGTATTTGATTTGGAGTTTATTTAATTTCTTTGGAATAATTGCTTTCAGAGGGTCTCACAGATGTCATTTTATACCACCAACCGGATGACAAGAAAAAAAACAGAGGCTTTTGCTTTCTTGAATATGAAGATCACAAAACAGCTGCCCAGGCAAGGCGTAGGTTAATGAGTGGTAAAGTCAAGGTCTGGGGAAATGTTGGAACTGTTGAATGGGCTGATCCTATAGAAGATCCCGATCCTGAAGTAATGGCAAAGGTAATGATAGTTAAGTTAAAAAATTTTTTTGAAGGGTTGATGGGATGGATGAGAAAGAACGTTAAAGTGAATTGTATATTTTGTTTTAAATCATGTATTCGAAGGAATGTGAGAGAAATATTCACAAGACCTTAGGGTCATATGTTAGACATGTGTGCATGGAAAGTAAATGCAAGAATTCATTCATGGACACTTGGGCATCATGAGGAGGTAGTTAGCCCATTTTTAATGAGATGTTTTACTTCATATTTATGTAGATTCCAAAAGTGATTGGAGTGTCTATGTATGGTGATAATCACTTACATGGTTTTTATAATAGCCCTACTTCTAAATATAATGAATTATACTGGCCTGAGAAGAACTATTGTAGTTCAGCTGTTATTAGGTATTCTGTTTCAGCAGTGAGTTCAGACATGCTGTGAGAATAAATATCTCTTGAGGTCAAAATCTTACATTTGAAGATTGTAGGTATCTGTTAAGGATCTCTTTTACTAGAGGCCAAGTATCAAATACAACTAGCTCACTTACATCTAGAGGTAGGGGAACTAGGAAAACAATATAATTAAAACGTTGCTGTTATTATAGGATGGAAGCTAACTTAGGATTCTTTTTCTTTAGTTTATAAAACTCTTAGGGATAGTCATGGGCTGGGAAGGTGGCTCAGTGGTAGAGTGCTTGCCTTGCATGCATGAGGCCCTGGGTTCGATTCCTCAGCATCACATAAACAGAAAAAGCCAGAAGTGGCACTGTGGCTCAAATGGTAGAGCACTAGCCTTCATCTGAAAAGCTGAGGGATAGGACCCAAGCCTAGAGTTCAGGCCCCATGACTGGCACCAAAAAACAAAAACAAAAAAACCCAAAAAGGATGGTCACTTTACATCAACAAGTTCAAATGCTATTCAAGCAGTTTAGGAGAACAAGATATTTTATCTGTTACTTGTCCTGGGGCTTGAACTTGAGGGTCTGAGCTTTTTTACTCAAGCTAGTACTCTATCACTTTGGCCAGCTGGTTTCAGATCTGTCTCCTGAGTAGCTAGGATGATAGGTATGAGCCACTGTTAATTAGCTGAAAGTTGTAACAAGAAACTTTGAAGATTAAGAACAGTGGGCTGGGAAGGTGGCTCAGTGGTAGAGCACTTGCCTTGCATGCCTGAGGCCCTGGGTTTGATTCCTCAGCACCACATAAGCAAAAAGAAAAAAGCCGGAAGTGGCGCTGTGGCTCAAGTGGTAGAGCGCTAGCCTTGAGCTGAAGAGTTGAGGGACAGCGCCCAGGCCCAGAGTTCAGGCCCCACCACCGGACCTTAAAAAAAAAAGATTAAGAACCAGGACCTTGTGCAAAAGACATGACACCCCCATAACCTAATCAGCTGTTTTTGTTTTTTGTGTGTGTGTGTGTGCCAGTCCTAGGGCTTAAATTCTGGACCTCTACTACCTGAGAATACTTCCAGTTTTGATGGCCTAATTAGTCTTTAAGTATTTCCATCTCTTAAGATTTTAGAAGCAGGTCCTAATTAATTTTTTTTTAAAGTTGCTAAGCATATAATATTGTCTTTGACCTTTTAAGTACTTTATTAAAGCATCTTAGGTTTGCAACATATATTTCTTCTATGCTTTGCTCTACTCCCTGCTATCCTACCCTTCTGAACTAATATACTAGAATAGCACATTGTTAAAATTGAAGAGTCAACATTAAACACCTGAAAGTCTTAATAGCTTGCATTGGACTTGACTGTTAGTGTACCTTTTTTTCCTTAAGCAAATGTTTAATATTTTAACAAATTAAAATGTCTATTCCAACAAAATATTTGAGATAACTCATAAGAAAAATTTGTTTTGGTTTACATAGTGAACCAAAGGTTCATGGTTGCTTGGCTGTTTGGCTTCCTGGGCCTTTCTTTTTGCTAGGTTGTTAGCAGCTAGGAAGCAAAAAGAGAAAAGGAAGAATAGGTGCTGCAGTCTTAATCTATGTCCTCTTTAGTTGCATATTCCCAATGATCAGACTCTATACTAGCAGGCTACAGCCTCTAAAGGTTCTTTTGCCACCCAGTATTGCTGTGGACTGAGGACCAGGATCATAAGACATTGATTGGTCTTGGAGAATATTCAAGATCCAAACTATTAAAACTTCCTATTTCTTTCTCTTCCTTTTTTTACGGTTTATATATGCGGTTTGAACTCAGGGTCTCAATCATGCTAGGTAAGTGCTCTAAGCATTTACTCTAGCTTTTTTTTATTTTTTATATTTATTTTTTGTCGGTTGTGGGCTTGAACTCTGGGCCTGGGTGCTATCCCTGAGCACTTTCTGCTCAAGGCTAGTGCTCTACCACTTTGAGCCACACCCCACTTCCCATTAGACTCATGGACTTTCCCACCTGTGCTGCCTTTGAACTTTACTGAGTATTTAGAATTACAGGCATGCCACCAGTGCCTAACTTTATATTTTTGAGAAAAGGTCTCACTAATTGTGCTCAGGCTAGTTTTCAACTCTGTCTTTCTGCCTCTGTCTCCTTAATAGTATTACAGATACTTGTTACCATGCTTGCCTTGAAGTGAACATTATAATGTTGTAGTAGTGTTAATCTCCTAAAAGTCATCTGTGCTTTGCATGTTTGTCCCTAACTCTCATCTCTAATAATTTTGCCTTTCAGAATGTCAGTTTCAGAATTACACAGTAGACTCTTCACATTGGCTTTTTTCCCACACAAGGATTCCTTATGTCTTGATGCTTTGTAACTAATTTGTTTTAGTGGTAAATACTTCATTCTGTGTGTCATAGATTATTTGTCCATGTACAGAGGACATCTTGATTGCCTCTGATTTTGGCAATTATAAAATCTATGTATAGGTTTTATGTGAGCCTAAATTTCCATCTCCTTTGGGCAAATAAACCTGGAGCAGATGGCTAGGGAAGAATATCTGTAGTTTTGTTAAGTTCCCAAATTGTCTTCTATAGGGGCTATTCCATTTTACATTCCCCTCACCCCAATCAGTGAAAGTTTCTGATTTTACAGGCTCAAACTTAGTTTTGTGTTAGGTTTTTTTTTTGATTTTGGAAATTAGACATGTAGTGTTTACCTCACTATTGTTTTAACTTTCTATTCCCTAGTAATAAATGATGGGTATTCAACATTTTTGCGTTTTGTATCTTTTTTGATAAGGTGTCTGTTTCAGGTGTTTGAGCAGTTTTCTTGGAATTTACCCATTGGACTTGAAAACAGTTTTTGTTTAAATATATTTCAGATACTCTGCTAGTGGTTGTGATTCAAGTTAACTTTGTTAGGATGGGGTGGTTGCATCTTACAAATGGAACTCTGGAGATATACAGGGAATTTGTTTTTTTATTTCAGGTAAAAGTGCTGTTTGTACGCAACCTTGCCAATACTGTAACAGAAGAGATTTTAGAAAAGGCATTTAGTCAGTTTGGGAAACTGGAACGAGTGAAGAAACTAAAAGATTATGCTTTCATTCATTTTGATGAGCGAGATGGTGCTGTCAAGGTAAATAAGTGGTGGAATTAATCATAGGCATCTAAATTAGACTAACAATTTTTAGTCATAATAGAATCAGTATGTTTTAGAAATTGGAGGCTACAGAGGTACTAAATTCCACTCAAGCAAACCTTTATTGGCCTTAGTTTAGCGAGTTTGCTGCTTTTCTGAGTAAAAGTAGTTGAAGGTGCTGGATTGTTAAACCTCACAGTTCAACTTTTATATCACTGAAACTATCATCTTTCCAACTTTAGTGATTTAAATTTTATGAATCAATTGTCTAAAAGACTTCAATATTGATGATAGTCTGATTTTTTTTTAAGGCTATGGAAGAAATGAATGGCAAAGACTTAGAGGGAGAAAATATTGAAATTGTTTTTGCTAAGCCACCAGATCAGAAAAGGAAAGAAAGAAAAGCTCAGAGGCAAGCAGCAAAGAATCAAATGTGAGTACAATGTACACTTACCTGCTTTTCAAATTTTTAGTGTTGTGAACTTGAGAATAACAGGTGTCAATCACTCAGACATTTTTAATAAATCATTTATATACCTCTTTAAGAGCTGAATTGAATGCTGAGTCATAAAGGCCAAGGTTTTAAATTTATTTGTTTATTTTTTATCGGTCGTAGGGCTTGAACTTTGGGCCTGGGCACTGTCCCTCAACTCTTCAGCTCAAGGGTAATGTTCTACTACTTGAGCCATAGCACCACTTCCAGCTTTTTCTGTTTATGTGGTGCTGAGGAATCAAAATCAGGGCCTCATGCATGCAAGGCAAGCACTCTGCCACTGAGCCACCTTCCCAGCCCCAAGGCCTAGGGTTTAAATGAATGTTTATTAAATTACATGTCTATGATTTAAGTACTTATGTCCCAGTTTGAGATACAGAGATCAACTTGCTCCAGGGTCAGCAACATTGCTGGTAAATAGAGTTGGATTTTTGGAGTTAGGGTTGGATCAGAGAGACTAGGACTCAAACTTGTTATCTGAAGCCTGTTTTTGCTCATTGGCTTGTGCTGTTAACACCTGAGTGATGCCTTCAACCCTAGAGTTAGATTTGCCTCAAGGCAGTCTGGCCCGAGAGTTTTCAATTTCACTTTGAAGGTTTTCTCCATGTTTGTATTACTGACAGACAGTTTCAGTATGGAGGATGGCATTTAGCAGCATTACCTGGCTTCCAATTAGATACCAGTATATCTACAGCCACTTAATATCTAGCTAGATAGTACCAAATATACCCAGTAGTTGAATACTTGGTGGTTACCAAGTGAGAATTCCTGCATAGCTTTGCTGATGGGATCATATTATTAAGTATAAGAAAAAAACAGTTTATCAGTCACTACCATAAAACATAGTTCTAGAATCTACCAGGAAAGGTTAGAAAACTTAGGTAAACTAGAATATCAGAGTTTTTAATGCTTAAGTGAATGTAGAAAGGGGTTTCAATTAAACATGCCAGTCTTATAAATTGCATCTTGATCAGTGTCATTCCTTCCAACAGAAACTCTCCCCTTCATCTTTCCCA
>NW_012267374.1:928592-948592 GCF_000151885.1 Dipodomys ordii | reverse complement strand
TAAATTTATAGTTTAATTAGGACTTGGTGTAAAGAAATCCCTTTTACCCCTTTCCCCAAAGGGATACTGCAGTTATATCACATACCCAATAGGCACCACAATGAAGATCAGAGCTTATACTTAATTAAGGTTTTATACACACCAGTTCCCCAGTAATGCAAATTTAACAAGAAAATTAGACATGTCATATGTTCAAAATGCTCATGGCAAACAATCATTTTGCATTCCTGCAAATAAAATTGTTTTATACTGTAAGCTGGAGGCGAGTGTAACTTATTTTTGTAATAAAGTTTTTATTTTTTTTATGTGTCATTAATATAAATGTGTGTTAGAATAGAAAACTTCTGGTTTAAAAACTTAGAATTGCACACATTTCAGTATGTTTATTTGTACTTCCATAATTTAGAGTAGTGGTTGCCAATAGCCTGTATGTTTCACATTAATTGTTTTTTTTTTTTCTTTTTTTGTTACCTTAATAAACCATTTTAGTATGTTGTATGTCAGTTACTGGGATAGCTGGGACATAGAGTGTAATTTAAAATTTGTCAATAAGTATTCATTGGAATATATGTAAATGTGCCTTGCCGGTTATTGAAACTTACCTACAAATGAGTATGGGGTGACAAAAACTTGTTCCTGGTGCTTAATGAAACTTTCTGCCACTGATTTTATATATTACCCTGTGCTTTTTTTAAAGTACATCTCTCTCAAATCTTAATATAAGTTTGAGGGCTACACAAAACACTTACATTTCATCTTAACATAATAGATACGATAGGGTTGTGGAAAGTGGGTAAACTAAATGTAGCCTTCAGTAGAATTGAAGTTCAGTGTAATCCTTGGTGCTGGCATTTATTTCCCAGGTCCAAGGAGTTTAAATGATCCCATCTAAGAGGTCATTGCCATGCCTCTTGGCACTTAACTGTCATACCATTTTTAAGGGACACTGTCAAGGTGTTTAAGTTAATTCTCAGAATTATTTGTTGGGATTTTTAGGACAGGTTTGTTTGACTTAAAGTAAGAATTGCATTGTTAAATGTTGGGAAATGAACACTTTTGTGAGTTCACAAATGTGTTCTTTAAGAAAACATTAAAATATGGAGCTCTGGATTTCAAAGACCATTTGGCATTCTTAGTTTGGTGATGTGGGAGGGAAAACATATAAAGAAATTGGAGACGATATGGTGATATGGGTAACTGGAGATGAATTATATATACACTCAAGTGAAATTACTTGACAGTGTTCATTTGAATAACTTTGAATTCAAGCCATTATGATTACTTTAAAAATTATCATTTGCACTGTTCTGATAATGGGTGCAGTTTTTGAGCAATATAATCAGAGCTAAATATGCATGTAGTGATTAGTAATGTGAACAATTAAGTTCTGAGAAGTAATACTAACTTTTGGTATTTTCAAACTTAAATTTCTGTAGTAAAATCAGTATCAAACTTAATCAGATCAAGGAAAACAGGCAATGCATATAAACATAATTTTGAATGTTGTGTGGCCTATAAAGCAATAATGCGATTTATATGGAATGTCATGGGATATGAGAAATGGAAATGCAAAATGACTAATTCTTCAGTAAAAATGTCAACATGTTAAAAGGGGAATGTTAACTAATGTAGGTAATTGCTATTTGTGATTTGTTTATGGGTTCTTGGCTTTGACAGCTTCAAAGAATGGACAGATGACAAGTTAAAGAAGTTTTGTATATATTGTCAAGGAAAGGGTCATAATTCCAACAGTCAACTCCCTTCCTTGGGGTGAAAAGTGTATCCTTAAAGCATTCTGATTGTTAAAAGGAAAGTTACCTAACCAAAACAGACGCAAGATTTTGTTTCTGCAGACTACTCGGCAATTGAAAGTGACATAAATTTAGTTTCACCAGTTTTCAGAAAGTTGCTGTGAGACAATTGTGTTATTTGTATTCTCTCTCAAGCATGCTTTTTTGGTAGAAGATTTTTAGCCATTGCAACCAGTTACATGTTCAAAAATGCAAAATTGAGCACAAAATTTGTTGCACACTCATGATTGCACTTTGTAGCATCGTGAGAACTTTTTTCCAGATTACTGCTTAATCTGACAGCAAAATATAAGCATTTTTCTCATAAAATAGGAGTGACAAATGGAGTGATCTGAGTTGTTCATTTGTATGTTAGATATTTGAATGACAAACACCAAACTTCGCAGACAAAATTGACCAGTACAACTTTTTTTACTGCTAAGCCAAAAATCACTTAATCAGAAAAGAGCAAAGCATTACCATGTTATTACAAATACAACAATTTCTATTTTATGAGGAGAAATAGAAGGGGATTTTGCAATGGAGGGAGCTAACCCCTAAAGTAAGTGATTGCTTGGTTTCTGCAACTTCCCAAGAATACCCACCATAATTGTTCTCCCCAGTGGGTATACAGTTAATGAACAACTTACATGATAATAAAACAGACTTGAGGAGTTTGTCTTCAAGGTGTAGTAATTTACTCAGTAATCATACCACTCAATAGGGCATGCCACTACTTAAGATGCTAATTATGAACCATTGCTCATAATTTTTAACTGGGCAAAAGAGTAGATGGACTTTTGAGGTCTGTCACTTTTTAAAAGTTCTTAAGACATTGGTTACATTAACACCACAGTCTGCCTTCAGTAATAGACCTAAAATATTTTTCTGGGCCAGAAGCATCCAGTTGGAAAAACAACTTTTTTTGCAAATACAAATCAGTATTATTACTAACACTGGGTCAAAGATAGGTTTTTAATATTAACAGTAGTCTGATAAACATTTAGAAGTCTGACATTGAGAAACAAAAGCTTGTACCTGATTAGTATTTTCATTAAAAAATTAGTTGTGTTTATTTAAATTCTTTTACCTTTATTTATCCATAGGATTTATATTTATTTCATTCCTTTCATCTCACTGAAAAGTGTCTGCAGGCCTTTTGATTTGGATTAGATGTGTGAAGTACTGTCGTTCGCCAAAAACCTCAAATTGTTTTATTTTTTTTCCTTCAAAGTAGTGGGTTTGTGCTTGTTTGGAGATCAGTTTAAAACTCTGTACTATCTGTACTGCCTCTGATGTTAAGATTTTATGTATAGCATAAGGAAGCTAGCTCTGACTATATTTTCCTAAGAATAAAGACCTATTTTTGTAGCATGTCTTAGGATCTCCAGGAGTCCAAGAATTATTGTGAGTGTCCTCCATTTCATCATTATTCACTAAACAACTTTTAAAGTGACACTTGGGATCTTGAGAGATTTACCGTGTTTTGGTCATTCATACATTAAAAGTAATCAGCTAATGATGAAAACAAATTCCCCAGGATACTCCCAGTTGTAAGCATGTGATAGAGGATCTATAGAATGAATGAGCTGGGGTGGTCTTAATTTTAATGATTGATGGGAACACTTTGTAGTTAACCCCTATGTCATAGATTCCACGAACAATGTAGTAGTGTTCTTCCATTCTCAGGTCTCTTTCTGGCAAATAAAATTTCCTTGAAGATTTGCAAATAAGAGTGAGGTTGCAAATATCTCAGAACGGAAGAAACAAATGATTTGCTTTAGTAAAAGGCAGTTATATAACAATGGAGCTAGGTAAGAACTCAGTGAATTAATTGGACAAATGAGAAGGTGCTTATAGATTGAGGGGTTTTAGCTCATAACTGTAGGATTTCTTAGTGATAGGAAAAGAGTGGTTTGTGCCACTTAACCAGAGTAAAAAAAATGGATGCAGAGTTTAGTTTCTGCTTAAGATTACTGAAGTCTAGCTGGGCAGCATTGGCTCACACCTGTACTCTTAGTTTCTCAGGAGGCTGAGGTCTGTGGATCATGGTTTGAAGCCATCCTGGGCAGCAAAGTCCCTGAGACTCATCTCCAGAAACTACTCAGAAAAGGCTGGGAAGTGGTGTTGTGGCTCAAATGGTAGAATGCTAGCCTTGAGCACAAAGAGGCTCAGGGACAGCTCCCAGGCCCTAGTTCAACCTCAGGACTGTCCCCCTCTCCCCCAAAAATAATCTTATGTGAAAATAAATATAGTTATTTCAAAAGCCATGGGAATTTCAATAAGACAGGTGTGGAAGTAATAATAAACCATTTATCTGGAAGTGTTAGAAATTTTCTAAACCTTACAATCATCAGTAAACTTAGATTGAACAATAAGTTAATTCTGGCATAAAGTAACACACAACACCTGATTATTTTCCTTTTTCTTTGGTTGTGGGGCTAAAACTCAGGGCTTGTGTGCTGTCCCTGGACAAGGTTACCACTTGAGCTACTATGTATTTCTGACATTTTCTATGATTGATTAGAGGGTGAGAGTCACAGGCTTTCTTGCCCAGGCTGGCTTTGAACTGTGAACATCAGATCTCAGCCTCCTGAGTAGCTAAGATTACAGGCATGAGCCACTAACACTCAGCCTATTTTCTTTTTAAAAGCAGCTTAAAAGTTTTAATCTGAGTAAAATTATAAAGACTGTAATGTTCATGAATTATCATTTCTTGTTTTTATTAGGCTTCAGCCATATGGACAAATTCAAAATGAAGAGAATTTATATCTTGTCAATAATCTCTAGAGCTAGGTTTTGCTTCAGGGCAAAAAAGCAAAAACATTTGTGGATAAGCCATTACTACTGAGTAAACAGTATAAATCTAAGAGTTGACAATAATATAAAATTGGTAGAAGAGTTTTGATGATCTTGATGTGAGAAAATAAGGTCTTTAGGAACAGAAAATGACAGGCCTGAGTGGTACCATTACATTATGTCCTCTAGTATGCGTCATTTATAATGGTGTTCAAATGAGATGAAATTTGAATGAACAATTTAAGTGACATTGCATCTTTTGAGCACAAAATTGTGAAAGCTAAGTACATGGACACGATAAAACTCTTACGATTTTTTTTCTCTCTTGAGGGGCTCTCTCTGGGCTTGGGTGCTGTCCCTGAGTGTCTTATGTTCAAGGCTAGTGCTCTACCCCTTGAGCCACAGCTCCCCCTCCAGCTTTTTGTAGTTAATTGGAGGTGAGTTTCATGTGCTTTCCCAACCTGGCTGGCTTTGAACCATGATCCTCAGATCTCAATTTTGTATAGTATTGCCAGCTTGAACCACTGATGCCTGACAAGGCTTCATTTTTGAAATACTGATATTCACATTGCTTTAATTATATGACTTAGGAACTAGACCTTAAATTGCTTTATCTTACTAGTATGAGTAAAGGCTTATATGCTAAATATTTTTCATTTAGTACTTAAGAGACAAGCAATATGTTGAATTTAAAAATTAGCAGATTATATTTCCAGATTCTGTTCTATAGTTGTGGAATTTAGGCAATGTAGTTTTGACAAATTTAGTTCTAACTTCTTTTGTCTTTTTCCCTTTGACATGGTAAAAATTCACAAGCATTTGCAGAAGTTAAATCGTTAGAAATCCTTCATTAAGGATAAGTGCAATTCACTCAGACCACCCTGCCTTGAGTTTATGCCCACTTAGCATGGAATTAGAAGACATATAGCCAAGAGCTGGTGGCTCACACCTGTAATCCTAGCTACTCAGGAGGCTGAGATCTAAAGATCATGGTTCAAAGCCAACCCAGGCAGGAAAGTCCATGAGGGTCTTATCTCCAATTAACTACCAGAAAACCAAAAGCGGCGCTGTGGCTCAAGTGGTAGAGCACTCGCCTTGAGGTGAACAGCTGAGGGACAGCACCCAGGCCCAGAGTTCAAGCTCCACTACCAACCACTACCAACTCAAGAAATGGGCAAAACAAAGGGGCAGTATAATTACTCAGTTTCTGTGTCAGTGTCTGCATTTTCACGATTTTAAATTGGAGTTTATATTTTGCCTCCTTATATAGAATGGAAGCTCCTTGGGGGCAGGAAAGTATTGTGCCAGACAGCAGTTAAAATACAATTTTGCTGAGTGCCAATGGGTTACACTGTAATCCTAGTTAAGAGGCTGAGATCTGAGGCTCAAGGTTCAAAGCCAGTGTAGGAAAGAAAGTTTGAGACTTATCACTAATTTACCACTCAAACAGGAAGTGAAGTTGTGGCTCCAAGTGGTAGAGCATTAGCCTTGAGCAGAAGAGCTCGGGCACAGCACCCAGGCCTTGACAAAAAAGTCTCACAGACTTTGCTGTCTTGGCTGACAGTCCTCAAATTTCAGCCTCCTAATTAGCTAGGATTAGAGAAGTGAGCCACACTGGTACCTGGCTCTCAAGATTAAAATTTTTTGTATGTTTTTTTAATTGTAAAAATACTGTAGAGAGGGGTTATAGTTACATGAACAAGGTAATGAGTACATTTCCTATTGAGCATTGTTGCCTCCTGTTTTTCCCCTTCCATCACTTCCCTCCCACCTCCACAACTACTCCCCCCCACCTCAAGATTAAATTCTTAATTCATTGTGAGCTGTTGGCTTAACTCCATAAATCTTCTATATGGTTCATTTGCCTCAGAAGGTAAGTATGTCAGAAAATTATGCATATATTTTAGCAACCTAAATCCAGAAAGCAGTTTCTACTAAGCTTATGTTACCTACCCAATTGGTGGTAGGGTCCTTAAGCTAGATCACATGATAAAGGACCAGTTTGGTTAGTGGTGATGGTTAAACACAATCTACTTACATATATTTGTTTTGCATTGATGTCATTTTTTTTCTTTTGATGTGGAGTGTGGATGAGGGAATGAACTCAGTTTACCTTGTTCAAATTATTAAGTTCATATTCTACTATGGAGCTACTCAGCCCCATTGGTAGTTTTTTTTTTTTTTTTAAAGCCACAGGCTGTGAAAGTCCACACATACCAGCCAACTCCCAGAGATAAACCTGTAGTTCTGGTGATTACATCTTAGATTTTTTTTAATTTCTAAGTCTAAACTGCATTTCCTCTTTCGATTTGAAAAATTCAGCTTTGACCAGTCTTGGTTGAATATTTTAAATTTGTGTAGTTGTTTTCCTAAAACTAGTTAAGGAATGTTGAAGTGCATGTTTGTAACTCCAGCACAGGTGAGACTGATAGGAGAACCTGGAGTTAGAGGCTAGCCTCACATATATAGTGACGATCTCAAAGAAAAGGACAATGACATTGCTACTATAGTCAAGGAAATGGCACCCACACCCACACACAGTCCTGTGTCTTTGTCTCCCAATTGCTGTGTCTTTTGCTGGTAAAATTTATAATCCTGTCTCATCCCATGCCTATAGACTGAAGATAGTCCTTTGCAGGACAGAATATTAAACTAGAGATAATACTGAATGTTTACTCATTTGCTGCCACAGCTCCAACTTCTGGCTTTCTATGTGTGTGTGGGGAGGGGTATGGGGAGAGTTAATTGGATATGAGTCTCGTGTACTGTATTGCTTGGACTGGCTTCTGCAAACTGGGATCCTTAGATCTCAGCCTCATGAGTAACTAGGATTTCTGAGCCATTGGTGCTCAGCTTTCTTTTATTAACTTTCTAATTATCCTTATTCTGAAAAGAGTTGCAAGTTTTTTAATCCATCCTGAAAGTTTTCCTCATTACATCTCTGAGTTCCACTATTTCTTACATTCTATACCTTGTTCTTGGATTTGTTTTTAGGTAGCATAAAGATTTTTAAATAGCTGAGCACCAGTGGCTCACACCTATAATCCTAGCAACTCTGGAGGCCGAGATCTGAGGATCATGGTTTTCCAATCAACCACCAGAAAACCCGAAGTGGCACTTTGGCTCTAGTGGAAGAGCTACCCTTGAGATGAAGAGCTGAGGGACAATGCCCAGGCCCAGAGTTAAAGCCTTATGGCCGCACCCCTTCTCCTCCCTGAAAAAGAAAGTTTAGGTTTCATTTACCCAGTGGCTGTTCATGATCAATTAGTGATCAGTACCTGAAGTCTGATTACACATTTCTAGGAAGTCACTATGTTGAATTTAGTATTGGATGTACAATCAACAATATGCATTTACCCTCAAGATCTCCTTGGCTTTGGCATTGATCATTATTGGATGCTAGGATTGTTTTTTTCTTAAGTTGGCATTATCTTATTCAATGGGCTAAAATATAGTTCACATTGGTTATTTAGTGGTTTGGTGGTTTTAGATTCATGTTTGTGAGAAGGATATTAAAAGTGATGTTACTGATCTATTTCCTGGCAGAAAATGGAGAGTAACAGGCTTAACTTTTAGAAGCAGAGGCATGTTGAGTACCTTCTAAACTGAAAAGCATTCAGTAGCCTCCAACAGAAGGCCCAACTCTCACATTATTCACTTGAGGACTTAGATGTAAAAGCAGTTTTGAAACAGGTGATCACCTAGATAGCCAAGCCCTCTGCAAACCAGGAGCTGTCACTTCTTTCTGTTTAAAGTATTGCAATGGAACATGGCTCTTGTTTTTGTAGACCTGTAAGGGCAAAAGTTATGTGAGCATTATTTCAGCTTTTGTGCAAAGAAACACTTGTATGTACCTAAACACAAACACAGTTGGTACCTAAACTATGTAGGTTATTGTAAAACAGGACTAGTTTAAAAATAAAGTAGCCAGGTGCCAGTGGCTCACACCTGTAATCCTAGCTTCTCAGGAGGCTGAGATCTGAGGATCACAGTTGAAACAAGCTTGGACAGGACAGTCCGTGAGACTCTTATCTCCCATTAAAAACCACAAGAAAACCAGAAGTGGTAGGTGCTGTGGCTCAAGTGGTAGAGCGCTCACCTTGGGCTTGAAAGAGCTGAGGGACAGTGCCCAGACCCAGAGTTCAAGCCCCACAGCTGACCAAATAGGGGGGAAAAAAAAGAAAAAGTGACAGTAAAATACAACATGGGCTGGGAATGTAGTTCAGTGGTAGAGTGCTTGCCTAGCATGCATGAAGCCCTGGGTTCGATTTCTCAGTACCACATAATCAGAAAAAGCTGGAAGTGGTGCTGTGGCTGAAGTAATAGAGCATTTTTCTTGAGTAAAAACAGCTCGAGGACAGTGCCCAGGCCCTGAGTTCAAGCACAAGGACTGGTAAAAATAAATCTAGAGAATGTATAATTCTCTAGATTTAATAGAAGCTATCTTAACCTGCACTATCACTTTCACATCACTGCTTAGTCTACTAAGAGTGTTTTTTTTTTCCCCTGCCAGTCCTGGGGCTTGAACTCAGGACCTGAGCACTGCCCTGAGCTTCTTTTGCTCAAGGCTAGCCCTCTATCACTTGAGCCCAGTGCCATTTCTGGCTTTTTCTGTTTATGTGGTACTGAGGAGTTGAACCCAGGGCTTTATGCATGATAGGCAAGTACTCTACCACTAAGCTGAATTCCCAGCCTTTAAGTAGATTCTTTTAGTAGTACTGGGGATTTGAACTCAGGCACTCTGGTACTGCTGAGTACTGTACTGCTGAGCCACATCAACAGTCCTTTTTATTGTTTGAGATAGGATCTCCCGTCTTGTCTGGGCTTGGATCACTATCCACCTATTTTAGGGTTTTCATTGTAGCTGGCATGACAACCATCTGAAACCATGCCTAGCATCTTTTCTCTGAAATGGGAGCGTTGTAGATCCTTCCACCTGATCTGAGATCTCAAGCCTTCCAATGTCTGCTTCTCACATAGGTTAGGATAACAAGTGTATGCCACTTTGTACTGTGGTTCAGTACTTGTGAACTTTCTGCTGGGGCTGACTTCTATTTGCTGTTCTTATTAGCTTCCCAAGTGAAATGTAGCCCATTTGAATAAGTCTTAACTTGAAAATAGCACATACTATTCCTAGAGAGTACATAAAGGACATTTTTGTGACAAAGGCTGCAAATAAAGTGATTGTACTGGGGCCTCATGGGCTTGCTCAGGTATTTTTCTCATGGCTAACATTCTACTTCTTGCACCACACCTACACTTTGGCTTTTTGCTGACTAATTAAAGAAGAATCTCTTGACTCTGTCTTCCTGGGCTCACTTCCACCCTCTCCCCAGATCTCAGCCTTCTGAATCGGATGATAGGATTGAGCCACTGGTGTCTGGCTTAAAGTGACATTCTTTTTTTTTTTTTTTTTTGGGGTCCGGTTGTGGGGCCTGAACTCTGGGCCTGGGTGCTGTCCCTCAGCTCTTCAGCTCAAGGCTAGCACTGTACCACTTGAGCCACAGCACCACTTCTGGCTTTTTTCTTTTTGCTTATGTGGTGCTGAGGAATGGAACCCAGGGCCTCATGCATGCAAGGCAAGCGCTCTACCACTGAGCCACCTTCCCAGCCTGAGCTAAGATGTCTTTAGCAGGAGGATGATGGGATTCAGAAGATATTTTAGTTTTAGAACATTTAAAAAGAACCATTGGAATTTACTTCCTTTTCCTATTTACATATAACAACTTTTCTTCATGTATTGACACTACTGAGTAATGAGACTTCACTCCTTACTGTGGCAGGAATCTTGATAACTTGCTTTCCAGATAAAATGTGGGAATTAGAATCCATGTCCATCCTCTAGATCCTCTAGTATATATTTTTATACAGCTGTTGTATACTCATAAGTAGGGAGTCTAAATCCTGTGAAATTTTTCTATATCGAGAATTCACATCTTAGAGCATTTTAACTATTTCAAGTCCTTGAAATATTCTTGAGTAGTTTAATGACATTAAATATGAAATGGCTGTCAAAGACAAGCTGATTTTTTTTTTTTTTTGGTCATGGGCTTGAACTCAGGGCCTGAGCACTGTCCCTCAGCTGTTCAGCTTATGGTGAGCACTCTACCACTTGAGCCACAGAGTCACTTCTGGTTTTCTGGCAGTTAATTGGAAATAAGAGTCTCAGACTCCTGCCCAAGCTGGCTTTTAACCACGACCCTCAGATCTCAGCCTCCTAAGTAGCTAGGATTACAGGTGTGAGCCACCACTGCCTGCTGACATGGTTTTGAGTGTCAAAAATCTCATCTAATTTTTTCACTTTAAAAAATTTACGTGAGTCACGTAAAGAGTACATTTGTGTGTCTTTGGGGGGGGGGTCTGGTCGTGGGGTTCAGAACTCGGCCTGGGCGATGTCCCTCAGCTCTTCAGCTCCAGGCTAGTGCTCTACCACTTAAGCCACAGAGCCACTTCCAGCTTTTTTCTTTTTGCTTATGTGGTGCTGGGGAACTGAACCCAGGACCTCAGGCATGCAAGGGAAGTGCTCTACCACTGAGCCACCTTCCCAGCCCCAAGAGTGCATTTGTTTTTGGATGATGGCACCCCTTTCCTCACTCCTGATTTTTCCCTACTGTCCTCACAAGCTTTATAGTTCCTTCTAAACTAGTGAGTATCATTGTCACACTTGTTCACCCTTTGTAGAATACTGTCTTTATGTAGTCTCATTAGTGACTTACTTAATTCCTTCCCCACATTTTTCAATATTTCCATGTGGAAAAACCTTTTTTTTTGGCGGGGTGGTTCGGTCATGGGGCCTGAACTCTGGGCCTGGGTGCTGTCCCTCAACTCTTCAGCTCAAAGCTAGCGCTCTACCACTTGAGCCACAGAGCCACTTCCAGCTTTTTTCTTTTTGCTTATGTGGTGCTGAGGAATTGAACCCAGGGCCTCATACATGCAAGGCAAGCACTCTACCACTGAGCCACCTTCCCAGACCTAGCTTCATATTTTTAAATAGCTACAGGGGCTGGGAAGGTGGCTCAGTGGTAGAGCCCTAGCCTTGAGCTGAAGGAGCTGAGGGACAGCAACCAGGCCCAGAGTTCAGGCCCCACGACCGGACCCCTCCCCGCCCCCCCAAACAATAGCTACAGGTCCGGGCGCTTGTGGCTTGTGCCTGTAATCCTAGCTATTCAGGAGGCTGAGATCTGAAAATCGCGGTTCAAAGCCAGAGCAGGCAGGAACATCAGTGAGACTTAACACCAATAAACTGGAAGTGGTGCTGTGGCTCAAGCGGTAGATCGCTTGCCTTGAGCTGAAGAGCTGAGGGACAGCACCCAGGCCCGGAGTTCAAGCCCCACGTCAGACAAAACAACAACAAAAAAAAACTACAGAATTTTCTTTTGTTTTATACATGCTTTTCTTATGAGGGCTTATTTTCACAAGATACATTACATTAAGGGACTTCTTATTCACCATGTGAAAGCTTTTATGCACATTGCTGGTGCATTATTTGGGTGTTATTAGCCAAAATAGTTATTTTAGTTACTCTTTAAGGGAAAGGTTGGGGTAGATATTGGAGTCTTATAAAGAAGGCTATTAAACCTTCATTAGATACTCCACAAACCATTGCAAGCTATTTCCGAGTTCCCTAAATTACTGTTAATTCACTGTTTGAAAGCCTGATTTATTTAGGTGTTAATTAATGTGGGTATACTTTTGTTGTATCTTTATTTTTAGATCTTTATTGAGTATTTAATCTTGAAATTCTAGTCAAAAATGTTCCTCATATCTTATAATGCTAATATATTAACCTCATTGGGTTACAAAGTGTCTTAACTGCTGAACTAGCCTTCATTATTTTATTGATGATTCAAATATTTCAAGTAATTACAGGTTAGGTATATAATACAACAAAGATTTTTTTTCCTAAGTACCAGTGATTCCTCAATCCCCAATGAACAGTTTAGGTCGAAGGTCTACATACTTGAGAATAAGCATTCATCCACTCTTACTTTTTTTCTAGTGACCTTGCTGGGGCTTTAGAATGATGGTTACCTCTTTTAACAGCTGTCAATAGGATTATCAGTATCCTGATATAAAACTACCTAATTTTGAAAACTTTAATTTCTATCTATGGCATTTCTTATATTGTCCTTTCTTAGGACATTGTCTTGGCACTTTACTTGGGTATCTAATCTCTGACCATGTCACTCTTACCTTTTTTCTCCCTTCCCTTTATACTGTTATTTTTAAATTTTTTATACTTTTTTTTTTTTTGCAAATTCTTTCTTGTGATTAAGTGACCCTTTGTACTTTTGATCCCATCTATGTTACAGGTTTCCTATCACATTCATGCATTTGTCATCTTAATAATCAAGGCTTACTTTTCAGCTCTCATGTACATATTAGAATACCTTTGTCTGTCAGTTTTATACCATTTATCACATTCTCTCACAGCCCTAAAATATCCTCCGATTCCTTCTTGTCCTTTAGGAAGTGCCGATCCATTAGATTTTAAACACAGTCTTTTTAAGTCAGAACAAATTAAGTGGCATGATACAAGATAAATGAAAACTCAGTCAATAGTTTTTATTTGTATTACATATAACCAGTAAGAATGGAGAGTAATGATTCACAACCAGCCCGAAAGTCAGGCAGGAAAGTCAGGCAGGAAAGTCAGGCAGGAAAGTCCATGTAACTCTTACCTCCAATTAACCACCAACAAATGAAAAGTGGAGCTGTAGCTCAAAGTGGTAGAGCGATAGCCTTGAGCAAAAAAGACTCGGGTAAGCCAGGTACCGGTGGCTCACTCCTGTAATCCTAGCTACTCAGGAGGCTGAGATCTGAGGATCGAAGTTCAAAGCCAGCCCAGGCAGGAAACTCCATAAGACTCTAATAAACCACGCAGAAAACCGGAAGTGGTGCTGTGGCTCAAGTGCTAGAGCACTCGCCTTGAGCTGAGGAGCCTGAGGTATAGCACCCAGGCTCAGAGTTCAAGCCCCATGACCAACAAACAAACAAAAAAAGACTCAGGGACAAAACCCAGGCCTTTAGTTCAAGCCCCACAACCAATTTTTTTTTTAATAAAAAATAAAAGTGGAGATAGGAGAATTGCAGTCCCAGAACATGCTGGATAGAATTAGCTTGACACTATCCAAAAACAAAAGTATAAACACCTGTTCTTTATATTTATTTTTGGGCTGGTCCTAGGGCTTGAATTCAAGGCTTGATGCTGTATATGAACTTTTTGTGCTCAAGGGTAGTGCTCTACCACTTAAGTCATAGCTCTACTTTGACTTTTTTGGTCCAGCTTTTTTTGGTAGTTTATTGGAGAGGAAAGTATCAGGGAGTTAACTGCCCAGTTTGGCTTTTGAACTGCGATCGTCAGATCTCAGCCTCCATGAGTAACAAGGATTACAGTTGAGCACCATGGATGCCCAATCTTTTTTTTTTTTTTTTGTATCTTTTTCGTTGGTCATGGAGCTTGAGCTCTGAGCCTAGGCACTGTCCCTCAGCTCGTGAGCTCAAGGCTAGCGCTCCTACCACTTGAACCACAGCACCACTTCCAGTTTTCTGAGTGTTTATTGGAGAGAAGAGTCTCACAGACTTTCCTCCTCAGGCTGGCTTTAAACTACGACCCTAAGTAGCTAGGATTACAGGTGTGAACTACCAGCACCTGGCCCCAATCTTTAAATGGTACATGTTATATGGGCATTCATGGCTCATACTTGTAATCCTAACTCAGGCTGAGATCTGAGGAGCACAATTTGATACCAGTCTGGGCATGAATGTCATTTGAGACTATCCCCAAATCACCAAAAAGCTGGAATTGGAGGTATGTGTGGCTCAAATGGCAGAGCTGCTAAGGGACAGGGCCTGAATTTAAGTCCCAGTACCAGCAAATACAGAAAAAGGCACATTATACTGGCTAATAGTTTACAACATCACTGTCTAATGAAAATACAAAGCAGGTTATATAAGGTAAAATTTTCTAAATTGGCCAATCTCATCCTTCTATTATAATATTGTCTGGCAAAAGATTTGCCTGCCTGTCTGGCTCAACTCACTTTTATTTTTTTGTGCTGGTTCTGGGGCTTGAACTCAGGGTTTGGGCTTTGTCTGTGAGCATTTTTGCTCAGGGCTAGCACTCTACCACTTGAGCCACAGCTCCATTTCCAGCTTTTTTGGTAGTTAATTGGAGAGAAAAGTCTCATGGACTCTCCTGCCAGGCTGGCTTCAAACCACAGTTCTCAGATCTCAGCCTCCCGAGTAGCTAATATCACAGGCATGAGCCACTGGCACCCAGATTCACCTCACATTTTGATGGCTTGGAATTCTACACCTCAGATGAACCTGTGAAGACAAAATTGTCTTCAACAATAAGTAAAATCTTATGGTACGAACATCAAAACTATCAACAACATAGGTCAGAGAAATGTGCCATTTGAAGAACATGAGTGTAAAACTTCTGGCCTTGGCTTCTGGGGATAAACAAGCTGATTTTGTGGAATTCTTGAAGCCTCAGAATTAAGGTACTGTTATGGGTACTGTTAGAGATATTTGTTACAGGTCTGAACTGTGAGGCATCAGTAGGTAGTACTGCTAATAGAACTGCCCTTCTGTAAACATTCCTAGGACTAAATAGGTTAAGGACTAAAATGAAGTAATTTTTTTTTTTGGGTCCAGTCGAGGGGCCTGAACTCGGCTGGGCGCTGTCCCTCAGCTCTTCAGCTCAAGGTGACTGCTCTACCACTTGAGCCACAGCACCACTTCTGGTTTTCTGGTGGTTAACTGGAGATAAGAGTCTCACAGACTTTCCTGTCCTGGCTGGCTTTGAACTGCAATCCTTAGACCTCAGTGACCTGAGTAGCCAGGATTACAGGAGTGAGCCACCACTGCTTGGCTCAACAAGTGAACTTTTCAAGTGCCATGCACTTTTTAATAATTTAAAATTTTCTTTTTTTTCCATTAAAGATTTGAGAAGGGCTGGGAAGGTGGCTCAGTGGTAGAGTGCTGCCTTGCATGAATGAGGCCATGGGTTCAATTCCTTAACACCACATAAGCAGAAAAAGCCGGTAGAGTGCTAGCCTTAAGCTGAAGAGCTGAGGGACAGCGCCCAGGCCCAGGGTTCAGGCCCCACAGCCCACCAAAAAAAAAAAAAAAATTTTTGAGAAAAGACCGGCCAATAGTCCATCATATAATTTATGATGTAATACCTAAATTTTTTGGTGCTAAGATAATGAGACCACTCAGAATTCCATGGTATTAACAGCTATTACCAAGAAGTAGCTGTATGTGAGCCAATGGTATTATAAAATTACAGTTCTTCATATCTTCCTAATGAGGTTTTATATCGAAGGTTAAAAATGAAAATGGGTACATTTTAAGTATCAGATTTTTATTATAAAGATCTCATATTTCTCTTCACAGAGTTAGTACTCTCCATTATAATGAGTTCCTTTTGAAAACTAAGGAAAGAAACTTCATGAAGTAAAATCATTTGTGACCCCTTTTTTAATATATAGGTCTTATATCCATAGTTTGGTGTATAGGAATAGATTCCAAGGAAATGAGATTATTAAGCATAGCATAAAATTAAGGCTGTAATAAAATTAAAAATACCACAAAAGGTAAAATTCTAGCCTGTATTATTTGAGATGGAAATAAGATCAGGAGTTTGTGAATGTCTCTCGATAACACCATAGTCTAAAGGAGGCATCTGTGAAATGGCTCCTAGGGGTAGAGTATGCCATCACCTGTCTTCTTCCTCATATACCCGTAACATGAATAATGGTCTTCAACAGGTAAAAATGTAATTTACATTCAGCACCTTCAGACTTAGGGTCTAATTACTGGGATTCAACTGCTCAACATTACCTCTCAAACTCTTTTCCAAATTTATAAAGCAGTTGTGCATTTTGCTGATAGGGTGGGGAAAAATCAGGTTAAATTAAGTGGCAACAGTTTTGCTGATGATTGATCTTTGCCTAGTCCTTCATGAGTTCTGAAAATTAAATGAAAAGAGATAAGTCCTGTTTGTTCAAATCATTATCTTCCTACAGGCCTTTCCAAGATAATCAGTTGAAAATTTCCCCACTACTTGTCATAAAAAATTATCACAACCTTCCATGTAAATTTGCCCTGTATTATACATTATTTCTCTGTGTGACTTGTCTCTTTTTAGATTGTAAGCCTTTGGAGGTCAGAAAAGTACATCTAAACTCATTGTATCTTCCACCACATCCAGCACAGTGCCTTACACTTGATTTTCAATAAATATAAAAATGATGGACATTATTGAAGTTTGATGTCTATGAGCCCTTTAAATGAGTCATTACCATTTTTTTACTTTGTAAATATACCTCTAGGGCATGTGATAATTGCATCACTAATCAAAACTTTAGCACTTTTAGTTATACTGTCTCTGCACAGCTAACTGTAGAGAGTAGCATTTAATAGAAATATAATGCAAGCCACATGTGACTTTCCAGTTTCTAGCCTTATTAAAATTAAAAATTTCCCAAATACTTAATCAAATTTTTTTTAAAAAATTGTGGTAACTTCCTATTTTCATACCCTTTGGTGCAGCATATTTATTGTAGTGAATCATTTCAAAAGCTAGCAGCCACATTTGATTAGTATCTACTACATTAGACTCTAGGTCTAGAACATCAGGGCAGGCAATAAACCTCTCAGAACTTTTTTTCTTTTCTTTTTTTTTTTTTATCAGTCATCGGCTTTAACTCTGGGCCTGGTGCTGTCCCTGAGCTCTTCAGTTCTAGGCAAGTGCTCTACCACTTAAGCACAGAGCCACAGAACTGGTTTTCTGGTGGTTAATTGGAAATAAGAGTCTCTCACAGACTTTCCTGCCCAGGGTAGCTTTGAACTGTGACCCTCTGATCTCAGTTACCTGAGTAGCTAGGAGTACAGGCATGAGCCACTGCTGCCTGGCAGAACTTGTTTGTTTTTAAATTATAAAAGATTTCAGTGGCCAAGCATTGGTGGCTCATGCCTGTACTCCTAGCTACTCAGGAGGCAAGTATCTGAGGATCAAGATTTGAAGCCAACTAGGACAGGAAAGTCAGTAAGACTCATGTCCTATTAACCACCAAAAGCCTGGAAGTGGCACAGGCCCAGGACCAGAACACATGAAAAAGATTTTTAGCAATTTTGGTTTCATGTTTTTTCACTGTTATTTTCACAGTGTAGATAAAAAGTTTAGCTGGGGCTGGGAATGGGGCTTAGTGGTAGAGTGCTGGCCTAACATGCATGAAGCCCTGGGTTCGATTTCTCAGTACCACATAAACAGAAAAAGCCAGAAGCTGTGGCTTAAGTAGAAGAATTCTTGAGCAATAGAAGCTCAGGGACAGTGCCTTTGTGCCTGAGTTCAAGCCCCAGGACTGGCAATAAAAAAAAGAAAAACAAAAATTAGCTTTTTGTTATGTTCAAAGTTCGTAAAGAATTGTACAAAGATGACCACTGGATACTTCCCACTTATTTTAATTAATTATAACAAAATCTTCAAACTTTATGAGCAAGATACCTATTTTGGAGGTAAGAGTTCAGGGGCTGGGATAGATTGAAATTGTTAACCTTGTTCAGTGGCATGTTGCTAAAAGGAAGTAGAGGTGACTTTTTATAGTGTCGTTGCTATTCCATATCTCTTCCAGGAAGTTCAAAACTTAATGCAAAGTTGGGAGAAAATTTCAAGCTATTCAAATGTGACAGTGGATACTAGACTATGACAACTGATTGCTAGAGTAAAGGAGATTGATTTAATAAAGATGTTTTTAGATGTCTATAGTAACTTTTTTTTTTCTTCAGGTCTGGGCCTTGAGCTCATACCCATTGCACATACTAGGAAGCACTGTATCACTTAAGCTATTCCCCTAGGCCACTATTTTGTCTTTTGTAATCACCTTTTTCTGATTGTTATCTGATAAGAAATCATGAAGGAAAAAAGTCAGATGTAAAAATGTCTAATTTGGACAGAACTGAAAACATTTTTAAGGTATACCGGCTTAGTAAAGATGTTGACAGTAATTTCAGAATAAGTCTTTAAGGGAGCCACACCTCCACTTCTGGCTTTCTGGTCGTCAGTTGGAGATAAGAGTCTCATGGTCTTTCCTGCCTTGGACTGGCTTTGAAACGTGATCCTCAGATCTCAGCCTTTTGAGTAGCTAGGATTACAAGTGTGAACCATAGATGCCCAGTAGCACTATTCGTTTAAACAAGAGGAGTTATACTTGAAGGTGTATGTGTCTGTCAGGTGATGGAACCCAGGGCCAGGCAAGTGCTTTACTAACTACAGACCCAGTCTATTTTTTTCCCTTCTGTTTATTGTTTGAGATAGGTTTTTGCTATGCAGCCCAACCTGGCCTCAAATTCTATCCTCTTGCCTAAGCTTCCAGGTTGCTGAGATTACTGGTGTGCACCACCCTGTAAATCCCAAAAGTATTAAAATTGCAGAAGTTGTGAGCATGAGTAATTGATGGTGTTAATTTAGATAACAATAATGGTGAAGATCTTTAATACACACCATGGAGGAGTGGGTATCACCTATTCTACAAAGAAATTCGACATCGTATATCGAGAATGTTAGTGTTATTACTCCTTGATCCAGAATTCAAGTTGATTCTGAGGGAGTTAGAAATGTGTTTCAACTTATGATTACCAAATTGACTGTCAGGTTGTTTGATTAGGAACAGAATAAAATATGGTACATTTTGAAAAGGAAAAAAATATTGATGACCCATGCTTTCAGAATAATATGAGAAAATATTTATGAAATGGCACATACGCCTGTAATCCTAGCCATTCTGGAGGCTAAGAAGCCAGTCTGGGCAGCTGATCTCCAAATAACCACCAGAAAACTGGAAGTGGTGCTGTGACTCAAAATGATATATAGCGTTAGCCTTGAGCAAAAGAGTTCAGGGACAGCGCCCAGGCGCTGAGTTCAAGTCCCACGACCGACACACACACGCACACACATACAAAAGCCCTTGTAATTTTTCTACTTTGGAGACTAGCATTCCAGAGCAGCATTCTAGTAATATTCTTTAGAGAAAGATGACCAGCAGCATGATAGTGCCAGTCTGGTAGGCCTGCCTCAAACCTTGGAAGTTGTAAAGTCCTGACTGCCTAACGACTGTGGCTGTAAAATGGTTTCACGGTAGAGCACCTACAACAGGAGCTGACCGCGGGAAGACTAAACGGAAGTGCTTTAACGGGCTACCTAAGACCACGTTTTTGCTATGCCTATATCTTTCTACATCTTTTGAGAGTCGCGTAGGGCAAACATTTTTAGAAATCGATGGCGTCGATGAGATCCTTTAAGACCTTAATCTAGCCAGACGTCGGTGGCTCATGCTTAGCTACTCAGGAGGCTGAGATCCGAGGATCGTGGTTCAAAGCCAGCCCGGGCAGGAAAGTCCT
>NW_012267374.1:906017-927642 GCF_000151885.1 Dipodomys ordii | reverse complement strand
TCCGGGCAGTGCCGCCGCGAGTGTCCCGCGGCGCCTCGCGGCCCGGAAGTGCGGGCGGAGGCCGGGCTCGAGTGGCTCCTTCGGGGCGGCTTCCTCTCCGAAGCGAACTCATCTTTGCAGCCATTTCCCCACTTGGACTTCATCGTCAGTGTTTCTCATGTAGTGAAGTCTTGCTAGCGCAGTGTGAAACTCGGGGTGCTGTCCAGTCAGCTGACTGGGGGGGGGGCGAGGGGCGAGTGCAAGGTCCTGTGGCTCCAGCTCCAGGCAGACTCCCTGACAGCCCGCGAGTAAGCAACCTACCGGCTGGGAAGGTGGCTCAGTGGTGGAGTGCTTGCCTCGCTTGCTTGAGGCCCTAGGTTCGATTCCACAGCACCACATAAGCAGAAAAAGCCGGTAGTGGCGCTCTGGCTCAAGTGGTAGAGCGCTTGCCTTGAGCTGAAGAGCTGAGGGACAGTGCCCAGGCCCAGAGTCCAGGCCCCACGACCAGACCAAAAAAAAGGTTGGTTTACAAAGGTCAGAGGGTTATAGGGTGTGCAGATGAATGATCCACCTGTCACGACGTAACCTATTTAAATGTCCAAGAAGGGAAGATGATAGACATTTGTTGACATAAAGTCAGAAAGCAGAATTGCACATGCAGCATTCTCAAAGTATTCTAAAGAGATTTGTTTTAAAGCTGAAATAGGAAAAGTTAAAAGTTGGTGGATATTTTGAGATAAAAATGTGGTTTTTGAGCCGGGCGCCGGTGGCTCTCACCTGTAATCCTAGCTACTGAGATCTGAGGATCACAGTTCAAAGCCAACCCGGGCAGAAAAGTTCTTGAGACTCTCCAATAAACCACTTGAAAACCGGAAGTGGCGCGGCTGTAGCGGTACAGAGCTCCTCCTTGAGCTGAAGAGCTGAGGGACAGTGCCCAGGCCCAGAGTTCAAGCCCCACGACCCCCCCCCAAAAAAAAAAAAGTTTTTTTGTTTTGTTTTCTGCAGAAGCAGCTTGTAGATCTTCGTTTTGCCATTTCAAGAAATGGTATTCATACAATCCGTAGTAGAGGAGAACTGTGCTCTGTGTGTGTGTGTGTGTGTGTGTGTGTGTGTATGCATATGCACACATGTATGTATGCATGCCAGTATGCCAGTCCTGGGACTTGAACTCAGGGCCTGGGCACTGTCCCTTATCTTTTGTGTTCACAGCTAGCACTCTACCACTTGAGCCACATCTCCAGTTCCAGCTCTTTTGGTGGTTAATTGGAGATGAATCACAGACTTTTCCTGCCGAGCTGGTTTCGAACTTGGGTCTTTTCCTGTCTGATCCTTTCTGCAGTCCTCAGATTTCAGCGTCTCAAGTAGCTAGGATTACAGGCATGAACCATCAGCACCCAGCGAGAACTTTCTTTAAACATAACTATCTCCATGCTTTTTTGTCTAATATCTTATTTTGAAGTAATTGATTCCCAAGGGATAGAAAAAATTTAACCTTATTTTCCACCTTATCGATTACTTTGCTGTTTGTTTCTGGGTTTAAATAATAATTGCACTTCAGTAACGATGGGTATTTTATAGGTGTTTCTTGATGATGACGGTGAGGTGATGGGAGGACAGAACTAGGACCCTTAGCCAAGTACAAACTGTTAATTACTCCTCTTCTGTAATATAGGATATGCCAAGCTAGACTAACAGGTTTAGCTTGATCAAAAGGAAAGCTACAAGTGATTAAGTTTTGTCTAGGCATTCTTAACTATCTTCTTTGGTAACTGGGTCGGTTTAGGTCTCCAGGCTGAGATAGACATGTAGTTAGAATTCTCAGGTTGCCAACTTATGTAGCCATCGTATCTAATGTCACATATTATTAAGTCATAGAATGCCTTCTGATCTGCATTCCATGTAGTCTGGAACATGACTTTGTATTATGCACTTAGGAAAGGAAATACACATTTTATTTGAGTGGTTAGATTTTATGAGTGAAATTGTTTGTGCATACTTTTTTGGTTCAGTCCATTAGTTGCAGCTGTGATTAGCAAAAAGGACTTAAAATTTTTTGACATGCCGGGTGCTGGTGGCTGGCTCATGCCTGTAATCCTAGCTACTCAGGAGGCTGAGATCTGAGGATCATAGTTCAAAACCAGCCTGGGCAAGAAAGTCTGTGAGATTCTTTATGTCCAATAAACCACCAGAAAACCTGAAGTGGCACTGTGGCTCAAGTGGTAGAGTGCTTGCCTTGAGCTGAAGAGCTGAGGGATAGTGCCCAGGCCCAGAGTTCAAGCCCCATGACCGACCAAAAAAAAACAATTTTTTTGACACTGGTTCTGGGGCTTGAACTCAGGGCCTGAGTGCTGCCCCTGAGCTTTTTGCTCAAGTCTAGCTTTTTTTTTTTTTTTGGGTCCGTTCATGGGGCCTGAACTCTGGGCCTGGGCGCTGTCCCTCAGCTCTTCAGCTCAAGGCTTAGCGCACTACCACTTGAGTCACAGTGCCACTTCCGGCTTTTTTCTTTTTGCTTATGTGGTGCTGAGGAATCGAACCCAGGGCCTCAGGCATGCAAGGCAAGAGCTTTACCAATGAGCCACCTTCCCAGCCCATGTCTAGCTTTTTTTTGATGGTAAAAAATAACCTCACAAACTTTCCTGCCAGGGATGGCTTTCAACTTCAATCCTTGGATCTCAGCCTGCTGTGTAGCTAGGATTGCAAGTGTGAACCACTGGCCCCTGGTAGCAAAAAATGATTTTAATTGTTGTAAACTGAATGAATGAATAGTTAGGGCAGGGCTGGGAAGGTGGCTCAGTGGTAGAGCGCTTGCCTTGCATACATGAGGCCCTGGGTTCGATTCCTCAGCACCACATAAGCAGAAAAAGCCGGAAGTGACACTGTGGCTCAAGTGGTAGAGTGCTAGCCTTGAGCTGAAGAGCTGAGGGACAGCGCCCAGGCCCAGAGTTCAAAAAAAAAAGAAAAGAATAGTAAGGGCTAAGTGCCCAATTATTATGTCTGTCACCCTAGCTACTTAAGAGTCAGAGATCCAGAGGATTGTCGTTTGCAAAACTTATCTGTCTGTCTGAAGTGTTTGTGTACTGGCCCAGAAGTAAGCAAACCTAGCTAAGTACAAGGCCCTGAATTCAAACCCTAGTACTATCAAACAGCAACTACAATAGAAAACCCAACAAAATAAAAGAATAGTTAACTACCCCCCTTTCAGGAAAAATGTGTGGGAAGGTGTAAAACAGTATATATAATGTGGTTTTTAGTACACACACACACACACACACACATATGGATATATATTTTCCTTACAGTCTGTGTTTATGGCAAGGCTCCCCTGTAGTCTTAGCTACTGGGAAAACAGAGATCAGGAATATCACGGTTCAAGGGATACAGAGAAGGGGAGATCTATCTCAGTCAATGGCTATGTAGTAAGCATAAAATAGGATAGTGATTTAAGCTCATCTGTATGTAAATTGGAAAATTTATCCCAAAAGTAACTAAAATAGGCTGGAGGTATGGCTTAACTGTTAAGTGCCTCGGCATCCTGAAAAGTCCTGAGTTTAGCCCCAGTACCACCAATAAATTAATTAAAATCAAATTTGTGTATGTGCTCATATATACATATTTACAAACATATGCTTGTACATTCTTAAATTATCTTTGGAAGGTTATACAAGAAAATCTTGTCTTTTGTTTATTTTTTTGCCAGTCCTGGGGCTTGAACTCAAGGCCTGGGACTGTCCCTGAGCTGCTTTTGCTCAAGGCTGGCACTTTCCCACTTGAGCCACAGCGCCATTTCTGGCTTTTTCTGTGTATGTGTACTGAGGAATCAAACCCAGGGCTTTGTGCATGTTAGGCAAGTGCTCTCCCATTGAGCCACACTCCCAGCCAATCTCGTCTTTTGGAAATAGAGAGTACAAGTTACATCTATTCTGAAATTAAAAAAAAAATGTTTATAACATAGATAAAAATCCTTGGGATAATAAGGATGGTATTAGAAACATATTTGTTTTATTTTTATTAGTTAATTCTTTTTTCTTTTCTTTTCTTTTTTTTGGTCGGTTGTGGGGCCTGAACTCTGGGCCTGGGCACTGTCCCTCAACTCTTCAGCTCAAGGCTGAGCCACAGCACCACTTCTGGCTTTTTCTGCTTATGTGGTACTGAGGACTCAAACCCTGGACCTTATTCATGTGAGGCAAGCACTCTACCACTGAACCACCTTCCCAGCCCTATTATTTAATTCTTAAATTATCTTTAGTTATACAAAGGAGTTTTAACTCAACATGTCGAAACATACTTGATAAATACTGTGTTTCTTTCTGCAGGGCAGTTCCCCAAATAATTTTTAGAATTAACTCTGAAAGAAATTTTCAGTCTAAAATCTTCACTAATATAGAAGTTCAAAGCCTTCACTCTAGCTGGTTACTTATTTTGAAATTATTTTTTTTCATATATTCTCAAACATACTCCTAAATGTCTTTTTTTTTTGTCAGTCATGGAGCTTGAACTCTGGCCTGGGTGCCTCCCCTCAGCTCTTCAGCTCAAGGCTAGCACTCTCACTTGAACCACAGCGCCACTTCCAGCTTTTTCTGCTAATTGATGCTGAGGAATTGAACCCAGGGCCTCATGAATGGGAGGCAAGCACTCTACCACTGAGCCACCTTCCCAGCCCACTCCTAAATGTCTTAACATAGTATTTAGTATATAAAATTTTCTTTTCATGGGGTAGGAATGTGGCTTAGTGGTAGAGTGCATGCATGAAACCCTAAGTTCGATTCCCTAGTATCACATAAACAGAAAAAGCTGGAAGTGACGCTGTGGCTCAAGTATAGAGTGTTAACCTCCAGTAAAGAAGCTCAGGGACAGTGCCCAGGCCCTGAGCTCAAGCCCCAGGACTGGCAAAAAAAAAACCCAAAAATATTTTTATGTAATTAAGTTATAACCCTTATGTAAAGGTAAACGAATATAACCTTTGAAGGGTTGTGATTTGTAGGAAGAGTAGAGTAAAATAATTACAACAATTATATACTTCCCTTTATAAACTAATAAATAGAATAAGTCTATTTTGTTGTTGTTGTTGGTTGTGGGGCTTGAACTCAGGGCCTGTGAGCTGTCCCTGAGCCTCTTTGTGCTCAAGGTTAGCGCTGTACCCCAGTTCCATTTACAGTTTTTGAGTGGTTTGTTGGAGATAAGAGTCTTAAGGGAACTTTTTTGTCTGGGCTGGCTTCGAACTGCAATTTTCAAATCTCAGCCTCCTGAGAAGGAAGGATTACAGGTGTGAGTCACCGCCACTTGGCTAGGTTTGAATATTTGAATGTTAAATTAAGAAGGAATATTAAAAGCCAATTAACCACCAGAAAATCAGAAGTGGTGCTGTGGCTCAAAGTGGTATAATGTTAGCCTTGAGTGAAAAGCTCAGGGACAGTGCCCAGGCTTTGAGTTCAAGCTCCATGACCAAAAAGAAAAAAAGGATATTTAAAGTTAATCTTAACAATGATGATGATCAACTATGAATATTTTTTTTTTGTGTGTGCCAGTTACTGGGGCTTGAACTCAGGGCCTTGTACTTTTTTTTTTTTTTTTTTGGGTCCGGTCGTGGGGCCTGAACTCTGGGCCTGGGCGCTGTCCCTCAGCTCTTCAGCTCAAGGCTAGCACTCTACCACTTGAGCCACAGCGCCACTTCCGGCTTTTTTTTCTTTTTGCTTATATGGTGCTGAAGAATCGAACCCAGGGCCTCAGGCTTGCAAGGCAAGCGCTCTGCCGCTGAGCCACCTTCCCAGCCCAGGGCCTTGTACTCTTGCTTGGCTTTTTCTCAAGACTGGTGCTCTACCTTTTGAGCCATAACTCCACTTCTGGCTTTTTGTTGGCTATTTGGAGGTGAGAGTCTGATGGACTTTCCTGTTGGAGCTGGCTTCAAACTTCAATCCTTATATCCTAGCTTCCTGAGTAGCTAAGATTACAGGCATGAGCCACCTGTACCAAACAGCATTGTAAACTTTTATTTCTCCCAGTTACTGTGTTAAGGGCTTTTTCATTAATTATTAAGACAATTTATTGTTTTATGGCTGAAAGTTTTGAATCTGGAGCTTGACTGCAAGAATTTGATTATGGCTTCTCTATTTACTAGTTTAATTTGAGTGAATTATCTAACTTTAATCTGTCACAATCCCTTCATCTGTGAAGTGAGGCTAATATTAGTTCCTACAGTGAACTGCTGTTTTTGATGATTAAGTGGGTTACTTCATGGGAAAGTGCTTAGCACATAGCAATTTTTTGTCTCGTTTATGTGCTTAACACTGTAATGATAGGCATTATTGCCTCTACTTTATTTTATTTTATTTTTTGGTCAGTTGTGGGTCTTGAACTCTGGGTTTGGGTGCTGTCAAGGTGAGGGCTCTACCCCCTGAGCCACAGCGCCACTTCTGGAGTTCAAGCCCCACAACAGGGGGGGGAAAAAAGACCTGTATCTTCACCCTTGAAAAAGCCCACATTCTATCACAGTGATGTATGGGCAGACTTAATAGCCCCAGTTGTTAAACACTTGAATGAAGTCATAACCAGTTTCATTGCAAAAGGACCCTGTACATATTTATCAATTCTAGTACCTTAATTCTAGTACCCAATAAGTCATTAACATACAGAAACATGCATCATGAGAAGCAAGAAATATCCCTCATCCTTTTTGCATATTAGCAACTTGCCACTCCTGAGTCCAGTGTGCACCACTGAGATCTATGAACAATCACTTTCCCATTTATCCTGAGTGAAAGAAAGATGGAATGACTTAAGTACAAATGCAACATACTATAAACAATTTCTTATAAAAAAGTTACAAATTAAACTTAAGTATTTTACAGAATTTACTGCAAAATACCAATAATAACTGCCTTTTACTTAAACTCTTTCCCTGGATCCGGCAAGCCAACTGGATGTCTTTGGGCATGATGGTGACTCTCTTGGCATGGGTGGCACACAGATTGCTATCTTCATACAAACCCACCAGCTATGCTTCCCTAGCCTCCTGAAGCGCACAGATGGCAGCACTCTGAAACCTCAGGTCCATTTCAAAATCCTGGGCAATGTCTCTCACCAATCTCTGGAAAGGCAGCTTCTGGATGAGAAGCTCAGTGGATTTCTGATAATGATGAATCTCTTGAAGAGCCACAGTGCCAGGGTGGCCAGCTGCTTATGGGGTGCCTTCCCCACCAGTTGATTTACAAGCAGTCTGTTTGATTTGGGCCATTTTCTCTCACCCAAAGCCGAAGTTTCAGGCCATTTTTCAGACCACTGTGCCACCCCTATTCCCCTGTGCAGAGCTGAAGTTGGTGAATTAGGGATGATTCTATCCCAATGAACGACCAAACCACTCTGCACTTACCATTTGCTTTTAAGGAGGCATATTTCCACAAAATTGAGGGCAGGAAATAGCAATCACAATTTAAAATTTTGCAATTAACATGTTCCCCCCTCCACCCCAGTTTTCATGATGATACCATTTTGATCTTTCTTTGGATATTATCTTTTCAAAGTGTTAGATGTACTTAGTCCAGGAAACATGACTTAGTCATTTTAAGAGGCTATCTGTTCTATTTTCTCATTGGAGAAGAAAGTCCTTTGAAAGACCCAAAACTTACTTAAAGTTTGTAGATTTTATTTTATTTTTTATTTTTGTCATTCATGGGGCTTGAACTCTGGGCCTGGGCACTGTCCCTGAGCTCTTCAACTCAACGCGAGCACTCTACTACTTGAGCCATAGCGCCACTTCCAGTTTTCTAGTGGTTTATTGGAGATAAGAGTCTCATGGACTTTCCTGCCCGGGCTGGCTTTGAACCACGATCCTCAGATCTCAGCCTCCTGAGTAGCTAGGATTACAGGCATGAGCCTGTAAGTTAGCGCCCGGCTAAGTTTGTAGAATTTTAAATCAGTGATGTATTGATTTCTTTGGGAATTGAGAATGCAAATAGTTACTAAACTGTTGGGCACTGGTGACTCACATTTGTAATCCTAGCTACTCAGAAGACTGAGAGCCAGAGGATCATCTTTCTAAGCCAGACTAGGCAGGAAAGTCCTGTAGACTCTGTCTTCATAATAACCAGCTAAAAGCTGAGTTGGGAGCATGGCTTACATAGTAAAGCACCAGCTGAACAAGCAAGTCAAATGAGCTTAGTACCCTGAGTTCAAGGGCCCGAATTGGCAGAAACTCTCTCTCCTCCATTCCCCAAACAAAACCAGACTTGATTCAGGAAGGGATTAAGTCATAAGTATTTAAACCCAAATGACAGCAATACAGGACCGACTGAGTTTGGCCAAATCAGTTCAGCATGTAATACACACATGGGAATTTAAAACTAGCATATACATTACCTCACTTTTTGGTGTATGGTAAGAATATGTGCCAAATGTATTATTGTAGTGTGAAATTTGTAGTGTGAAATGAACTTTATTTGTGTGTATGTGATTGTGTGCCAGTACTGGGGCTTGAACTCTGGGGTTGTGCACTGTCCCTAAGTTTTTGTGTTCAAGGCTAGCACTCTATTACTTGGGCCACAGCTCCACTTGTGCCTTTTTTGGTGGTAGCGTGGAGATAAGAGTCTCACAGGCTTTCCTGCCTGTGCCAGCTTTGAATTGCGATCTTCAACTCTTAGCCTCCTGAGTAGTTAGATTATCGGCATAAGCCACTGGTGCCTGGTTTAAAATGAATTTCTCATTTACTTACTTTTTTGTCGGTCATGGGGCTTAACTCTGGGGCCTGGGCAGGTGCTCTACCACTTGAGCCACAGTACCACTTCCGGTTTTCTGGTTGTTAATTGGAGCTAAGAATTCTGGTGGACTTTTCTGCTCAGGCTTCAAACCAGGATCCTCAGACCTCAGCCTCCTGAGTAGGATTACAGGCTGAGCCACTAGCACTTGGCTGAATTTCTTTTTGAAAAAAAATTAGTAAAAAAATTGTTATAAAGGATGTACAGAGGGGTCACAGTTACATAAGTTAGGAAAAGAGTACATATCTTTTTGGACAATGTCACCCCTTCCCCTGCTCTCTAGCATTTTTTCCCTCCCATCCTTAGCTACATGTTGTGTAATGCATGTTCAATAGTGTCCAGTGCATACCATGAAATGAATTCCCTAACATCACCAAATATGCATTTAGTATTCAGATTCTCTTGAGTTTAGCAAATTCTAACAAGGACTCCATCTACCAACATTTTCTGGTGAAATATTTCAAATATACAGCAAAGATGAATTTTGTCATAAGTATGATTTTGTACTGCCTAGATTTTTGCCATTAACATATTACTGCATTTGTTTCAAGTGATTATCTGGTACTCTGTCCATCATAAATATGACTTTTATAACAGATAATTGCAGTAAATTACATTAAGGCCAATATAAAATCTTCAATCTTCAAGTTGCCTTGTCTTCTGTTTTTTTTTTTTAACTTGCAGTTTGTTGGACAAAAAAAAAACACAAAATGGTGCCATTTATTTTGCAGAAGTTGTTTATAGTTTTAGTATGAAGGTTCTTCCAAAACAGTTTGTGAACCCTAATCTAGGACATGCCTTTCACCTACTATTTTATTGACTTACTACGGAATGTGGGTCATCTGTTCAGAGTATGTATTTTGCTGATAGTTCCCTTGTGTTTTGGAGTTTCTTGTCTCCACTTTTGGTAGATAGTAATGTAGATCTGTAGTCTCCGTTGCATTTAATAGTTTGCGTGTGTGTATGTATACACACACAAGAATACTTCAGTGGTACTGTGCATCAGTTGTATCATATCAGAGGGCACATAGGCAGGAATTGGAGTTCAGGTAGTGTCAACTGATACCTCAACCAACAAACTATGTTTGATTTTATCATTGATGTCTTTCCTGAGTCAGTTACTTCATTCACAGTTGCAAATCAAAGGTTTTTTGTTTGTCTTGTTTTTGGCAGTCATGAGGCATGAACTCTGGGCCTGGGCGCTGTCCCTCAACTCTTCAGCTCAAGGCAAGCCCAGTACCACTCCCAGTTTTCTGGTGGTTTATTATAGATAAGAGTCCCATGCGGTGCTGGGAAGGTGGCTCAGTGGTAGAGCGCTTGCCTTGCATGCATGAGGCCTTGGGTTCGATTCCTCAGCACCACATAAAGCAAAAAGAAAAAAAGCCAGAAGTGGCGCTGTGGCTCAAGTGGAAGAGTGCTAGCCTTGAGCTGAAGAGCTGAGGGACAGCGCGCAGGCCCAGAGTTCAGATTCCATGACTGGACCAAAAAAAAAAAAGAGTACCATGGACTTTTCCTGCCTGGGCTGGCTTTGAACCATTATCCTCAGATCTCAGCCTCCTGAGTAGCTAGGCATGAGCCACCGACACCCGGCTTCCACTTCTGGTTTTTGAGTGGTTAATTGGAGTCTCAAGGACTTTCCTGACTTGGCTGGCTTTGAACCAACCACAATCCACAGATCTCAGTGTCCTGAGTAGCTAAGATTGTAGGTGTGAGCCACCAGCTTAGAAGTTTTTAATCCTTTTGTATTTTTATACTTCAATCCTTTCCCCTCTTCCTTTTCCCATTCCCCTTCCCCTTCCCTGTCCTAACTTCCTTTTTTGTTTTATCAAAATGTGTTATTTGATCTATTTGGTCTATTTTTCTTACTCCAAAATCTACTTTAAACTCAAAAAGTAGGTTAAATGCTTATACTCTTTTTCTTGAATTTTCAGATTTTAATCTTTATTTGGTTTCCTTACTAATATCCAGTAGTATCCATTTAGAGGATTCATTATTTTTCCAAAGAACTGCTTATATTTTGTTAGTTGCTTTTGCCATTATATTCCACTTGACTATGTTTTGGTCTTTACTGTTTCCCTTCTTTTTCTATATTTGGATTTATTTATTTATTGGTCGTGAGGCTTGAATCAGGGCCTGGGTACTGTCCCTGAGCCTTATCACTCAGGCTAGCACTCTACTACTCTGACCCACAGTGCCACTTCTGGTTTTCTGGTGGCTAATTGGCAATAAGAGTCTTACAGATCTTCCAGTCTGAGCTTGCTTCAAACCATGATCCTCAGATCTCAGCTAAGAATACAGGCATGAGCCATTGGTGCCTAGCTTGGACTTTTTTTTTTTTTTTTGCCAGTCCTGAGGCTTAAATCAGGTCTTGGGAACTGTCCCTGAGCTTCTTTTGCTCAGGGCTAGCACTCTTGTCACCTGAGCCACAGTACTACTTCCGGCCTTTTCTGTTTATGTGGGACTGAAGAATTGAACCCAGTGCTTCATGTTTGCTAGGCAAGCACTCTACCACTAAGCCACCTTCCCAGCCCTTGGACTTATTTTTTTATTCACCTAACTTTCTCTGTACTGATTAATACAGTATACCCTCAGTACTACTGAGATTTTGGGCCAGATAATTCTTTGTTGAGAGGGTCTATACTGTGTATTATAGTATATTTTTAGTAGCAGCTTTGTTTGGTTTATAGTCAAACTAAGTAGTGTGCTGAGAGTATCTTCTAAAGGTGGGACAATATGTTTGTGTCAAGCATATGTGTCGTGGTGGGCAATATCCTTTCCTTTCCTAGTTTGGAACCACAGTTAATACCTTTAAAACTGTGGATTAAAGCTACAACATTTCATCTTAATTCCTTTTTTTTTATAACTCACATTTATTGTATGTAGAATATGTTGTCATTCACTCTAAGTATAAGGTTACAATATTTTCCCCCCAGAAATGGGAGGGGGAAGCCTATGCCCAGGCTTCCTTCAAACCACTAGCATAAAAGGGTCCTCAGCCTCAAATTAGAGCTATAGGCATATCCCGCTGTACCTGACTCCAAAATTCCTACTCTATAACTCTGGATTCAGAAACTTTTAGAATAAACAAGCCTGTAATCCTGGCTACTAAGAAAGCTGAGATCTGAGGATTGAGATTTGAAGCCAGCCTCAGTACACACTGAAGGATTGATCCCTCACCCTGCTTTCCCAAGTTTATACAGATACCAAGCCAGCCACCAAAGATAAGTGCAAACTGCCTGACTCCAGCAGGGCAGGCTAAGCCTGGCTGTAAACATTCTATCATGGGACCAACTGGAACACTCCCTACCTCTCTTGACCTTTTTCATTAACCTCATGGCTTTTTCATTAACCTCTGCCTCCTTGCTCAGACCTCGAAAACCCAACTCCTGTCCTAGCTCTGGCACACAGGCTCCAAACCTGTGGGAAGGCTGTGTCCCTTGCTGCTCTATCTCAATAAACAGTCTTTGCCTGTGGAATATCGAGTCTGGCCTGTTTCCTTCCTTTCTCCTCCATTTTCCTATTACCTAGTGCCAAAACCCGGGAGAGGGGAAGTGCCAGGAGTAACTGATTCCCTCCATCTTCCTAATATATGGTGTTGAAACCCAAGACCTAAAAGATTTATTTATTTATTTATTGTGTCAGTCCTGGGGCTTGGATTCAAGGCTTGAGCTCTGTCCCTTTGCTTTTTTTTTTTTTTTTTTTGGTACCACTTCACTCATAGTACCACAGCACCACTTCAGGCTTTTTCTGAGTAGTTTATTGGAGATAAGAGTCTCATAGACTATCCTGCCCGGCAGGATTTGAAACTCGATCCTCAGATCTCCTGAGTAACTGGGATTACAAGTATGACCCACTGTACCCAGCTCTAAAAGCTGCTTCTTCTTTTTTTTTTTTTTTTTGAGTCCAGTTGTGGGGCCTGAACTCTGGGCCTGGGCACTGTCCCTGAGCTCTTCAGCTCAAGGCTAGCGCTCTACCACTTGAGCCACAGCGCCACTTTTGGTTTTTTTCTTTTTGCTTATGTGGTGCTGAAGAATCGAACCCAGGGTCTCTGGCATGCAAGGCAAGTGCTCTACCACTGAGCCACCTTCCCAGCCCTCTAAAAGCTTCTTATCTCCAACTAATCAGCAAAAAACTGAAAGTAGTCAGCACCAGTGGTTCATGCTTGTAATCCTAGCTACTCAGGAGGCTGAGATCTGAGGATGGCAGAAGCCAACCCAAGCAGAAGTGTCCCTGTGAGTCTTCTGTCTCCATTTAACCACTCAAAAACCAGAAGTGGAGCTGAGGCTCAGAGTGGTAGAGCACTAGTCTTGAGCAAAATGCTCAGGGAAGTGCGCAGGCCCTGAGTTTAAGCCCCAACAAAAAAAGCTGTGGTTCACATGGTAGCCCACCAGCCTTGAGGGAGAAAGCTAAGTGAAGAGTGTAAGGCCCTAAGTTTAGTACTGGTACTGGCACACAAAACAAACTAACAAAACCAAACTCTGTTTCACATATGTAACTGTATGTAACCCCTATGTTTTAAACATTTTTAAATAAAGTAAAAAAAAAACTAAAAAGTTAATTTTTCCCCTAATTTTGGCACTAAATTACATTTGGTAGACTAGAGTCATGCAATTATAGTATTTATTTTTCATTTACTTGTTTCTTATGTCCGTATAATTTGTTTCATACATACTAATATCCCATGAGATTTAACATCAGACCTCATTGGGCATGTTCAACTATTCATAAAATACACATTATATGCTTTTTCAAAACTCTTAAAATTCTGAATCATATATGGCTTAAATTAACTTGGAAATAACCATGGATATGAGTTTCATAATTTCCTGTGTGAATACACATCTGATTTGGTTTAAGGTAAATAGGTAGATTTGATTGGGAGCCGATGAAGAGAACACCACTTGGTATTCAGGCAGGAAGAGAAGTTTTATTACTGAACTGTAGCCCTGCCATGCAAGGTGGAGGCGCACATCAGTTGCACCTGGGTTTAAGTAGGGAAAGGGCTGAGAGCAGGCGCCAGGTGAGGGAAAGTGTGGCCACACTGGATGCGGATGTGACCTCAGAGCCTGGGACCCTCCCCCTCTTCTGATGGAAGGTGAGACTGGGGGCAGCCCTGGATGTGACCTCTGAGGAGGTGACTGCTTCCAGGTGTGCCAGTTACCTAGGTGATGCAGGTACTGGGTGAAGACTTATGCAGGAGGTAGGGATGCCAGGGCCTGCCAGGGTCTGCCAGGACAGACCTTAAAATAAGGTTTACTTATTTTTTTTTTATGTTTAGATGTTAAGTGTGCTTATTTGGTTCAAGTGAAAATTTGAATAGAAGTATAGAAGGAAACGGGTGGAAAGGTAAATCAAGGTCTGATTGAAATAGACCATAAAGGCTGAACAGAACCTTCTATAGGTGGTATGAAGTCAAAGCAGGGATTTACGTTGGTGATAGTATTCAGGTTTAAGTACTGAGGGAGAGCATTTTTAGTCATAGGCATGCAGTGGGTGTTTATCAAGTATAGAATTGCTCTGAGAGCCTGGTGACCAGGCAGTTTTATGTAGTCGGGCGGCTTGGCCTTTGCTTTATAACCTTTGTACTTAATCTGTAAAATGTAAGCACTCCTCATTTGTTTTCTTACTGTCTGCTGCTGCATCCCCCAATTGTGAACCCCCAGAACCTCATAATTTCTTCTGCATCTGGCAGGATATCTGGGATGGGAAGATTCTAGGATCCAGGTATCCAGTTTTCTGTGGGAGAAAGGCAAATCCGGTACTAATTGCTGTTGTCAAAGAAGCTTCTTACTCCTTTGAACCATATGTTATCTGTTATATGGAGATCAGTTGTGTCCATATAGAACACTGGCATCTGGCTCACTATCTATTTTGCAGTGACAGAGATACAGTGTCTCTCATATATACACACATAAATATATATACACATATATATATAGTATATATATATATAAATATATATATTATATATACATAGATACACATATATATGTATATATGTGTATCTATGTATATATATATATATTTGGGGCTTGTACTTATTGAGCAGGCACTCTACCACTTCAACCATGTTTCAGCCCAACCTTTCGTAATTTCAGCACTTGGGAAGCTGAAACAGGAGAATTAGGTTCAAGGGAAGTCTGTGCTCTCTAGTAAGCCTCTTGTCTCTTAAAAATGAAAATAAAGGAAAATAAAATATTCTATTTGGTGACTATTCTTTTTCCCTCCTTGTCAATCCATTGCCCTTCTTCTTTTGTCCCATTGTTTCCTACAAAGTTTAGAGTCATGACTCTCCTGATTCATGTACTTCATTGCCAGTATGGTATATTCCTTTCTTTTGTTCTTTTGTTCTGCTCATCTGATAAAATCTGTTTTCCAGAAAATTGGCTTAGTCTGCCTTCCATAGCCACACTGCTTCCTGTTATAATGACACTTGCCTTGGGCCTACAGAGAATCCTTGCCCTTCTTGTTCTGTATTACCTTGTGCGGTTGGTGTGTGCCACATTTACAGAAAGTACAGCTTGTTTAAGGAATGTTAACCATGATTGCAGGAAGCCTGCAGCAGCATCAAAAGCAGTGATTTTTTTTGCCTTTTTTTTTTTCCTGCCAGTAACAGTATTTGAATTCAGGGCCTCATACTTGCTCAGTTTGCTTGCTTGGCTGGTGTGCTCTAAGACTTGAGCCCTGCTGGCAGCTCATATTTTGCTAGTTACTTTGGAGATGGTGTTTCACTGATTTTTCTGCCTAACTTGGCTTTAAATTTCAATTCTCTGGATCTCAGTCTCTGGAGTAACTAGGATTCCAGTATCCTAGCCACTGGCAACCAGATGCTTTTTGCTTTTTTCAGTGTTCATATCTTGAAAATTGAACTTTATTACTAGAGAAAATCCCATTACTAAAAATTTATTCTTTTTTTTTGTCAGTCGTGGGGCTTGAACTCTGGGCCTGGGTGCTGTCCCTCAGCTCTTCAGCTCAAGGCAAGCGCTCTACCACTTGAGCTACAGTGCCACTTCCGGTTTTTCTGGTGGTTTTATTGGAGATAGGAGTCTCATGGTCTTTCCTGCCCGGGCTGGCTTTGAACCGCGATCCTCAGATCTCAGCCTCCTGAGTAGCTAGGATTACAGGCGTGAGCCACCAGCGCCCAGCTTGAAAATTTATTCTTTAACTTCAGTACTGTGCTGCAGTTACTGAGAATATCTTATCCTTCTACCCTGCAACACCTTTAGAATTTTCCAGCTTCTATAATCTCTGATTAGGACCCCTGTACCTTTTACTCTGAGGAAAAGATCTCTTTCCCTTTACTTATCATTTCTTCTAATTAGATTCTGAATCTCAGCTTTATCTGTGTCCTCTGTTACATTTTCATTTACCTTTTTTCTCCTGTCTTCTCACTTAGCAACTTCAAGTGTGATTAGGTTGTTTTTGGTGGTACCAGAACTTGGAATCATTCTCTTGCTTTCTTCTTCATATCTGGTATTTTTCCATTTGAGCCATACCCCCTTTTACTACAAAGTAGTGGATATTTTGGAGAAAGACTTTTGAAGATGTTTCTGCTGGGCTTGCTTTGAACCTTAATCCTCTAGAACTTAGCTTTTTTTTTTTTTTTGGTCCTGGGGCTTGAACTTTGGGCCTATGTGCTGTCCCTGTGCGATTTGGCTTCACAACTCTATCCATCTCTCTTTTTATTTTTTCCAGTCCCGGGGCTTGAATCAACCTGGGCACTGTCCCTGAGCTTCTTTTGCTCAAGGCTAGCAGCACTCTACCTCTTGAGCCACAGCACCATATCCAGTTTTTTTCTGTCTATGTGGTACTGAGAAATGGAATCCAGGGTTTCATGCATGCTAGGCAAGCATTCTACCACTAAGCCACATTCCCAGCCCCTCATCTCTTTTGTGTGTGTGTGTATATATGTGCTAGTATTAGTCTTGAACTTAGGACCTGGTCACTGTTCTTTTGCTTTTTCTGCTCAAGGTTGGCACTTTATACTTGAGCTACATCTAAACTTCCCACTCTGCTGTTTAATTGGAGCTTAGAGTCTCACAGACTTTACTGTCTAGCCTGGCTTTAAACCTTGATTCTTAGATCTTAACCTCCTGAGTAACTAGGATTATAAGCATGAAGCCATTTGGACCTGGTTCTTTAAATTTTTTTAAAAAAATTAGGGGCTGGGAAGGTGGCTCAGTGGTAGAGCGCTTGCCTTGCATGCTCGAGGCCCTGGGTTCGATTCCTCAGCACCACATAAGCAAAAAGAAAAAAGCTGGAAGTGGCGCTGTGGCTCAAGTGGTAGGGCGCTAGCCTTGAGCTGAAGAGTTGAGGGACAGTGCCCAGGCCCAGAGTTCAAGCCCCACGACCGGACCAAAAAAAAAAATTAAAAAAAATTATTATTATAAGATAATATAGAGAGGGGTTAGAATTGTAGAAGTCAGATAAAGAGTACATTTCTTTTTGGACATTGTCACCCCTTCCCTCCTTCTCTCCCAGTTTTCCCCTCTTGTACTCACTCACATGGTCTCTTCCTTTTTAATTATGTATTTTTCCCTGGATCATACTTTATTCCCATACTTCAGTTATTTTTGTGCTAGTTCCCATTAAAAAAAATCTTTTCTTCATATTTTCTTTTTCTTTTTTTCTTTTTGGTCTAGTCGTGGGGCCTGAATTCTGGGCCTGGACACTGTCCCTGAGCTCTTCAGCTCAAGGCTAGCGCTCTACCACTTGAGCCACAGCACCACTTCTGGCTTTTTTTTCTCTTGTGGTGCTGAGGAATCGAACCCAGGGCCTTATGCATGCAAGGCAAGCGCTCTACCACTGAGCCACCTTCCAAGCCCTCTTCATATTTTCTTCAAAGTCTGACTTTTAAAATCTCCTTTCTTCTCAGGTCTAATCAACTGCTTATTTTTTTAATCCTCTCAATTTTTCTTTCCAGATGTCCTCAAAAAAGATCAGCATCTTTTTACTTCTCTTGTGCATCACTGAGTCTCCTAAATTCTTCAATTCAGTGTTTGATTTTGCTTCTTGTTCCTTGGCTAGACCATTATCCAAATTGCAACTACGGCTGAGCTACCTTCTCAGTCCCCCTTTTATTTTTTGTATGGGTCTTGGGGCTTGAACTCAGGGCTTAGGTGCTGTCTCTGAGCTTTTCGCTCAAGGCTAGGACTCTACCAGTTGAGCCACACCTCCACCTCTGGCTTTTTTCTTTGGGCAGCTAACTGGAGATGAGTCTTTTGGACATTCCTACTTGCGGTCCTCAGAATTTGGCCTACTGAGGAGCTAGGATTACAGGTGTAAGCCACTGGCACCTTGGCTCCCTTTTCCCTTCAAAATTTTTTTCAGCAGATTTTATTGTCGTATTTTTCAGACACATGTTTAAAGCACTTACACTCCATTCCTCCCCTTTGTCTTTCTCCTCCCACTAGTACCTTCAGGTAGAGCCCATTTTACATTCCTGTCATTCATTTTTATGGATTTGATTCCACATATGAGAGAATATGTGATATTGAATTTTTTATTCTGGTTTATTGTACTTAACAAGATTACTTCTAGATTTATTCATTTTCCTGCAAACAACATAATTCCTCTCTCCCTCACTTCATTCCTTCCTTCTCTTCCACCTCCACTCCCTCCCCTTCTTTTCCCCCTATTCCTCCCCTCCCCTTTCTCTCTTTCTTTTCTTTGTTGGGCTTGAATTCAAGGCCTAGGAACTATGGTATAATTTTTTGTTTATTTTTTTGGTGCTATCTCTGAGCTTTTTTTCAAGGCTAGCACTCTACCACTTAAGCAGCAGCTCCACTTTCAGCTTTTTGGTGGTAGGGTTGGAGAATAGAGTCTCACAGACTTTCGGCTTCAACCACTGATCCTCAGATCTCAGCCTTCTAAGTAGCTAGGATTAAAGGTGTGTCACTGGCACCTAGTCCTCCCTCCCTCCCCCTCTCCCCCTTCCTTCCTCTTCCCCCTCCCTTCTTTTCTTCCTTCCCTTGGTCCCTCCCTTCCTCCCTCCCTCCCCTCCCCCTCTTTTACTCTCTCTCTTTCACTCTCTCTTTTCTGGGGCTTGAACTCAGGGCCTGGGCACTGACCCTGAGCTTCAGCTTTTTTCCTGTAGTTTTGTGGAGATAAGAGTCTCGAGGACCTGGCAGGCTCACGCCTGCAAACCTAGCTACCCAGGACTCTGAGATCTGAGGATCTCCCGGTTCAAAGCCAGCCCTGTCAGGAAAGTCTGAGATTCTTTTTTTTTGTTGTGTGTGTCCGGTCGTGGGGCCTGAACTCTGGGCCTGGGCGCTATCCCTCAGCTCTTCAGCTCAAGGCTAGCGCTCTACCACTTGAGCCACAGCGCCACTTCCGGCTTTTTTTTCTTTTTGCTTATGTGGTGCTGAGGAATCCAACCCAGGGCCTTAGGCATGCAAGGCAAGCGTTCTACCACTGAGCCACCTTTCCCAGCCCCATAAAGTCTGAGCTTTATCTCCAATAAGCCACCAGAAAACTGGAAGTGGTGCTGTGGCTCAAGTGGTAGAGTACTCTCTTTGAGATGAAGAACTGAGGGACAGCGTCCAGACCCAGAGTTCAAGCCCCACAACCCACCCAAAAAAAAAAAAAGTCTTATGAAGGTGTGGGAATATGGCTTAGTGGTAGAGTGCTTGCGTAGCATGCATGAAGCCCTGGGTTTGATTCCTCAGCACCACATAAACAGAAAAAGCTTGGTGGTATAGTGCTAACCTTGTGCAAAAGAAGCTAGGGACAGGCCCTGAGTTCAAGCTTTAGGTCTCATGGACTTTCCTGCCCGTGCTAGCTTTGAACCATGATCCTCAGATCTTAGCCCCCTGAGTTGCTAGGATCACAGGTATGAGCCACTGGTGCCCGGCCATAATTTCACTTTTTGCTTTCTAAATAATATGAGGGGTGTGTGTGTGTGTGTGTGTGTGTGTGTGTGTGTGCACGCGCGCGCACATGCATGTGTGTGCATGCATGTATATACACACCCACATACTTTCTCCACTCAATGGTTGATGGGCACATAGGCTTTTTCCATATTTTGGTTTATGGCTGTACAGGTATCTTGACTGTTGAGTTATATTCATTTGCATATATGATATTAACAAAGTTGTAGTAGCTGAAATTCATGCATGTCAAAATTGTACAGCATGAGGACTGCTTGTAGTATTGAGATATCTTGGCATGATGACACTGTATTATCTGGCTTTTGATTCCTTTTTTTTTTTTTTGAGTCTTCTCAAGTTAATTTTATAGAAGTGTCCCCAAACCTTAGCCATATGGTTCTCTCAAATTTGAATTTCCTGCCTTTTCCCAGTCTCCTATTCCTGTTCTATACTCTGTTCTGTTGGTTTACTCATATTAACTTGCTATTTTCCTATGTATTTTGCTGTTTCTGAAAAGGATATTTCTCTCCTTTCAAATTTGGGTTAGGCAGTTGGTCAGCATTGTCCCTGTATATCATATACTTTGTCGTAATATGGAACAGATGATCACATTACACTGTACTTATTTATACTATTAGATGGTGTTTTCCATTCAAATAGAGCACAAAACAGTGGTGTGCTCTAACTGTATCTGCAGAGAGAGCCTAACACTGACTAGAACAAAGTAGGTATTTAGTTAATTTCCTTTTAATTAAATGAGAAATGATAATTTTTTGAATGTGAACATAATGGTGTTTAATGACATTCTGGAAGAGTGTAGTATAGGCTACAATATAGGAATTATAGGAATTAAGGAATGTTGAAAATTCTTTTACTTTGGATGAATTATAATTTGATAGCATCTATTTTATGGTTCATGTATTTAATAAGTACATTACAGAGATATAATCATGATTAGGAAACACTGCTTCTGACTGGTATACCTAATAAATATTTGTTAAAGCAATGAAAGGATGACTTAGAGTCACACATTTTCTTTGGTTCTGACCTTTTTTTTTAAATTGATTTTTTTAAGGTATCTTCATGTCTTAATGATCTTTTGGTCATTTGTTGCTGGAGTTGTCACATTCTACTGCTCACTAGGTCCTGATTCTCTCTTACCAAATATATTCTTCACAATAAAATACAAACCCAAGGTAAAATTCTGTTTTTATTTTTAAAAGTTAGTTTATATGATACTGTGCTGTTTCTTACTGAAAGTGTTTTAGAGGACATGAAGTACATCTGTTCCTCAATTTTCCTCTTTTTAGCAATTAGGACTCCAGGAATTATTTCCTCAAGGCCATAGCTGTGCTGTTTGTGGTAAAGTGAAATGTAAACGCCATAGGTAAGTTAAACATTTTTTATTTATTGATCTTTCTAATTTCATTTTAGATTATAAGTGATTTAAGTATTTGATTTTCTTTAGGCCTTCCTTACTACTTGAAAACTACCAGCCATGGTTAGACCTGAAAATTTCTTCCAAGGTTGATGCATCTCTCTCAGAGGTAATGGATTTAATTAACATTTGCAGTACAGTATATGCTGCTTAATGATGGGTACATATTTGGAGATATTTATTGTTAAGCAATTTTGTCATTTTAATAACATCACAGAGTATACTGCTTAGATGTAGACGCCAGAGTTAAGTCACTGGACACTGACATTGATGCAATCAAGGAATGCAATTAATACAAGCTGTGTGAGGGAGGCCACTGCTGAAGTAACTGGCTGTACTGTTTTACAAAAATGTTTTTGTTTTTAGAAAGTAGAAGGAGTATACTCTAAAATAGGAAGTATAAGTATATAAAAGTAAGTACTGGGGCTGGGAAGGTGGCTCAGTGGTAGAGCACTTGCCTTGCATGCTCGAGGCCCTGGGTTCGATTCCTCAGCACCACAACTGGAAGTGGCAATGTGGCTCAAGTGGTAGAGTGCTAGCCTTGAGCTGAAGAGCTGAGGGACAGCGCCCAGGCCCAGAGTTCAGGCCCCACG
>NW_012267374.1:869068-904519 GCF_000151885.1 Dipodomys ordii | reverse complement strand
AAATGTATATCCTACAGAATTATCCCAGTTTGAACACTAACTTAAGGGTAGAACAGGTATAATTTTAACTAGAAAGCATGTTTCTTTTTTTTTTTCTACTTGGATTTTATGTGCTTGGATTGTTAGTATACATGCTTTTGTAGTTTTATTTCACTTTTTTTTTTTTTTTTGGTTGGTCGTGGGGCTTGAACTGTGGACCTGGGCACTGTCCTTCAGCTCTTCAGCTCAAGGCTAGCACTGTACCACTTGAGCCACAGCACCACTTCCAGCTTTTTCTGCTTATGTGGTACTAAGGAATCGAACCCAGGGCCTCATGTATGGAAGGCAAGCACTCTACCACTGAGCCACCTTCCCAACCCCTTTCACTTTTTGAGGGAGATTATTAGAGTTTGAATTGAGGGCTTCACACTTACTGAACAGGTTCACTCCTTAAAGCCACACACCAAACTCGTTGTTGCAGAGACTTGTCTTTTTTTTTTTTGGTCAGTTGTGGGGCTTGAGTGCTGGGCCTGGGCGCTGTCAGCTCTTCAGCTCAAGGCTAACACTCTACCACTTGAGCCACAGCACTATTTCCAGTTTTCTGGTGGTTTTTTGGAGAGAAGAGTCTCATGGACTTTCCTGCCCGGGCTGGCTTTGAACCGTGATCCTCAGATCTTAGCCTCCTTAGTATCTAGGATTACAGGCATGAGCACGGGCACCTGGCAAGACTTGTCTTTTCTATGCATCTGAGAAAGCAATCAAGTTCTTGACTGTGTGGGGGAGTCTCATTTGTTCCCATTAACAAGCTTGGGTAACATATTTTGTTGGTAGGTGATAACTATATTTTGAAAAAAACAGAATACTAAGCTCAAGAGCAGCATTATGCATTTGAAATTTTTTCTGATATCCTTTATTCACACACACACACACATACACTCTCACACTCACTTTGCTAGAATTTGAATTGAGAGCCTTGTGCTTTTTAGGCAAGCACTTTTATCATTTGAGCCATACCTAAATCCAAGAAATGGTATTTTATAGTAACCATTTATTGATATCCTTATTGCATTTTTAGCTCTGTACTGAGCATATATACATTATTTCATGTAATCTATACCCAGTGTATAAAATGGGTGCTGCTATTGATATTATCAAAAGTAAACAGGAATTTGGAGTGTTTTAATCTTTTTTTGCGTTTGATAGCAGCACTCAAAAACAGTATAGCTGGTTGTAGTGGCTCATAAGTGTACCCCTAGGTACCTTTGAGGTTGAGATTTGAGAGGTTTGCAGTTTGAGGCCAGCCTGGGCAAAGGCTGTAAGACCCCCATCTCAGTCATTAAAATGCTGGGCACAGTGGCAAGTATCTGTCATCCTAGCTACACAGGAAGTATAAATAGAAGTATGCTGGCCAGGGCATAAATTCAAGACCTTTTTTGAAAATTAATAAAATACAGAAAGGTCAAGGTTGTTACTTAAGTAGTAGAGCACAGGGGCTGAGAAGGTGGCTCAGTGGTAGAGTGCTTGCCTTGCATGCATGAGGCCCTGGGTTTGATTCCTCAGCAACCCATAAGCAGAAATAGCCAGAAGTGGCGCTTTGGCTCAAGTAGAGTGCTAGCCTTGAGCTGAAGAGCCGGGTGACAGTGCCCAGGCCCAGAGTTCAGGCCCCATGACTGGCAAAAAAAAAGAAAAAGAAAAAGATGTAGATCACTTACCTAGCAAGTGCTAGGCCCTTAGTTAAAATCCTAGTTCTGCAACAAACAAAATATTCTCTCCCAACCCTATGGTTTTATGTAGAGCTTTAGAAATCAAAAGACTTTGAAGGTTATGCCGATAGAGTTTAGATTTAATTGATTGATCTAGAAGCGAATGGTTTTCAAATGGTATAATTAGTGCTTTAGATGTGGCTCACAGGATGCTGTGGGAGATGGAAAGGAAGTAAGTGGTCACAGTTGCAGAGCTCTTCAAAATCAGTGCAGCTCCTTTTCTTTCATGTGTTGTGCTTTGATACGTTGAGGGTTTTGTATGAGGGAGTAATATGCTCAAGTACACATTTTAGATTACTCTAGTGCCTTTTGGAGGAGAGCAAGCTGGAAGCAGTTAGACTAATTCAGAGGCTTTTGCTTCAATAGGAAGGGACACAAGATGAGGACAAGAAGAGCTGCTCAGAAAGTGAATTCAGACCAGGTGCCAGTGGCTCATGCCTGTAATCCTAGTGATTTAGAAGGCTGGGATTTGAGTATTGTGGAAGCTGTAAGGTCTGTACAAGGATACCTCTCTACCTCTTGGCTAAGTTTCCACCCAGTATCTGTGTTACCTAGGTAACTGCCAGACCTTGAAGTAGTCACCGCCTCCTGCTAGTTCACATCCTGGGCCATCTCTGATCACATGCCTCCCATCTGACCATTGGAGGGTCCTAGGCCCTGAGGTCACATCCGCATCCAGTGTGGCCACACCTTTCCCCCACCTGGCCACACCTCTTCTTGTCCCTGACCTAGGTAAATACTGGCACAGGGGTGGGTCTCCCCTTCGGGCCATGCCTCTCCTCTCCACAATGTCCCTGTGCAGACCTTACAGAAGCCAGCTCTGTTGGGAAAGTCTGTGACCCTCTTGTCTCCAATTAAACTCCTAAAATGCTGGAAGTGGAGCTGTGGCTATAGTGTAGAGTGCTAGCCTTGAACAACAAGAAAAAGCTCAGTACCCAGGCCCTGAGTTCCAGTCCGAGGAGCTGCACCAAAAATAAACAACAACAACAAAAGGAAATTCAGTAGAATTTGATGATTGATTGCATGTTGGAAAAAATATTTAAAGATAACTTCTTAATGTCCCTATTCTAAATCTTATTATCTATATATAAGTATTGCTTTTTCCAATTAATATAATTAATGCTTAACTCTTATAGTTAAAAAAATCCAAATGACTGTTGCTTTTATATTGAAATTAATGAATTCACATACTTTGTTACTGTGGCCAAAGAACGCACGTAGTCTACTTTGGTAAATGTACTGCTGATATATATTGTTACAATTTGTCTTCTAGTTACTATCCTTTCATTAAAACTCATCAATCACTGACAATTTCTTTTTGATGGGCCTGGGGCGCTGTCCCTAAGCTTTTGCACAAGGCTGTCACTCTACCACTTGAGCCACAGCACTACTTCTGGCTTTTTCTGTGATTAATTAGAGATAAAAGTCTCATGGATTTTCCTGCAAAGGATGGCTTTGAACCGTGATCATCAGATCTCAGCCTCCTGAGTAGCTAGATTACAGGTGTGAGCCACTGGAGCCTAGCTTCTGACAACTAATTTTGATCTCTTATGTAACTCTTAGTTGTTTCTACTTTCTTTTTTCCCCCTGGCAGTACTTGGGTTTGAACTTAGGGTATCATGCTTGCTAGGCAGACTCAGGTCACTTGACTTTTTTGCTTTAGTTTTTGGGTAGGATCTTGTGTTTTGTGCCTAGGCCAACCTTGGACCTCAGTTCTCTAATCTGTGGCCTCCCATTGTAGCTGTACATGTATGCTTACCCATTGCTTGAGTTCTCATTAAATTTTTGCCCAATGTAGCCCTCCTCCTGAGTAGCTTGGATTATAAGCATGAGCTACCACTCCTGGCCTGCTTCTATATCTTATTTAAGAATACAGACACAGAGAAAGGAATGTAAAAAAAAAACAAACCAAAACAAAAAGCTCTTCACCTGTTATTTACCTTTCCAAAGAACTGTTTTTGGTACAGGGAAGTTTTAGTATCAAGAGTACTATGGGGGGTGGTCAGGGGGGAAGAGGAGATGGGAAGGGATGGGAAGGGGAAACAAAGGAGGAGGCAACAATGCTTGATAAGAAATGTACTCATTACCTTGCTCATGTAATTGTAATCCATCTGTGCATATTTTCAAAATTAAAAAAAAATGAAGTAATAAAGTAAAAAAAAAAAAACTTTAGGGGCTGGGAAGGTGGCTGAATGGTAGAGTGCTTGCCTTGCATGCATGAGGCCCTGGGTTTGATTCCTCAGCACCACATAAACAGAAAAAACTAGAAGTGGTGCTGTAGCTCAAGTGGTAGAGCGCTAGCCAGCCCTGAGCTGAAGAGCTGAGAGGCAGAGTTCAGGCCCCACGACCAACAACAACAAAAAAACACTGTAAACATTTTGTTTAATTATAGGAATATTTCGTTTTATGATTTTCCAAGTATTTTCTCAAATGTTGAAATATATATTATGACAAAATATAATAGCATGTCTCTATGTATATGTATATGTGTGTGTTAACAAAGACCAATTTTAGTATTACATTTAGTGTTTATTATATGTTACTAAGTAATTTTCCCAGAACTAATTTTGTTTTTCCTTAAAAATTATTTTTATGCAGGTTCTTGAATTAGTGTTGGAAAACTTTGTTTATCCATGGTACAGGTATGTTCTTTGAATGAGGTCTTTTTTCTTTAATGTAGTGATTAATACTAAGTATGCTAATAATGTGTTTTCAGTTTAAGTCAGAATTTCTCAACTTGTGACAGCTTAGGCCAGATCTTAGATGTCAGCTGTATAATCCTCCTCCTCTTCTTACCTTCATTCTAACTACAAAGAATATTTTCAGAGATTACCAAATATTACCTGGAAGACATAATTGACTACAGTTAAGAATCATTGATAAGCTGGGCACTGGTGGCTCATGTCTGTAATCCTAGCTACTCTGGAGGCTGAGATCTGAGGATCATGGTTCAAAGCCAGCCTGGGTAGGAAAGCATCCGTGAGAGAAAAAGCTTAGTAAGAACATAAGACCTGGAGATGAAGCCCCAAAATCCTAATAAAAAACAGCTATTGATGAGCTGGTCATAGTGACACATGCCTGCAACCCTTGCAGTTAGAATGCTGAGTCAGGAAGATACGGAGAGTTGAAAGTCAATCTGACCTTTGTAATGAGAACTTGAGACACACAAAAAAATAGTTTTATTTTGGTATAGTTTTCACATTTGAAACAATTGTATTTTGGTGGGGGATAATCTAAATCAAGTGTTTTGTTCAATTGAAAGATAATTGCAGTAGATTCTGTGGAAATTTAATATTTTTCCTCCCATGTAACTGGTTTTGGTGTACACAGAACACAATGGGCATGTACCTTTCAGGACATAAAAAATGCTCAAGAAGCTGGGTATCTGTCAGCGGTTTGTGCCTGTAATCCTAGCTACTCAGGAGGCTGAGATCTGAGGGTCATGGTTCAAAGCCAGCCCATAAATCTCTATAACATCTGCCCCAATTTTATATTAATTCAGTATAATTCAGTATAATAATTCAGTATAATTTCTAATTAAAAGCATGTTAGTATTTGAGTTAAATCTAGAGTGTGTTAGGAAAATGTCTTAATTTTGCTAGAGACATCAAGCATTTCAGGAAAATGAAAAGTACTTCCTCAGACAAAGTTTGTTAGAATTTTAGTTTAAAACTACCTTAACATCTTATGTTCTTTTTTTTTTATTGTGAAAATACTGTACAGAGGGGTTACAATGACATGGGCAATCTTATATTCTTTTGTTTCTTCAATATTCATTGTTTTTTTCTTTGATGCTTAGAAAATGGTCTTAGATGTTAAACCTGTACATGTATATGTTAGCAAGGAAAGATGTGCTATAACTTAGTTAATGGTGATCACAACTTGCTGCTAGAATCACATTTTTTCTATTCTATAATAAAATGTATTATTTGTGAATAAAATGAACAATTAAGTAATTAAGAAAAAGGAAATTTTATTCTTTCTTTGGGTTTCAAGAAGATAAATCAGTATCTTTTCAAACTTCTGAATGTTTGCTTTTCTCCATTGAAGGGATGTGACAGATGATGAGTCCTTTGTTGATGAACTGAGAATAACATTACGATTTTTTGCATCTGTTTTAATACGAAGGATTCACAAGGTATACATTTGTAATGAGAAATTTGGGACTTAGGGCATTATGGATTGATTATTCTAAATATTCTTTTTCTTTGTTTTTAGATTAAAAGATTAATGAATTATTTCTGATCCATTGGTCATTTATGTTTTCTTTATTTTTTATTTTTTTATTTTTTATTTTATTTTATTTTATTTGTGAACATACTATACAGAGGGGTTACAATTACATGGGCAGGATAATGCATACATTTCTTACCAAGCATTGCAGCCTCCTCCTTTGTTTACCCTTCACATCCTTTCCCAGCCTCCCCCCTCCCTTTTATGTTTTCTTTAATACTGGGTTACATTGGTTTCTGGAAATCAGAAATGAGAAGACAACTGTAGAGGAAATTCCTGTTTAAATTAGATGAATTTAAAGAGTAAATAGGCAGTGGTTATGATCTATTTTTTAAAGCTTTTTTTAGGGGGCCATATTTTGTGTTTGTGTTTTGGCTGATATATATTTGTTTGCTATATAGACACACTATGTCTGCCACTTTTTTAGCTCAGTAAGATAAATGTTTTGACAATATGTGTCAGCCATTAATAAAGATTAATTTTGGCTACATGATTCCATAGCCACTTGAAAAATAAAACAATCAGCAAATTGTTTTTAATATATGTTGCTATAATATTTTATCTATCTAATTGGGAAAGATAAGAAAGAATATTAATGTATACTAATAATGGTGAGAAGTTTGCAAAACAAATGCAAATCCAAATTTGTGTTCCTTACATTAAGGGTGGTTTCTTCCTTTTCTCAAAATTTGAGGTCCTGGGAACTGAACCCAAGACCATGCATGTGCTAAAACAGTGTCTTTCAGTCTATTCTTGCAGTCTAATCTGTCCTGAGTTTGAGATCCCTAGTGCTTGAGATGCTTTATATCTCTCATATTGGGATTACATACATGCACCACCGTGCCCAACTAAATTTAGTAATCTTTATTAAGAGTTACAGACATCTGTACTTCCAAATTTAACTCAATTTTACAATATATTTTAAGGAAATAAAAAATGTATTTGTTTTTATTTATTTACTTATTTATTTTTGGGGTCTGGTCGTGGGGCCTGAACTCTGGGCCTGGGCGCTATCCCTCAGCTCTTCAGCTCAAGACTAGAGCTCTACCACTTGAGCCACAGTGCCATTTCCGGCTTTTTTCTTTTTGCTTATGTAGTGCTGAGGAATTGACCCCAGGGCCTCATGCATGCAAGGCAAGCGCTCTACCACTGAGCCACCTTCCCAGCCCCTAAAAAGTGTATTTGTAATTAAGGAAGTAGATGTACATAAAAATGTATAAAGATTTACTGCAGTTTACTTTGTAGTAGGGAGAAGAAAAATTAATTTCCAGTGATTGAATTATTGTTGGATAAATAAAACACATCTAAACTACACAGCGAGGAAAAATCATTTTGTGTAGTAATGTTTATTTACAAAAGAAAATACTTTTTTTTGTCAGTAATGGGACTTGAATACAGGGTCTAAGTGCTGTCTCTGAGCTCTTTTTGCTCAAGGCTAGTGCTCATTCTTCTGATTTTCTAGTAGTTAATTGGAGCTAAGAGTCTCACAGACTTTCCTGCCTGGGCTGGCTTCAAACCATGATCCTCAGATTTAAGCCTCCTGAGTAGCCAGCATTACAAGGCATGAGCCACTAGCTCCAGGCTGAAAATCTTTTTTTTTTTTTTAATTAAGTAGTTGTAGGAAGAGGTTGACATTCCATAGTATGTTATAAGTACAAAACTTTGTGATCAGTGTCACCCTTTCTATTCTTCTCTCCCATTTTCACCCTCAGGTTATAGGAAAATATCTTAAATAACAAATAGAATAGCTTTTATGCTTGCTAATATGTATTTAAGGATATATATCCTTATCACTTTTTTTGAGTGCCAGTTCTGGGGTTTGAGGTCAGAGCCTGGGTGCTGTCTTAACTTTTGTGCTCAAAGCTAGCACTCTACCACTTGAGCCACAGTACCACTTGTGGCTTTTTTTTTTGGGTGGTGGTGGTGGGAAAGTGGAAGAAAAATGAGGGAGGGGGTAACAATGTTTGACAAGAAACCTACTCATTACCCTACTTACGTAACTGTAACCCCTTTGTACATCACCTTGACAATAAAATTTAAAAAGTGTTAGCAAGCATGTATATTACTCATTATATGCTCAATAAACATTTAGACTTCAAAAAATTGAAGATAGGACTCTCATGGCCTTTCCTGACCCCACTGGCTTGGAACTGAGATCCTTAGATCTCAGCCAACTAAGTAGATAGGATTATAGGCATGAGCCACTGCCCCACAGCTACCTTATCACTCTTAATGGTTATTATAGTGATGGACTCGTATTGAATTTCGGTTCTTTTTGTGCATGTCTTTGTTTACCATGTTTTTTTTTCTTTGCATTTGATTTCAGTTTTTTTGTTTTTGCTTTTGCGACACAATCATTTACGATGTAGTCCAGGCTGGTCTGATGATTACAGTTCTCTTGCCTCAATCCTTCTCAGGGCTGAATTTAACCTTTATTTTGGATGTACCTGGGGAGTGACCCCTGGGCTATATACTTGCTAGGCAGGTGTTCTCAGCCTGAGTGCTGAGATGATAAGTGTAGGTGTACATTTTTTTATTTTTTTCTTTTTTGGTTGGTCATGGGGCTTGATTTCTGGGCCTGGGCACTGTCCCTCAGCTCTTGAGGCCAGTGCTCTACCACTTGAGCCATAACACCACTTCCGGTTAATTGGAGATGAGTCTCACGGACTTTCCCGCCTGGGCTGGCTTTGAACTGTGATCCTCAGATCTCAGCCTCCTGAGTAGCTAGGATTATAGGTGTGAGCCACCAGTGCCTGGCCACATTTTTTTAAAATGGTAAATATTAATCTTTTGTTTAAGTGGTAAGAAAACTTTGCAGAGCTTTATTGAGTGAATAAGACAAACTGACAAGCCAGAAAGCAAGACAGGGGCTCTATAACAGAGTATGGGTGTTCTCGAAGGGAGAGAGATCAATCATGTTTTAATAAATGGTTCTCGAGGGGCACCTATGATTCACGACTATAATCCAAAGTACTCAGGAGGCTGAGATCCAAGAATTAAAGTTCAAAGCCAGACTGGTAGGATGGTCTGTGAGGCTCTTATCTCCATTTAAGCACCAAAAAGCCAGAAATAGAGCTCTGGTTTAAGTAGTAGAGTTCTGTCCTTAGCACAAAAGCTCAGGGACAGTGCCTCTGCCAGAGGTCTAGCAGGACCAGCTCAAACAAAAAAAAAAAGGCTCTGGAAACAATTGTTTTAAAGTAAATTGAATGTAATAAACAATTGTAAAGAAATAGGAGATGGTTAATGATACATTTAAATTACAACTTGAAATGTTATTCTCTTTCCAATGAATTAACAATGAGTATTATAAAATTAACATTGAGTATTGAGTTTGAGATAGCCTAGTGGATTCAAAATAATAGCACTTCTTACTTGGAGTATGACATATACACACATATTTATACATGTCTGTGTAAATAACTATACATATATGTTCCTTTTTGTGCCTGTCCTGAGGCTTGAACTCAGGGTCTAAGCACTGTCCCTGAGCTTTTTCTCTCAAGGCTAATGCTCTACCACTTCAGTCACATCTGCACTTCCAATTTTTTTTTTGTACTTAATGGGGAGTCTCATGGAATTTCCTGCCTAGGCTGGCTTTGAACTGTGATCCTCAATCTCAGCCTCTTGAGTAGCTAGGATTATAGTTGTGAACCACCAGCCCCTGGTCTCCCTCTTTTTTTAATGAATTTTTTTTTTCCTGTTTGTTTTTTGCCAGTCCTGGGGCTTGATCTCTGTCTGGGCACTGTCCCTTAGCTTCTTTTGCTTGAAGCTAGCCCTCTACAACTTGAGCAACAGTGCCACTTCTGGCTTTTTCTATTTATGTGGTACTAAGGAATTGAACTTAGGTCTTCATGCATGCTAGGCGAGCACTCTACCGTTAAGCCACATTCCCAGCCCCAAATGACAGGTTTGAGTTATAATTTACATGTTATATAATTCACCCATTTGGAACATGTTAATTTTTATTTTTAGCATATTTTCATAATGTGGCAAAGAAACTATATAATATTGTAGTTAGTATGACTTTTAAGTTGCACGTAGGAAATATTCAGAATACCTGTAGTTAAAAAAGTTTCATTACAAGTTGACAATTTATAATCATGTATATTTATAGGATATAAAATGTTATAATAGATTAATGCAATGTTAGATAGTTAAATGAAACTAGTTGGCATACACATCGTCTCAGATTCTTTAGCATTTTTGTGATGAAAATATTTGAAATTTACTCTTAGCAATTTTAACTCATCTACTATTGAGTATATTCATCATACTGTGAAATGGTCTCAAAAATGCCCCTACTATATTCTTCATAACTCTTAATTTTTAAGATGTGTTCCAGTATCTTAAATATAGTGTTCTTGCCATTGCAACTTCATGATAATTATTTCTATAGTTTCATTTTCATGTTGAATTTTCTAGGTGGATATTCCATCTATTATAACCAAGAAATTATTAAAAGCAGCAATGAAGCATATAGAAGTGATAGTTAAAGCCAGACAGAAAGGTAATCCAGTTTTCCATCATAGTATGAGTGATGTTGTTTTTATATTCAGCTTTCACTTGAAGTATCTGATGTTGACACATCAACTGCTAAATGCATAAATGCTTTGAGAATATGCATTAAAATGAAATTCTTTTCAGTCCTCTGTAACTATGGAGATGTGAAAACTCCGGTTCTCCAAAAATTAAAATACAATTAAACTTTTCGATATATTATTGGTGAATGTCTTTATCTGAATGATAGTTTGTTCCTCTGAGGCATCTCTTGCATCTCTTTCTCCTTTCTCTTTGGTGATTTTAACATTTTTGAACTGTTCTAGTCCATGTTAATTTCTACATACCAAAATTCTCATGTTAATTCTCTAGTAAGAGTTATAATTGTTATTGCAGTTATAGACCTTAGGACTGACAGTATTTACACAAAACATGTGCTTAGTGAAAGAGTTTTCTGATTAAATGAAATCTGTTCCTTTTTAACGGAATTACTTTTGTGTTCTATACTTCTGTTAAACTGAGGTTTTTCTTGTGTTAGCATTTGATATGCTTTGTCAGTGCTTTGTGAAATGTGTTCTGTAGAATAAATACTATTGTACAGAGATGATCATTAATGTCTATTGGCTTCCTGTCCAAGAAATTTTTAGTAGGTTCCAAAATCTGTGAGTAGTTCTACAGCAAACAAATAGCTTTAAATTCAGTCTAGTAAGTCCCAAATTCCTTGACCATGGAGCCATTTTTCTTTCCTTTATGATCTCAATTAATCAGAGCAAATTTTGGGAAATTATGCTATAGGTAGAGTTCATGTTAAATTATCTCAAATTACTGGTTTATTTGTCCTTTGGTAATAGTAATTCCTCGGTTATAAGAAACATTTCAAGTTATACTTTATTTTATGTATGCCACGTTCCAGTGGCTCATACCTATAATCCTAGCTACTCAAGAGGCTGATAGCTGAGTATTGCAGTTCAAAGCCAGCCCAGGCAGGAAAGTGTAAGATTCTAACTACTCAAAAACCACAAGTGGAGCTGGGGCTCAAAGTGGTAGAGTGCTAGCCTTGAGCAGAAGAGATCAGGGACAGTGTCCAGGCCCTGAGTTCAGGCCCCACAACTGACAAAAAGAAAAAGAAAACAACAACAACAAAAGCATTGTCTTGTCACTGGCAAAAATACTGGAGAAGTAATATATTTGTTGTCCATCCTGCAAAGGCTACTTTGCCAGCAGAAAAATAGGAAAAATATGGCTGGGCACCAGTGCTCACACCTGTAATCCTAGCTTCTCTGAAGGCTGAGATCTGAGGGTCAAGGTTCAACGCCAGCTCAGGCAGGAAAGTCTGTGAAACTCTTAGCTCCAATTAACCATCAGAAAACCACAAGTGGCACTGTGGCTCAAGTGGTAGAACACTAGCCTTGAGCTGAAGAGCTCAGGGACAGTTCCCAGGCCCAGAGTTCAAGCCCTACAACTAAGAAAAAAAAACCCACAGAAAAATATGTCTGTAGTTATGATTTATTTATTTATTATTTGCTGGATCTCCTAGGGCTTGAACTCAGGGTCTGGCACTGTCCCTGACTTTTTATGCTCAAGGCTAGCACTTTACCATTTGAGCCACGTCCCCATTTCTGGCTTTTTGGTAGTTAATTGTAGATAAGAGTCTCTTGGACATTCCTGCTTGATCTGGGTTTGAACAGCAATCCTCAAATCCCAGCCTCCTGAGTAATTAGGATTATAGGCGTGAGCCACTGGTATCTGGTGTTTGACTTTTCCATAATGTTAGCAATAGGTAGCTAAGGGTTCTCCATGTCTCTTCTTGATACTTGTTTGTTGCTGTGTTTCATTGTGGTTGTTGTACTGGATTGGATATAGGGCCTCAAGCTTACTAGACAAGTACTCTAGTACTTGAGGGCTGGGTGTTAGCCCTCAGTTATACCACTGTGTCCTATGCTCTGACTGAACATACAAAACTTATCCAAGGAAGATTATAAGATTCTGAAAGGTTTTTTAAAAAAATGATATTGACACAAAATAGGTATAATTAAGCATCATCATCATCATCCTCCTCCTCCCTATTATTTTGCCTGATCTAGGGTTTGAATTTGTGGGCTTGTTCTTGCTTGGCTCACTTATGCAGCTAGTACTCTGACTTTTAGCTATCTCTTCAGCCCAGTTTTTTGCTATTCATTTTGGAGATGGAGTCTCCTGGGCTTGCTTTGAACCTCCATCCTCTGGATCTTGGCATCCTGAGTAGCTAAGATTACCTGTTAGCCACTGTCACCTTAGAATGCTGTTTGTTGCTTTTTTAATTTTTTTTTTTTTGTCGGTCGTGGGTCTTGAACTCTGGGCCTGGGCGCTGCCCCTCAGCTCTTCAGCTGAAGGTGAGCACTCTACCACTTGAGCTACAGCGCCACTTCCGGTTTTCTGGTGGTTTATTGGAGATAGGTCTCACGGTCTCTCCTGCCCGGGCTGGCTTTGAACCGCGATCCTCAGATCTCAGCCTCCTGAGTAGCTAGGATTACAGGCGTGAGCCACCAGCGCCCGGCCTTTTTTAATTTTTTGTTTTGACCATACTGATGTTTGAACTGAGGACCTCACATTTTTTAGGCAGGTACTTTATCACCTGAGACACTTTCCCAGTACAATTAAAGAATTTTGAATAGGGTAATTTTTGTTTTTGTAGAGTGCAAATATTGTTTTAGCAAAAGTTTTGTGTATACTAGAAGATATTTTCTATAGATTTTCTTTAAATTAAAAATTATTTGCTACTATTAGTATTTTTTGACAGTACTGGGAATTGAACTTAGTTACTCTACCACTTGAACCATACACCAGCATTTTTACTGTTTCTTTAAATAATTTGTACAGTCCAGGAAGTTAAATTCTTGTTTGCCTTGTAAAATGGCCTATTACAAATATATTGCAATAAATTTATCACAGGAGAAGAGTTTCTCTCTTTTATATACTGCTTGAACAATTTCCCTGTTAAAATACACACTGGAAAATAAAAAGAGCTAAGAAAGGAGTAATTAGGTTAGATGTTTTTCTATGTTAACAGAAATGGTTGAAGTTACTTAATGTTACTTATTTTAATAGTCATTTTATTTTATTGAGCATCTATCGAACAATAGAGTTTCATCGTGATATTTCTCTACATAGATATATTTTTTTTTACTGGATTTTCACTTCTGTTATTAATACTTAAATTTTATCTTTCCAGTAAAAAATACGGAGTTTTTACAGCAAGCAGCTTTAGAAGAATACGGTCCAGAGCTTCATGTGGCTTTAAGAAGTCGAAGAGATGAATTACAATACTTAAGGAAGCTTACTGAGTTACTTTTTCCTTATATCTTGCCTCCAAAAGCAACAGACTGCAGGTATAGACTAGAAAATACCACAGTAGCATCTGTATATGTTTGAAGTGTACATTTGCATCTGTATGCGTGTCATATATTTGCCATATATATCCAGATGCTATATATATATATCTATTGCTATTTGTTATCATAATAGAAATTCATTAAAACTTGAACTCTATAGTGTAAAAATTTTACTTTTTTGTTTGTTTTCTCTGGTGCTAAGGATAGAACCGAGGGTTTTGTGCTTGTTAGGCAAGTACTTTATCACTGAGCTACACACATCTTTAACCAAAGATTTTGTTTTTTAAAAATACGTTTCTGGGCCTTCAGTGAAGGCCCTCACACGTGATAGTCAAGTACTCTACCACTTGAGCAGTACCCTTAAGCTGAACAGTATTTCATTTGAAAAAAATAACTATTACATCTTCAAATGACGATTTAGGTACTAAATATTCTTGGTGTTCTGTGTTCCTTAGAATTTTTTTCTTGGATATGCTATTTTTGCCTCTCATGATAATAAATGTCATCATGGAAAGAAAACAAGATGGAAGTAATACTTCCACAAAATTAACTTATTTAGGAGGTACTAAAACTATTATATAGAGAAAATATAACACAGAATATAACACAGAGATAAACTGCACAGGCCAGGACACATGCAGACAGGTCCAGTTGGACTTGTCCTCTGCCTTGTCCCAGCTTGGCTTCACATGGATGATGGCAAGCCATTGTTCTCATACCTCTCCAAATGCTTCAGCTGTTTTCAGTCTATGCAGTTCTGGTCTTGCTAGATCCTGGACTGCTCAGAACTAACAACCTTTCTATTAAGTCTTTTGTTTCCTGGCTGGAAGTTATTACTTCCTAAGCAATTTGACATTGGTATATATTCTAGGGTAACCTCTTTCTCCATCATAGGGAGAGACTGGCCCTGTAAAGTCAAGAGAGCAGTTACATGATTATCTGGAAGTCATTGGCTTTCTGACGTGTAGATTATCAGAATCCACAATGTATGGAACAAAAGTAGTAGGACAGTCCAACACCTGTCCAGTAGTTTTTAAAAACCTCTCTATCTCTTTTTTTTTTTTTTTTAGGGCCTGGGCGCTGTCCCTCAGCTCTTCAGCTCAAGGCTAGAACTCTACCATTTGAGCCACAGCGCCACTTCCGGCTTTTTTCTTTTTGCTTATGTGGTGCTGAGGAATCGAACCCAGGGCCTTGTGTATGTAAGGCAAGCGCTCTACCACTGAGCCACCTTTCCAGCCCTTAAATATCTCTGTATGGAAAGTAAAAAATTACTTCTGAGATTCATATTCACCCAAGGAAAGTCTTGTTATATTCCTAGAAGTGATTCATCAAAGTGTTTAGTTTTAATAAAAATTAGAAAAGAGATTTATATTATTACTCTTAACTAGGATACTTGGATTTTTTGAAATCCTTATTCATGAAGGAAAAGAAGACAACAAACATTTTCTCCTTGTTTCTAGGACAGGAAAATTTATGCACCAAAAATTTATGCACCTAGTAGACAGGAAAATTTATGCACCTAGTTGATAATTGATGAAAATTGATAAAGATGGGACAAGCTGTAACAATTGCTGTGTGGGTTTAACAACTCACTTATGTTGAAGAGAAGGAGTGTGATGTATTCAGATGTCCTGTTCCTTTGGTTTTGTTTCAATGAAGATAATGAAGACTATAATCCTAATCTCTAGTAGTTCTTTTATAAATGCTCACATTTGTCCCTGAAGATGTTATTTCTCTTAAATTATTAATGACATAGAAAGTCCATTAAAAAAAAAGTCCCTTAAAAAAAAAGAATTTTTTCTTGGGAACTCATCCTAGAAATCAAAGATGGGTTGGGCATTGGTGGCTCATGCCTGTAATCCTAGCTACTTAGTAGGAAGCTGAGATCTGAGGATTGCAGTTCAAAGCCAGCACAGCAGGAAAGTCCATAAGGCTCTTATCTCCAATTAACCACTGGAAAACCGGAAATGGCACTCTGGCTTAAGTGGTAGAGTGCTAGCCTTGAGTTGAAGAGTACAGGGACAGTGCCCAGGCCCAGAGTTCAAGCCCCATGACCGACAAAAAAAAAACAAAACAAAAAAGAACAAAACAAAAAGATAGATATAACAAAATTAATTTTCTTATCTGAGATCCTTTTATTTCCTTGATATTCTTTTGAAGAAATATCACATTAGGACTCTTACAGACATAAACACTGTGAATAAACTACAAGTAAGTATGGGTTTCAAAATAGTCAGATGGAACAGGTGCTGGTAGCTCCTGACTAATTCTAGCTACTCAGGAGGCTGAGATCTGAAGATCAAGGTTCAAAGCTATCCTGAGCAGGAAAGTGCAGCAGACTTACCTCAAACTAATTACACAAAAATACAGAAGTAGAATGTGGCTCAAGTAATATAGCGCTAGCCTTGAGCAAGAAAGCTCAGGAACAGTGCCCAGGCACTGAGTTCAAGCTCCAAGACCCCAGGACCAGTGCATGTGTGTGTGCGCACACATATACTCTCTCTCTCTCTCTCTCTCTCTCCAGATGGGAATACTTAAAAGATTATGAAGTCCATTCTTCCTTGCTCTGGCAGAAGCTTGTTTAGAGATTTCTATGAATTACCTCATTACTCTTAGTTGTAGTAGTCACTACAGAAGAGATCCTGGCTTATTGTCAGTTGTATACTTTGTTGATTTTGTTTTGTTTTTTGGGACAAAGTCTTGTTGTATTGCCTCAAACTTACCATGTAGCCAGGTAGACGTTAAACTGATGGAACTCTTGTCTCTGCACCTTGTGTGCTAGGATTACAGATGAGCATCACCATACCTGGCACAATGATACTTTAAGTACTTTCGTTTTTGAAAGTATTTTGTATTAATGTTTTCTTAACACTTCTTTAATTAGGAATAGTGATACACACTTGTAATCCCAATTACTTGGGAGGCTGAGGCACTAGGATTGAAAGTTTGAGACGAGTTTGGGGAACATAGACTCTCTTCTAGACCAATTTGTAATGTTACTTTAGATATTATAAGTAAAAAAAGTTACATTATATTATTAAATATATTAGATACTAATCTTAACACCTTTGTTAGTGCTACTGAGGACTAGACCTAAGATCCTGTACATTCTAGGCATTCCCATCCTTTACACATTTAACATGGACACTGGTGGCTCACACCTTTATTCCTAGCTACTCAGGAGGCTGAGATCTGAGGATTGAGGTGGAAACACAAGAAAAATCCCTGGGAATCATCTCCAATTAACTACCAAAAAAGCCACCAGTGGAGCTTAAGTGGTAGTAGCTTAAGTGGTAGAGTGCTAGCCTTGAGCAAAAAAGCTCAGGGTCATTGCCCAGGCTCTGAGTTCAAGCCCCAGGGCCAGAACAAAAAAAAAAAACAACAAAAAATAATTTAAGAATATATTAATTATGTAAATATTCTAGGCAGGAATTATTTTCTAATGTCTTCTAAGTTTCCTGTAAAGGAATACTTTTTCTTCTGAAATAATAGACTACAAATTCAAGTGTGTGAGCCTATAAAACATAAGCATTACCTGGAAGTTTGCTAGAAATGCAGAACCATGGGGTCCATCCCAAATCTATTAAATTATAATCTATACTTCTGCAAGATCTTTAGGTAGTTTATATGCACTTAAAACTCTGGCTCATGCCTATTAATATAGCTATTCAGGAGGCTGAGGTCTGGGGATTGTAGTTTGAAGCCAGCCCAGGTAGGAAATCCATAAGTGTCTTACATCCAATTAACCACCAAAAAGCTATAAGTGGAGTTGTAGCTCAAATTGTGGGATGCTAGTCATGAGTGAAAAAATGAGGGGACAGAACCTAGGCCCTGAGTCAAGCTCTGATACTGCTGTGCGTGCGTGCGTGTGCACGTGCGAGCACACACACACACACACACACACACACACACACACTCCCCAAAAACAACTAAAAAAGAACCTTGAGCTGGCTGGGTACTGGCAGTTCACATCTGTAATACTAGTTACTCAGGAGGCTGAGATCTAAGGATTGGAGTGTGAAAACAACCAGGTCCACGAAACTTTCATCACCAATTAGCCACCAAAAAAGCCAGAAGTTTCAGAGCTCTGGTTTAAGTGGTAGAGAGCTAGCCTTAAACAAAAAAGCTCAGAGACAGCACTCAGGCCCCAAGTTCAAGTCCCAGGCAGGACTAGTACAAAAAACCCCAAACAACAACAACAAAACCCTTAAGAATGATTATAAATCATTAATATGTAATTGTTAATTTTTTTCCAGGTCCCTGACCTTACTTATAAGAGAGATTCTCTCTGGTTCTGTGTTCCTTCCTTCTTTGGATTTTTTAGCAGATCCAGTAAGTTTTTTTTATTTTAAACATTGTTTTCATTATAAAATCTACTTAACATAAAACTTAATATGTAGTACATTGTTACATGTATAGTGTTATTAAATATATTGATGATGTTGTGCAGCAATTCAGTACAATACCACAAATCTGTAGAACTTTTTATTTAACAAAACTATGAACAAACTATACAAGTATGTTTGACCATAAGTGCAAATTTTAAACAATGATTACTGCATCCTTCCTCCAGCCCCTGCCAACTGCCATACTACTTTGAATTTGACTATTGTAGGCACCTCATATAAGTAAAGGAGTTATATAGTCTCTTTGTGTTTTAACTTATTTCACATAACATTATTAGAACATTAGAACCAACCTTCCTTCCTTCCTTCCTTCCTTCCTTCCTTCCTTCCTTCCTTCCTTCCTTCCTTCCTTCTTTCCTTCTTTCCTTCCTTCCTTCCTCCCTTCTTCTTGGGAGCTGAGCTTTTGCTCAAGAATAGAGTTCTACCACTTGAGCCAGAGTTCTACTTCCAGCTTTTTTGGGGGTAGTTTATTGGAAAGAAGAGTCTGACAGACTTTCCTGCCTGTGCTGGTGTTGAACCAAGTTCTCAGATCTCAGCCTCTTGAATAGCTTTGGATTATAGGCATGAGCCACTGGCACCTGGCGAATTCCCTTCCTTTGCTTTTCTTTCTTTCTTTTTTTTTGTCGGTCGTGGGGCTTGAACTCTGGGCCTGGGCGCTGTCCCTCAGCTCTTCAGCTCAAGGCGAGCACTCTACCACTTGAGCTACAGCGCCACTTCCGGTTTTCTGGTGGTTTATTGGAGATAGGAGTCTCACGGTCTCTCCTGCCCAGGCTGGCTTTGAACCGCGATCCTCATATCTCAGCCTCCTGAGTAGCTAGGATTACAGGCGTGAGCCACCAACGCCCGGCTCTTTCTTTTTTTTTTTTTTTTTTGGTTGGTTGTAGGGCTTGAACTTAGGGCCTGGGTATTGTCCCTGAACCTCTGTGCTCAAAGCTAGGGCTGTACCACTTGAACCACAGCACTGCTTCTGGCTTTTGAGTAGTTAACTGGAGATAAGAGTCTCACAGGGATTTTTCTGCTGAGGATGGCTTCAAACTGCAGTCCTCATATCTCAGCCTCCTGTGTAGGATTACAGGGGTGAGCCATTGGCACCCAGCCCCTTTCTTTTTAAAGCTAAGTATAATAGTCCGTTAATATTACTTTTTGCTTATTTATTCATCCTCAGAAGGATCCTTGGGATATTTCATCTTTAATCCAGTTGGATTTTAAGAATCACATATAAATATTTATTTAATTATTTTGCAAGTCCTGAGGCTTAAACCCAGGGTCTAGGCATTGTCCATGAGCTTCTTTTTTGCTCAAGGCTTACATTCTACCACTAGAGCCATAGCACCTCTTCTGGCTTTTTCTGTTTATGTGGTACTGAGGAATCGAACCCAGGGCTTCATGCATGCTAGGCATATACTCTACCACTAAGCCACATTTCCAGCCCTAATTTATAAAAATTTTAAATAGTAAAATCAGAATAGCTTTTCTTTGCTTATGTTCACAAACATGGGCAAAGAACTAGCTTTATAGATTTTTTTAAAAAGTCCCTTTGTGCAGATGCTCAGCTGCTATGCCATTTGCTTCATTTTTCTAGTAAATTTGATGAATAGTTTGAGAATTGTGGACAAAATACAATAATGGAATGACCTTGACTGTATTTATTATTTTCCTTTAGGATACTGTGAATCATTTGCTTATCATCTTCATAGATGACAGTCCAGTGAGTATATATTAGAAAACACTTTAGAAAGCATTGAATTTAGATTGTGTTCATTCTAGGTATATTGACCAAATAATTCTGTTTTTTCAAAGCCTGAAAAAGCAACTGAACCAGCTTCACCTTTGGTTCCATTCTTGCAGAAATTTGCAGAACCCAGAAATAAAAAACCATCTGTGAGTATTTTCAGCAGTAACATTATTTTTGATAAAAAATAATTTTAGAATGTATTTGTGTAGCCTTACCTTCTTCCTTATCTTTGTATCAAGGTACTGAAGTTAGAATTGAAGCAAATCAGAGAACAACAAGATCTTTTATTTCGTTTTATGAACTTCCTGAAGCAAGAAGGAGCAGTGCATGTGTTGCAGTTTTGTCTGACTGTTGGTGAGGATCACCTGTGTTTACTTATAATCTATTTTTTTTTCCTCTGCCAGTCCTGGGGCTTGAACTCAGAACCTGAGCACTGTCCCTGAGCTACTTGAGCCACAGCACCACTTCTGGCCTTTTCTGTTTATGTGGTACTGAGGAATCAAACCCAGGGCTTCATGCATGTTAGGCAAGATTATACCACCAAGCCACATTCCCAGCCCTTCTATATTCTTTTTACACTTTTTTTTTCAGCCCCATCCTGGGTCTTATTCTTAGGGCCTATGTGCTATTCCTGAGCCTCTTTTTGCTCAGGGCTAGCACTGTCCCATGAGCCACAGTGCCACCTCTGGCCTTTTCTGTGATTAATTGGAGATAAGAATCTCATGGACTTTTCCTGCCCAGGCTGCCTTTGAACTGTGATCCTCAGATTTCAGCCTCCTGAGTAGCTAGGATTATAGGTATGAGCTACTAATGCCCAGCTTTTTATACAACTTTTGATTTATTTAAATATTTAGATCATATCTGATGTCGAAACCATTTATTACCATTTATCATTTACTCAACATTCTAAGAGCAATTATGGATTTATTGCAAGAATCCATTCTTTTCCATGTTGGGACATAATCTTTCACTGATTGTAATCAAATACTAGTAGCAGAGAGTAATATTGAAAATTCAGTATGATGAAAGTATTATGAAAGATCCCTTTAATAGTACAAACCAGTACTATGTTGTCATTGCTTCTGTTAGGGATTTTTTTTATTAATAATCAATATATATGTATGTGGGGGATTGGGTATTTGTATTTGAATCTAGGGTCTTGCGCTTGTTAGGTAGGTGCTCTTCTATTTGAGGCACTTCCTTTAACCCTCTTTCCTTTAGCTACTTTGATAGTTTAGTGTTTTTTCCCTGACAGACTTAGTCCTATTTACACCTGCTATATAGCTAGGATGATTGTCACATCCACTGTAACCAAAATTTTGATTGAGATGGGAGTCTTATGGACTTTTTGAAATTTAATCATCATCATCTCTCCAAACGCCTGTAGCTGTGATTATAGGCATGAGTCACCATGCCCAGGAGGAAATGTTTAATTTTGGTTTTAGTTTTTAATTTTACTTGTAATTTTGATTACAAACTATAATATCATGGCATGATTACAACCTTATTACTTACAACCAAATGTTGTAAGGAAACTCAGTCATGAGAAACAGAGAAGCCACCACTTAAATGGCCAAATGATAAGAGATAGCTGGAGGACCACTGGTGGACTTGTGTCTCAAAGACCAGCAGCCCTGAATGCACAAAACTTAGGTAGGCCAAAACCACACGAGGTGTGTGGAATCAAACCCAACAAGTGTTATATATGGGCAAAGAAAACCAGATGAGGAAATATAGGGAAACAATCAGGGGAAGTCAAGGGCCAATTGTCTACGGAAAGCATTTTTTAATGGACTATGTAAACTTTTTATTTATTTATTTATTTATTAGCATTTTTTATGGATTAAACTTTATTTGTTTATTTGCCAGTCTTGGGGCTTGAACTAAGGGCCTGGGCACTATTCCTGAGCTGCTTTTGCTCAAGGCTAACACTCTACCACTTGAGCCACAGCACCACTTCTGGCTTTTTCTGTTCATATGGTACTGAGGAATTGAACCCAGGGCTTCATATATGCTAGGCAAGCACTCTATCACTAAGCTACATTCCCAGCCCTTATTTATTATTTTTTAAATATATTTTATTATTGTAAAGGTGATGTACAGAGGTGTTACAGTTATATAAGTCAGCTAATGAGTACATTTCTTTTTGAACCATGTCACCCCTTCCCTTTCTCTCTCTCAGTTTTTCTTTCCTGACCCACTCACAAGTTGTGTCATTTGGTTTTTGACAGTGTCTAGTGAGTGCCACTGCTGCATTTGTTCATCCTTTGTCCCACCTTTTCTGAGCCTCTCCCTTAACTTCCTAAGGACAAATAAGCAAGGCAAAAGGAAAAGACAACAAAAAAAAGCAACAACGACAATTAAAATCTCATTTCCATTTCTTGGAGCTCATTTTGTAAAATATTATTTTATATGATCATATGTGTATAACTGTTGAGCCTTTGTGACTCGCTCCTATAAATATCCTCCTTTGGTTTCACTGTGTGACTATTTAGAGACTTACCCCAGTATATATATATATATTTTTAACCTTGCAGTGTGTTTACTTGTAGATTTATAGGCACATTCTTTTTACCACAAATGAGGGAAACCATGCAACCTCTTTTTCTTTGGGTAAGGCTTACTTAATTTTTTTTTCACATCTTTCTTTTTCACGTGAAAAAAAAATTGTACAAATGGTACAATATTATTTCTGATTTAAGAACAGAGTCCCATTGTGTATCTATATCACATTTCCTTTATCCATTCATCCACTGAATGCCATCTGGGTTGTTTCAAGTCTTGGCTATGGTAAACAATCCTGCAATGAACATGGTTGAGCTGGTTGCTTTAGGGTGACCTTTGTGTTTGTGTTTTGTGTATATGTGTGTGTGTGTGTGTGTGTGTGTGTGTGTGTGTGGTTTTTTTGTTTTTTGTTTTTAGGTCCGGTAGTGGGGCCTGAACTCTGGGCCTGGGCACTGTCCTTGAGCCATAGTGCCACTTCCTGCTTTTTTCTTTTTGCTTATGTGGTGCTGAGGAATTGAACCCAGGGCCTCATGCATGCAAGGCAAGCACTCTACCACTGAGACACCTTCCCAGCCCCCTGTGTGTGTGTTTGTGTAGGTCATAGGGCTTGAACTCTAGGCCTGGGTGTTCTCCCTGAGCTCTTCAGCTCAAGGCAAGTACTCTACCATTTGAGCCACAATGCCACTTCCAGTTTTCTGGTGATTAATTGTAGATAAAAGTCTCATGGACTTTCCTGCTGGGGCTGGCTTTGAACTGCAGTCTTCAGATCTCAGCCGCCTGATTGTTTGTATTCTGTTGGGTAATGCCCAGGAGTAATGTTGCTGGGTCATAGGGAAGCTCTATTTAGTCTTTTTGAGAAACCTCCATACTGCTTTCCAGAATGGTTGAACAAGTTTATCTTCCCACCAACAGTGTAGTAGAGTTCCTTTTTGGCCAAATTCCCACCAGCATTTTTTTTTGTTTTTTTTTTTTAGTTTTCTCGATAATGTCCATTCTAACTGGGGTAAGGTAGAATCTCAATGTTGTTTTGATTTGCATTTCTTCTTTTCTTTTGTTGGTTATGGGGCTTGAATTCTGGACTCCAGTGCTTTCTTTGAGCTCATCAGTTCAAAGCAAGTGTTCTTCCACTTGAGACACAGCACCACTTCTGGTTTTCTGGTGATTAATTGGAGATAAGAATCATGGACTTTCCTGCCTGGGCTGGCTTTGAACCTCAGTTCTCAGATCTCAGCCTCCTGAGTAGCTAGGATTACAGGCATGAGCCACCTGCATCCAGCTCTGATTTGCATTTCTTTTATGGCCAGAGATGTTGAACATTTCTTTTTTGTTGGTCATGGGGCTTGAACTCTGGGCCTGGGCGTTGTCCCTGAGCTCTTCACCTCAAGGCAAGCGCTCTACCACTGAGCCACCTTCCCAGCCCCTATGGCTATCACTTTAACACTTGAACCACAGTGCCATTTCCTGGGGTTGTGTGTGTATGTGATTAATTGGAGATAAGTCTTCAAACTGTGATCCTCAGATCTCAACCTCCTTAATAGGTAGGAGTATAGGCGCAAGCCTAAAGAAAATTTTACACAGAAGTGGAGCTGGGGTTCAATGGTAGAGTGCCAACCTTGAGCAAAAAATTAAGGTATAGTGCTCAGTCCCTGAGTTCAAACCTCAGTACTGGCAAGAAAGAGAGTAAGGGGGGGAGGGGGAGGAAAAGGAAGGAGGGAGAAAAAGCGGGAAGGAGGATAGGAAGGAAGGAAAGAAAATTTTACATGTGTTAATTGCTGTTCTAAATTCAAGAAAATTAGCAAGCTGTTTATGTATTTTACATTAATATTTAATATGAGTATTTTGCTCTCAAATCTATTTTAAAAGCTTAAAATGATGCATTGGACTCTATTTGTTGCATTTAGTACTGGCTACAGTTAGAACAGGAGTAGGAAGTTTTCATGAATACTTCTGAATTAAAGTAATGTGTTTTTCTTATTCTTTCTTGTATTTGTTAGAGGAATTTAATGATAGAATTTTGCGACCAGAGTTATCAAATGATGAAATGCTCTCTCTTCATGAAGAGTTGCAGAAGATTTATAAAACATATTGTTTGGATGAAAGTATTGATAAAATTAGATTTGATCCTTTTATCGTAGAAGAAATTCAAAGAAGTAAGTGAAACATGGTGAAGATAATGAATTTTGTAGCTCCTTTACAAGTATAAATTTTTTTTCATGTATTCTCTATTTATCATTGCAGTAGATGTGCGAGGAACATGAACAGTTAATCATTTTTAATATTTAGTATTTAATATTAATCTTTGTCAACCTTATTTCTTGCTTAAATACTTCTTTACATATTCATTTTGCTAATGAGATGAATCTTTGAGGAAAGGCTTATTATTCACAATTCATATAATAGATTTTACTTGTTAGTTATTCTCATTTCCTAGCCTAGTATAATTTCTTAAGGTGGATTTTTATAAAACATAGTTGTAGCGGATTGTCTTTTTAGTTGAATGAATTTCAACTAATAATGTTTTTATGCTGCTTGTAAATAATTTCTGCAATAGATTTTTTTTTTAATAGTTGCGGAAGGCCCATACATAGATGTTGTGAAACTTCAGACTATGAGGTGTCTTTTTGAAGCATATGAACATGTTCTTTCTCTCTTGGAGAATGTGTTTACTCCTATGTTCTGCCACAGTGATGAGGTAAGCCAAAGTATTAACCTTGTTTAAGGATTTTTATACAAAATTTAATAGGGTTTTGACATTGCTAGATAAGTGATTCAATAATAAATAGGAAAATAAAACATTTTCAATTCTAAATCCATGTTTGTGTTTATGTGACAAGGTTGATTGGGTCCAGATTGACTTGATTTGCCATATGCCTAACTAGCTTTCTATTACTTGGTGATACAGAAACCCATTCTTGTATAGTTATATACAATTATTTATATACCTGAGGAAATCAAGTGGCCTGAATATCTCCATTTGCAATTGTTTTAATCCTTACCTTGTTTGACTGTGGCTGTGTTCACTTGATTTCAATAGCTTTTTCTTTTTATTTATTCATTTATTTTTTGCAGTATTGAGGATAGAAACCAAGGCCTTGTATATAATAGGCAAATGCTCTACCATTCAGTTATGCCTTCAGCCCTTTAAACTGAAGAATACAAAGGCAAAATAGCATATTTCAGTGTCAGATTTTAGTTTAGTAAGTGACATTGATTTTTTTATTTTGAAGTATTTCAGACAACTCCTAAGAGGTGCAGAATCACCAACACGCAATTCAAAATTCAACAGGTAGGCATATTCATCTATATATATATATCATGTTGAACTTGCTGATGATACTAATTGTAATATAGCATCATTGAACTTATTAGCTATTTTTCAAATGAACATATGGTTTCATTGCTGCTTGTCAGTGAATTGTTGAACTATTCCATGTATAGTACAGATGCTTGAATTCTTTTATAAAAGTAATATGCTTATAGATCTCGTAGTTAATACATATTAGTGTTTGGTAATCTATTTTGTTTGAGGGTAGGGACATATAAAACTGAAATGCAAAGATAACTCAAGAGTTTTTAAGTGTTTTCTTTTTTTTTGTCCTGTGCCTTGAATTCAGGGCCTGGACACTGCCGTCTCTGAGCCTCTCTGTGTTCAAGGCTAGCATTTTACCACTTGAGCCACAATGACACTTCTGGCTTTTTCTGAGTAGTTTATTGGGGATAAGAGTCTCATGGACTTTCTTTTTTTTGGGGGGGGGTCCGGTCGTGGGGCCTGAACTCTGGGCCTGGGCGCTGTCCCTCAGCTCTTCAGCTCAAGGCTAGCTCTCTACCACTTGAGCCACAGCGCCACTTCCAGCTTTTTTCTTTTTTCTTATGTGGTGCTGAGGAATCGAACCCAGGGCCTCGAGCATGCAAGGCAAGCGCTCTACCACTGAGCCACCTTCCCAGCCCTTTTTTTTTTTTTACTTTTTATTGAACTGACTTAAATATTGTTAATGTTCTCTGATAATTAATGGTTGTCTTACCTACACAGAGAAGGTAAAAGAGTTTTTAAGTTTTTTATTTTACTGGAAATTTAGAGTAGCTTTGTTAATTTTTGTTAAGTGCTTTTAAATATTCATGTGGTGTTTTTTTTTTTCTTTTGGTACCAGTCCTGGGGCTTGAACTGAGGACTTGAGTGTGTCCTTGAGCTTTTGTTTGTGCTCAAAGTTCATACACTACTACTTGAGCCACAGCTCTACTCTGGCTTTTTGTGGTTAATTGGAGACAAGAGTCTCATGGACCTTCCTGCCTGGGTGTGCTTTGAACCATGAACTTAGTGGAACTTTCAAGTTCTATTATTTAGTTATAAGATTTCTCACCCCTATACCAAATACATAACCAGAGGCTTTGTTTCTATTACACTTACCATGGTTTTTATGTATGCATTTCTTCCTTTTACAAGGAAATTTTATCTACTTGTTTAAAGTGTTAAAATTTTATTTGGTATTTTGAAGTGAAATTTGTTTAATGTCTGGGCTTTCTCTCTTCTCCTAATATAATTTCACATATCTGATATTGCAGAGGTAGCCTAAGTTTGGATGATTTTCGGTAAGTCTTTAGCATGTGATTCTTTTTAGTATAAATTTGTCTGTTTAAGTCCATAATGTACATTCCAAACAACCTAAATATAACTAAAAAGGAAAAAATACAAAACACTATGCCGTTAGATAACTTTTTTTTTTTTTTGGTTGGTCATGGAGCTTGAACTCTGGGCCTGGGCGCTGTCCCTCAGCTCTTCAGCTCAAGGCTAGCACCCTACCACTTGAGCCAACAGCGCCATTTCCGGCTTTTTCTGCTTATGTGGTGCTGAGGAATCAAACCCAGGGCCTCATGCATGTGAGGCAAGCACTCTACCACTAAGCCAACTTACCAGCTCTGTTAGATAACTTTTAAATGAGTATCTTCTTTAATTCTAGGTATTTCCTTTTTTAAATTTTTAGTGCCAGTAATAAGGCTTGAACTCAGGGACTGGGTACTTCCTCTGAGCTCTTTTGCTCAAGGCTAATGTTCTACCACTTGAGCTATAGTTCTACTTCTGCCATTTTGGTCATTTGGAGATAAGAATCTCATAGACTTTTTTCAGTCCTGCTGACTTCCAACTACTAGATGTTAGCATCTAAGTCTAAGTAGTTAGGATTATAGGCCTGAGCCACTGGTGACCCACAGATAGCTTGACTTTGAAATGACATATGTTATAATAAAATAAAAATGTTCTGATACTAAGATCTTTTCACTTTTCAAGGTTGCTAACTTTTTATAGAGAGGGGCTTTTTTTAAGAGAGTAATTTTTTTAGAGAGGATTTTGCTCAGTTATTTTGCATAATGATTTGTTTTTAAAGATTTCTTTACAAAGTAACAGATAATATTTCTATGATCCTGGGTATAATTATAAGTGGGGCATTTAAAAAATGTCATCCTTCCAGATCTTGTTTTATGGTCTCCCGATTTTAGAGAGGAGAAAAATCTAGGTTCTAGATATTTTAACAACATTTTGTCAACATTTTATGTTTATTTTTGGAAATAGTTTTATTAGGAGTAACTGTTTTCCCTTTTTTGTTTGGTCATACTAAGTTGGAACTCAGGAACTCAAGTTTTCAGGGAAGGCACTCTACCACTTGAGCCACATCTCCTACTAACTCTGTTTTATAAAAACAACAAATGCTTATTTAGATAATCTGGCTTACCCTTTTCACTGTTGCTATTATTACTACATTTCTGGTTTTACAATAAGTTTGATTTGTTCCTCAGAGCATGCATATAATACAGATGTTACCATGTACCTGGTATAGTTGCAATTTCATCAGTTTTTTTCTTATTTCTGTAACTGTTGCATTATTTCACTAGATGAATGTTTCTCTTAGGCAAATAGGTATCCAGTAAAGTTAAGCGTTCTAAACAACCTTTGTCAGATTTTAAAATAATCATTTTTCTAAGGAAGAGGTGACACTGTCCAAAAAGAAATGTACTCATTACCTGACTTATATAACTGGAACCCTCTGTACATAACCTTTATAATGACAATTTAAAAATAAAAGAATAGCTATTTTTACTTGGGTATTCATTGTAAAGGCCATGTTATGATAATAATGAGTTTTATATTAAATAAAAATTATACTCTTTAAAAATTTTTTATTGTAAAAATACTGTACAGATGGGTTACAGTTACATGAGTCAGGTAATGAGTACATGTCCTATACAGCATTGTTATTTCCTCCTTTGTTTTTCCCCTACTATCCCTTCCCTCCCTACCTACCCAACTCCTCCCTCCCCCACCCCCAAGTTGTAAAGTTCATTTTCAGCATAGTGTTTATACATCTCATTGTTAACAATGGGTCAACCTGTATCCCTATTTAAGCATTTTGTTTTTTCCCTTTCCCTCCCCAAATTAGAAAAATGTATGTATAAGATGCAGGGCACCAACATCAAATACAGTGAAAAACAGGGGTTATAGTGTGGAGGAAGAACATATAAGAGAAACAAAAAAATCATATAGTATATTTTGAATATGTTAAAAAACAATAGCAAGAAAATAAAAAACCTCTTGGGATTCATTTTGCTTAACATCATCTTAGATGGTCATATATACATAGTTTTGACCTTTTCTGCTTGTCCTAGACTTACACAAGTTATTGCAAATAAAGGTAACGATGGGAGCTATGTTTCTTTGGGCCTGGCTTACTTCACTATATAATTTTTTCCAAGTCTTTCAAAAAATTATAGTCTTTTTGAAGCCTGGGGCATTTTGTTATAATGGGAAAAAATGGCTGTTTTTCTTTTGAGCTGTTTCTGATTTTAGGAATTTATTTGTTCTGCTGGTACCAGGGTTTGAACTGAGTGCTTTGCACTGTTTTTTTTTTTTTTTTTTGCCAGTCCTGGAGCTTGAACTCAGGGCCTGAGCCCTGTCCCTGAGCTGCTTTCTGCTCCAGGCTAGCACTCTACCATTTGAACCACAGTACCACTTCTGGCCTTTTCTGCTTATGTGATACTGAGAAATGGAACCCGGGGCTTCTGGGCATGCACTCTTACCACTAAGCTACATTCCTAGCCCTGTCTTGTACTCTTGCTGAGCTTTTTCTCTCAAAGCTGAGTAACACTTGAGTCACACCTCCCCTTTTCTGTCTAGGCTTGCTTTGAACTTGGATCCTTTAGATCCTAGCCTTCTGAATAGCTAGGCATGAGCCTTTGTCACCCAGCTAGAAATTTACTTTTGAAAAAAATTGTAAAACTAACCTTTAATATTTATGAGAGAAGGCTGCTTCCTGGGCTACATTTGCTTTTATCTTTATTATCATGACTAGCCCTTTCCTTTGGTAATTTTCTTTTTACTACTTTGAAGTTAAATAAGGTGTTTTATACTTTGTCTTCCTCTCTTGAGTATATGATTATAGCGATGGATTTTCCTTGTATATTTGTCAGTCATAGATGACAAAATTTAACTTTCATCAGAAAATGAAGAATAATAAGGTTTATATATTTCTTTTGTGTTTTTTTATTATTTCAAAAATATGTGTGGCAGTGAGAACTCTGTGCCACCAGAGGGCTCTCCTCTTTCAAAAATGTCTTTGGAATTTAACATCAGCTAACTTTCAGATGGTTTGCTTGTAGAATTTGTTTCATTCATTCATACTACAAATTTAACCTTTAAATAGTCTGTCCTTTTTAGCTTCTGAAATATTGAGATTTAATTAGTGACTGAAAACTGAAAATTACATTAGTTTAATAGTGTCAAAATTATTTGTTTTCCTCTTTCCCTTTTTTCCTGGTGATACTAGGAGTTGATTTTAGTGCCTCATGCTTGCTACATAAGCACTCTACCACTTGATCCATGCTCCAGTTCTTGTGCTTTCTGTTTGTTGTTCAGATAGGGTCTTGAGGTTTTGCATTGTTCATTAGACCACAGTTCTACATGTGCCTCCCAGGTAGCTCAAATTATAGGAATGAGCCAATATGCTTGGTTTCTTTTTCTTTAGTATTGTTTATAGTATACTAGACTGTTGTGATAATTTGCCTTGTGCCTGATAAGTTTTTGTTCAATATTTAGAAGCACACAGAAGAGAGGAGAATCATTTGGAATTAGCAGAATAGGTAGCAAAATTAAAGGAGTATTCAAGAGTACCACAATGGAGGGAGCTATGTTGCCTAATTATGGTTTGGCTGAAGGTGAAGATGACTTTGTAAGTAAAAAATCTTTAAGTAAAGAAAGCTTTATAAGCTTAAGTTCTTTAATTCGATGTTTGTATAACTGCAAACTTAAGATAGCATTAAACATTGTGTATGCTATCTTAAATTTCTTTTATTTCTTTTTTTATTTTTATTTTTTTATTGTGAAAATACTGTACAGAGGGGTTACAATTACATGGGCAAGAGCTATCTTAAATTTCTGAGAAGTAAGGTATCACTCAGTTTTTAAGGCAAGAATAAGTTAGAGGCTAGTCTGGGCTATGTTGTGAAATCTTGTCTTAATAGCAAAAACAATTCAATCATTTTGTTCACAAATTTTACTTAATTTTAGTTAATAGGAAAGCACTGAAAATTTCAGAGAACTATTGTCATAGAGATTTCTCATTAAGTCTGTTGGTACAAACACCATTTAAGTTGAAAAACTTTGTTCCTTGCTACTCATTTATACTTGTATGTTGCTAAGAATTTTGCTTTCCCATTTTTTAGAGATTTTTTTAAAATTTTAACTATGTTTTTAAACTTTTATTTATGTGGTACTAATTGAACCCAGGGCCTCAAAATAAAAAGAATATCCTATTATTAGTAGTATTTACTAAACAAATTGTTTTACTTTGGTTTGTTTTTGTTTGCTTGTTTTCTTTTGCCAGTCCTAAGGCTTAAACTCAGGGCCTAGGCACTGTCCCTGAGCTGCCTCTTTTTTTTTTTTTTTATGGTCAAGGTTAGCACTTTACAACTTCAGCCACAATGCCACTTCCAGCTTTTTCTGATGTGATACTGAGGAATTGAACCCAGTGCATCATGCAAGCACTCTACCACTAAGCCACATTCCCAGTCCTCTCTGTTGTTTTATGACCTACTCCATCCCCAGATCCATGAACAAGACTATATAATGAAGTGCTAGAATAGTGGGAGTAAATATCTTTCCACCATTGGTTTTCTCCGATTAAACTATTCACAGTTCTCTTAAGTGCTGTACCTTTAGTGTTAAAATTAGACAATATAGCACTTGCTGGCTTCAAACTCATTATCCTCTTGCCTCTACTTTTCAAGTGCAAATATAGGCTTTGATTACTGCCTTAAAAGAAGTGTAATCTTTGAGATGAGTGTGTCCCAGTACTCAGAAGGCTCACACAGGAGAGTCATGAATTTGAAGCCAGCCTAGGCTACCAAGAGAGTTTTAGGCTCACCTTGACTACATATTAAGATCTTGTCTCAAGAAAACAAAATGAATGTGTTGATTATTCCTAATATTTTATTTCTTTAACATGATTAAGAGATGTCTTGATTGAGCAAAGATATAGAGCTTAATAGGTTCAATAAAATTTGAAAGTATCAATCATTTTTTTCCTTCATTATATTTATTTCGAGATGTAGATTTCTATTTTAAAATACTTATTTTTAGATATTTAAAATATTTTAGAATTTAAGGGCTGGGAAGCTGGCTTAGTGGTAGAGTGCTTGCCTTGCATGTATGAGGCCCTGGGTTCGATTCCTCAGCACCACATAAGCAGAAAAAGCCAGAAGTGGCTCTGTGGCTCAAGTGGTAGGGCGCTAGCCTTGAGCTGAAGTGCTGAGGGACAGCACCCAGGCCCAGAGTTCAGCCCCCACAACCACCACCACCAACAAAAAGGTATTTTATGTAAAATTTGAAAGTTAGGATATGAAAAAGCAGTATTCTATAGAAGTTAGTGCCTTTCAAATCTTCTTTTCAACTTTTATATCCATATAAAATACAGTGGGCCTGGGCGCTGTCCCTGAGCTCTGTCCGCTCAAAGCGACTACTCTAACACTTGAGCCATATCGCCATTTCTGTTTTTCTGGTAGTTAATTGGAGATAAAAATCCCAGGGATTTAACTGCCTGGGCTGGCTTTGAACCAAGATCCTCATATCTCAGCCTCCTGACTAGCTAGGATTATAGGCAAGAGCCACCAGTGCCGATCTTAATCCAGAGTTTAACTCTGGGTCAGAACACTTTCCAGAAAGGTTATGCTGGTATTCTTCATACTTAATAGTGTATTACAAATGTAGCCATCATTGACTACTTTCAGTATTCACATTCCTAAGTGACAATATTACCTAAGTGACAGTATTACCACCAAGGTTGAAAGCTTTTTATATTTGTATGCTTTTAGTATTTTTTTCCATAATCTCTGAAATGTCTGGTTAGTTTCCATTATACTTCAATGTATATGTATATAGCCAGACCTAAAGTTGATGCTAGTAACCTGTTTTAACTTTTTATTTTTATACTTTTGATAGAAAATCATCATCTAACTACATTTTAAAAATTACCAAAATAATATGGGTGTATCTGTTCCTCTGTATTTCTAAAGGTACTGCTATTTTTTTTCCAGATTGAAGAAGGTATTGTTGTAATGGAAGACGATTCTCCAGTAGAAGCTGTTAGTACGCCTAATACTCCCCGAAACCTTGCTGCCTGGAAAATCAGCATTCCTTATGTAGACTTTTTTGAGGATCCCTCCTCCGAAAGGAAGGAGAAGAAGGAGAGAATTCCTGTGTTTTGTATTGATGTTGAAAGAAATGACAGACGAGTAGGTAAGAAGTACCTTCTTAAAAAATGCCCGTAAACCCGTCTTTATTATGTTTGAGATATTTGCTGTGTATAATTATTAAATATGATTGCCTAGCTAAAAACAAAGTATCTAGAACAGAAAGTTAGATGAAAACTTAGTTTTTATAAGTTGTGTTTGTGGTAAGTTAATTCATTCAGTCAACACTATTGAGTAAACAATAGTAAACAGTCCAGTGACACATTTTGTCTCTTTCATTATGTCTCTTTCATTACTTTTGTTGTCATCAGTGGCCATTATGCTTAACTTATCTTTTATGCGATTAGCACTATTTTAGGTATTGTGTCTCTTATTTTAATTTTAATTTATATTTATTTCACCAGTAATGGTATTTGAACTCAAGGCTTCTCACTAGCTCAGGTTTCTCATTTAGCTGGTGATCTACCTCTTGAGCCATTCCTTCAAATCTCAGCCTTCTCAGCTGGGATTAAAGCTGTGAGCCTCAGCACCCAGCTTCCAATTTTAATAAGACAGTATTTCCCCTTTCCCCATTTTTATGGGCTATTAAAATTGAATAAAATATAATTAGACATAGCTTTACAGATTGTCTCCCTGCTTTGCAGACTTCCTTCTTTTAGCTCTTCCTGGCTTTTTCTATTACAGTAGAGACAGGAAGTAAACAATATACTGGAATAAACAGTCATCTCTGAGTAGTCCTGCATATTTTGAGAATGATAAACAGAAAATTAAAGTTAAGCTCAGAAGAAGAAACTGTCTCTAAGAGAAATGAGGCTAGTAACTAAGTGGTAGTGAAGATCAGTGCTGATTCTATGCTCTATACTATATGGAAGTGCTTTAGGTGGATTACTACTACTACGACTACTACTACTACTACTATTATTTGTCAGTTGTGGCTCTTGAACTCAGGGCCTGGGCACTGTCCCTGAGCCTCTTTTTGCTCAAGGCTTTACCACTTGAGCCATAGCACCACTTCTGGTTTTGAGTGGTTAATTAAAGAGTCTCTTGGGGACTTTTCTGCCCGGGATGGCTTTGAATTGCAATCCTCAGGTCTCAGCCTCCTGAGTAGCTAGGATTACAGGGGTGAGCCACCAGCACCCAGCTTAGGTAGATTTTTTTTAATGTAGTAAACACAATTATTTTTATTCTATAAGCCAAGTAAGATGCAATGAGATTATGTGTTTAAGGCCACATAGTAAATGGGGCCCCGGGGATTGGACTGGTGGTCTGACCTGATTGTTTTAGCCCTTACCTGTGTTTTACAATTTGGTAGCCAATTAACATTTAATTGGTTACACTAGCCATATTTCAGGTTCTTAATAGTACTTAGTAGCAACTCTTTATTAGATATATAGAATATTTACAGGATTGCAGATTGTCATTTTGAAGTGTGCTTCTATACTATATTGTTCCATCAGGACAACTTAGTCAATATTTGAAGGACTCAATTAGTTACATTTTTGTTTTGGGGAGTTGTGGTACTGGGGCTTGAACTCAAAGTCTCCCAAGCTCTTCCTCAGCCTTTTCACTGCTGGCTGGCATGCTACCACTGGAGCCAGGCCTGTAGCCCGCTTTCTGTGCCGGTTGATTGAAGATAGAGTCTTCTGGACTCCTCTGCCCTGGCCAGTTTCAAACCTCGGTTAGATCTCAGCTTCCTAATTACAAGTCTGAGTTACTGGCTATAGTCATACTTTTTAAATGAAATACGTCATTTTGATGACTTTAATAATTGTATAAATTTTCAAAAATCCTTTAACTTTATGATTCTATTGTAGAAAAAGTATATTTGCTTTAGATAACCGTAAAAAGTTGAAATTTCTGTCTCTTATAGGTAATTAAAGTTTAGGGCAAAATATGATAATGTAATATTCAAAATAGTAAGTTATTAAGGCTACAAATATCCTTTATATTATTGTTGAATAGTTCATTTACTAATAGTTTTTAAAATTATTTGTAATTCAGTGTTTTCATTTTACAGTTGGGCATGAGCCTGAACATTGGTCTGTCTATAGAAGATACCTTGAATTCTATGTTCTTGAATCAAAACTAACAGAATTTCATGGTATGTTGTACCTTTTATATAAAACATTACATGGGGCTGGGAAGGTGGCTCAGTGGTAGAGCGCTTGCCTTGCATGCCTGAGGCCCTGGGTTCAATTCCTCAGCACCACATAAGCAAAAAGAAAAAAGCT
>NW_012267374.1:841834-869018 GCF_000151885.1 Dipodomys ordii | reverse complement strand
TAAGCAAAAAGAAAAAAGCTGGAAGTGGTGCTGTGGCTCAAGTGGTAGAGCACTAGTCTTGAGCTAAAGAGCTGATGGACAGCGCCCAGGCCCAGAGTTTAGGCCCCACAACCGGACAAAAAAAAAAAAAAATTACCATTCAGCATTAGCATTCTTGAAAGCTGTTGTACTAGGTTAATCTTTAAGTAATTGTAAAGATATGTAACAGAAATTATATATATTCTTTTTATACTAGGGATACACTAGTTTTAGCTTTTAACCTTTGCGTATCTGTATATTTAAAGTGCAATCCAGGAGTGGAGAGCATCTGGTCCATAGGCCATATAAGGCCAGTGAAATCATTTAGTACACGACAGGACAGACACATATGCTTCTTGTCAGCTGCCACTGAGTCCCTTGGCTCCTCTACCTATAGTGATTTTTTTTATGGCCTTTAAGTGATATTATAAATATCTAAATGGCCCTTGACAGAAAAAGGGTTCCCAACCTGTGCAACACATTACTCTTTTAATAAAATTAAAATGTAAGAGGCAACTGTTCTTTATATTTCTGAAGACATACTCTATTCAATTTTTTTTTTTTTTGGTTGGTTGTGTGGCTTGAACTCAAGGCTTGGGCACTGTCCCTGATCTCTTTTGCTCAAGGGTGGTGTTCTACCACTTTGAGCCACAGTTCTACTTCTGGTTTTCTGGTGGTTAATTGGAGATCATAGACATTTCTGCCCGGGCTGGTTTTGAACTGTGATGCTCAGATCTCAGCCTCCTGAGTAGCTAGGATTACAGGTGTGAACCATCAGTGCTCAGCTCAACAAGTAAACTTTACAACAAGTTAAAACTTTCCGAACTTATGAACAACTACATTTATCTCTATTCAGTTTTATTTCTTGTTTATCTTGAGGTGGCAAAGAATTTAAACTAGGCATTTAAGAATTATCTTGTTCTGCCACCATCTTTGTTGGTAAACATGTATTTGCTGTGTATTATGGCATATGTTCTGATTTATCTCTCAAGATAAGGAAACAAAGCTTGCTGTTGAGTGTTTCTTTTGAGGGTAGATTTTCTTTGGAAAAAGAGAGGTTTTTTTTTCAGTTCTTCCTATATTAGTAATTATTTTAATTAATATAAGAGGAATAATTATGAGTATTTCTAGACATTTTCTGCATGAGTTGGTGAGTATTGTTTTCTCAATCTTTTTGTTTTAGAATCTTTTTGTTTTGTAGAGTGTCTCTTGATCCAAATTCAAATTGATTCTCAATGAAGTACAAGAACTTTCTATACCTACTGTATGAGCAAAGTACACGGTTAGGTTATTATTATAGGAAGATAAAGATTACCTAGTTCCACTCTAAAGATTTTGATCTGGAGTTTGTCTCCAAACTTGTCTCCAAATAGTTTTCATTTTCTGCTTTTCTGGCTGGGGAAATACCATTCTTGTTTTGTTTGTTTCCTCTGAGGACTTCTCTTTCTTTTTTGTTTTAATTTATTTCTTTTGTCAGTCATGGGGCTTGAACTCTGGGCTTGGGCACTGTCCCTCAGCTCTTCAGCTCAAGGCGAGTGCTCTACTGCTTGAGCCACAGCGCCACTTCCTCTTTCTTAAAATTGAGAAAGATAAGTTACCTCCATATTTTTTTTTAACTTGTGGACTTACAAAAGCTACTTACAATGTTGTATTTCCAACATTATTGTCTCTGTTACTAAAATTTCCAGTCGACCCTCTTAGAGAAAGTACTCTTGTGGATTTTAAACTTATGTATTAACAAAATACAGTTTTCTCCATAATAGAATAAGTATTTCTTTTATGAAGTTGTGTTTAATAGAATCTCACTTATTTCCCAAAGTTTTTGTTCTGGATTTTTGTGACACTTACTTACTTTAATATCTTTATTGTAAAGGTGATGAACAGGGGGGTTACAATTACTCCATCCCCATTTTCTCCCACTTATCTCTTCCTACTTCCCTCCCCTCAAAGTATAAGTACCTGTTCTTGTAAAGCTTCATTTTCCTTATATTTTCAATTCATTTCCAACATACCTCTACAAGGCAGGGGTCTAAATCAGAATTTGCCGTATTAAATTCTAATTTTAAAAAACTAAATAAGCTTAGTTTTTAAAATAGCTTCAGAGCATAGTAAGAATTTTAATATGTATAAATTACAGGCACATTTCCTGATGCCCAGCTTCCCTCCAAGAGGATTATTGGACCTAAAAATTATGAATTCTTAAAGTCAAAGAGAGAAGAGTTTCAGGAATATCTACAGGTATGGCACCAAGTGTATAATTAGTCTCCTTTTTTATTAGCATACATAGTTATACAGGGTACATTTCTTTGTGATATTTCCACTAATGTGTACAATGTATTCCAATCATCTTGTCCCCTCTGATCATTTTCCCTTCCCCACTTCCTGAAACATTACAGCAAGTTTCATTGTTCTGTTTTTCTACATGCAAATCATTTACTTCATATTAATCTTTCATCTCCTTTTTAGCCCAGCCCTCTCCAAATATTGCTAACTGTATTCTATGATTTGTCCTTTTGTACATACATGCTTTGCTCTCTAAGTACCTGTTCTTGTAAAGTTTAATTTTTGTTACACTTTCAATTTTGTAGATTTTAGAATGGTTCTGAGGCTAGAACTCAGGGCTAATGCTCTATAACTTTGAGCCACAGCACACTCAGAACAATTACTTTTTTCTTTTGGCCAGTTCTGGGGCTTGAACTCAGGGCACTGTCTCTAAGCTTATTTTTGCTCAAGGCTAGCCCGCTACCACTTGAGTCACAGAGCCACTTCCGGCTTTTTCTGTTTATGTGGTACTGAGGAATTGAACCCAAGCTTTATGAATGCTAGGCAAGCACTCTACCACTAAGCCCCATTCCCAGCCCATAACAATTACTTTTTAAAATGGAAAAATTTTCAATAATAGCTGGGTGCCAGGCTCATGCTATAATACTAGCTTTTGTGAGGCTGAGATTAGGGAATTGTGGCTTGAGACTGAATGGCCTGAGCATATACACAAGACCCCTTTCAGCCAATAGCTGGGCAGTTACATAAGCCTATCATCCATCTACGTGAGAGACTGAGATTGGTAGGATCAAGATTCTGTGCCATTCTAGGCAGAAATCCATGAGATTCTCTCTCAATGAAAGAAGCTAGGCATGATGATGTGTGTGTCTGTCATCCCATGATGTGAAGCATAAAATAGGTTGATTACTTTGGGTGATTTAAAACTTGTGTTTTGTTTATTTAAGGTTACTAAAGTTACTTCAATACAGCCGGGCACTGAGGACTCATGCCTGTTATTCAGGATGGCAGTAAGAAGCCAGCCTGAGCAGGAAAGTTTCTGAGACTCCTATCTCTCATAAAACTACCAAAAGTTGGAAAGTAGAACTGTGGCTCAAGTGGTAGAGCACAAGCCCTAGAGTTCAAGCCCTAAGACCCACACAAAAACAAAACAAAAAGTTACTTCTAAACAGTTTTGCTTACCTGTCTGAATTTGCAAACTTTTTTTTTTTTTTAAAGAAACTTCTACAGCATCCAGAACTGAGTAATAGTCAACTTCTAGCAGACTTTCTCTCTCCCAATGGTGGAGAAACACAGTTTCTTGATAAGATACTACCAGATGTAAATCTTGGTAAGTCAAGTGAAAAAACATATGTAAGAGAATAATCTAAAAATAGTCACCATTTTCAGATTAGTTTAGAAAAATATTTTATGTGGTATGGCTATTTGATGAATTGCAAGGACTTTATTTTTACTTTAAGCTGTCTTATTTTGTGCTTCTAATAACTTCTAAATAAATATTCTGTCACACAAAGTTAAATTAACCAATAGTTTTTAGCCTTTATGAATTTTAAATATCAGTCATATAAACAAAGCTGCATGCAAAAAAGGAGAAAGTAGGCACCACTGCTTCATACCTGTAATCCTAGCTACTCTGTAGGCTGAGATCTGAAGATGATGGTTCAAAACCAAACTGTGCTGGACAGTCTGTAAGACTCTTATCGCCTATCCTCCAAAAAGCCAAAAGTGGAACTGTGACTCGAGTGATAAAGCTCTAGATATGAGCATTAAAGCTCAGGAACAGTGCCCAGGATCTGAGTTCAAGCCCCAGGACAGGCATGCTCATGTGTGCATGCACACACAAAAGAAAATATAAAATGAATGAAAGAATTAAGGTACCAAATGGAGAAGCTGGAATAAAATTGTTAAAATTAAGGTAAAAGCAGTATTTCTCCACATACTTAGTTGATAGACTCTTAAGTGTTTATGTGGAACTAAACCAATGGATTAAGAAATGTAATGTAAGTGGGTGTTTAGTTTTCATTTAATCTCCCAACACTGGATCAACATTTATTGATCCAAAGTATTTGCTGTATATAGTCTTTTTAGGGAAACTTGTGACAATATTTTATGCTTAGTTATATATAGCATTTAGGAAATAGAATTGGGTAGACCTGGTTGCTGATTAGGTTTAACTGAAAGTGAAAAAATTTAAAAGATTATCTATGCACCGTAATTACTGCTGCTACTTGCTGGGATAGAGGGTAAATTTAGAGAAATTTTGAACTGAGTTTCTGTTAAACAATTAAATAAGTTTTATAGGGCAAGAAAAGATAGCACACAAGCTTCCTAGAGATTTTAATCTTATTTGATATCATAGTAAGTAATAACATGCAGAAAACAGAAATAAAATCTATAACTTAAGAAAGTTGGAAAGATTTTGAGGGGATGGATGTATTATTCGGAATGAGAATCAGGAATAGATGAGAGGACTAGGTAGTTTATATGTCTAAAAAATCCTATTATTATTCATATAGCATATTGTTGCCACATCTACTCTTGTATAGATTAAGCAGAAAGAAATTGAAGTTGGATCTGTCAATTTTGATTAACTTTTTGTGCCATTTCTAAGTGTTTCAGAAAATCTTAAAATGCTTAATACTTTATGATATGGAACCTAAGATCACGAAGTAATTTATTTGACCAAATATGATTAGACTAAAATAATAATTTTTTTCAAAATTGGGTTTCACTTTATAGTCCAGGCTGAGCTGTCTATCTTTCTACCTCAGCCTCCCAAATGCTGAGATTACAAGAGTGGCACAATGCATGGCTACAATAGGAATCTTAATCTCAAATTCATGAATATAAATCATTCACGTAGTTTAAATGTTTCTTATGACTTGAAAAATTTTTGTCTTAATATTTTAGTAATACCTTTTCATTATTATATATTCATCAATTTAAAATATTTGAAAACACTTTTATGGAAATTTGAAGTATTCACAAAAATAGAGGCAACTGTATTTCCACAGTTTTAACATTATTTTTGTTACTTCCCTCCTGTCAACCTTTAACCTCATCAGATTAAGTAAATCCCAAGTGTCCCTATAAATAGTTCAGAGTAGTACCCCATTGATTGTAATTTCTGTTGAGTGTGAAATGGTCAACTACAAAAATTTTAGATTATTTCAATTTTTACTTGACTATTTACATTTCAATTTTTACTTGACTATTTACTATTTGGAAATACCTAGTGAAATACTTATATAAGCAACTCTTAAGTATATTACACCTTCTTAAAATTAATACTTTACTTTTGATTGCAGGGAAAATTATAAAGTCTGTTCCCGGAAAACTAATGAAAGAGGTGAATAATTTGTGTATATTTATAGCATGATAGTAATAGCATATGTAAATATTGATAAATTTAAATGATAAATTTATATTATACTGGAAGTCATAATAATTGATTTTTTTTTTACAATCATCTGTCACTACAGAAAGGTCAACATTTGGAACCTTTCATCATGAATTTCATTAATTCCTGTGAATCTCCAAAGCCTAAACCAAGTAGACCAGAACTGACCATTCTCAGTCCTACTTCAGAAAACAACAAAAAGGTACTGCATGCAGTGCTAAAGAGTTATTAAATCATGTAGCCAAGTCCAGAATTGATATGAGTGGAAGTTTTATGAGAACATGGCTAAGAGGGACAAGTCATTGGTCTGTCCCTTTACCAATCTGCCTTCCTAATTCTCTTATCAATTTTGTATAAAATTTTCCTTTTATCTATGTAGATCTTGTTCTCTCTCATCTTGTTCTAGAACACTGATTCTTATTCTGTTTCCCATATCTTTCATCCTTTCCCCCAACTTTTCCTGTCTCTTTTTTCTTGATACATCTTTTATGATACATCTTTTTTGATACTTCCTTGACACATCTTTTTTTTCCCCTGATCTCTCTCTAGTTCTGTTTAATAGTAACTGATTAGCTGTTTAAACCTATCTAGACTTTTGCAAAAATTTTATTGCTTATTTTTAGAATTAAAATTTTTCCCCTGAGTCTATTTTTTTTTTTTAGTAATGGTTTACTGTTGTCTGAAAACACTTTCAGGCAAAACAGTAATTGGGTCTGATCTGTTGTATTATGAAACCCTGCTTGGTAATAAAAGTTCATGTTTAACAGGTACTGAATGAACACAGTGAATACATTGAAGAATATATATTGTAAGATGTTTTTGGACCATGACAAGTTTGTGGATTATTCTTTTTTTTTTTTTTTTGGGTCCGGTCGTGGGGCCTGAACTCTGAGCCTGGGCGCTCGCTATCCCTCAGCTCTTCAGCTCTAGGCTAGTGCTCTACCACTTGAGCCACAGCGCCACTTCCGGCTTTTTTTTTTTTTTGCTTATGGTGCTGAGGAATCGAACCCAGGGCCTCAGGCATGCAAGGCTCTACCACTGAGCCACCTTCCCAGCCCAGTTTGTGGATTATTCTTTGTCTATCTTAATATACCATTTTGTTTTCTTTAGTAATTCTTTTACATTTCCTTAGCACAAAAATTCCATCATTAAAGCTCATAGAGTAAAAAATGATCAAGAGAAGACATTGAAATATGGGCATAGTTCAAGCATCACCCTAAGTGATTCTTAGAGTAAGTCTTCAAAACCTCCTCATTAATAGCTCTCTCTGACCAGAAATAGACACAAGTCCACTCACATGTCTTAGTTATACTTGTCCTTTCTTTCAGGATGGGTATGAATATATCTTGATGTTTATACTCAAAACTGCTTGAAGAGCTGGTGATATAGCTCAGTGGTAGAATATTTGCCTAGGATGTTTGAGAGCCTGGGTTCAACTCCAACATTGGGGGAGTGAGGGGAGAATGATTGAAAAGATGTGAGAATTTTAGTTATTTTGGAGTGGTCTTTAGTATATACACATACCTTTGTGAGTGATGGAATATTAGAGATCTAATGTATAGGATTATAGAAAGAAAGAGTAATTATACGGGAATGTGAGTTTTAATATATAAAGGATATATCTGCAAAGAAGTTGATGGAAGTTTGCTTAAGTTAGAAATGTACTTTGCTAGTAGCTTAAAAATGAGCCCAAACTTTGGGGAAAAGAATTTGGTACTATCAAGCTGAGTACCAGTGGCGCATGCCTGTAATCATAGCTTCTTAGGAGGCTGATATCTGAGGATCTTGGTTTGGAGCCAGCCCTGACAGAGAAGTCCCTATTATCTCCAATAAACTCAAAAAAAAAAAAAGAGAGAGAAAGAGACAGAGAGACAGAGTGGCACTGTGGTTCAAGTGGTAAAGTGCTAGCCTTGAGCACAAAGAGGCTCAGGGAGAGCACCCAAGCCCTGTGTTCAAATCCCAGGACTGGCAGAAAAAGAAATGAAACAAAATTAAAAAAATCTCTAGATGTTTATGGTCTTTGACCTTGTCCAAATGCTAGCAGTTTATGGGAAGAAAATAATATAGTAGAAGAAGTGGTAATGATAATATGTGAAGACATGTATTACATGTATTAAAGTATTGCTTTTGGAATAAAAAAAGGAAACAGCATTAACCCTTAACTTTGCAGGAATGCTTATGTTAAGGAATATCTACAGATGGGTGCCGGTGGCTCATGCCTGAAATCCTAGCTACTCAGGAGGCTAAGATCTGAGGGTTGCTGTTCGAAGCCAGCTCAGGCATAAAAGTCCCTGTAAGACTCTGATCACCAATAAATCACTCAAAAACTGCAAGTCTGGCTGTGGCTCAAGTGGTAGAGCGCTAGCTACCTGAGTACAAAGAGGCCCATGGACAGCTCCCAGGCCCTGAGTTCAAGCCCACAACCAACAACAAAAAAAAAAGAGAGAGAGAGAAAACAAGTATTATCTATTCAAGAGTATTTTGCAGCAGATAAATTATACTCACACGAACTATAAAGCAACATAAAATCCTTAATATGCTACTAAGTAAAAAAAATAGTAAATGCTATTTTTTAAACCTTGTTGATTGAAGCAGCATACACACACACACACCACATAGCACACATATATATGGGTAGTGTACATAGAACTATAAGGGAGTGCCCATAAGTGTAATAGTTATGGTTTTAGATAGGTCTCCCTGTCTTTTCAGATTTACTGTATTATTAGCATTTTCTTTTTTTTTTTTTTTGGGGTCCGGTCGTGGGGCCTCCTGCACTCTGGGCCTGGGTGCTGTTCCTCAGCTCTTCAGCTCAAGGCTAGCACTCTACCACTTGAGCCACAGCACCACTTCTGGCTTTTTTCTTTTTGCTTATGTGGTTCTGAGGAATTGAACCCAGGGCCTCTTGCATGCAAGGCAAGCGCTCTACCACTGAGCCACCTTCCCAGCCCCATTATTAGCATTTTTTAATGAAAAATTGAACTTAAAAACATGAAAGAGGAGAGAGAGTAGATTAGGAGGAAGAGCCCTTTTCATATTTCTTGGATTGGGGAAAATGTTTTGACCTTATGCTTCTAAGAATAAGAATACCAGCTGGGCACCAGTGGCTCATGCCTGTAATCCTAGCTATGCAGGAGGCTGAGATCTGAGGATCATGGTTCAAAGCCAGCCCAGGCAGGAAAAGCTGTGAAACTCTTATCTCCAGTAAACTACCAGAAAACTGGAAGTGGTGCTATGGATCAAGTGGTTGAGTGCTTGCCTTGAGCTGAAGAGCTGAGGGATAGTGTCCAGGCCCAGAGTTCAAGCCCCACAACCGGCAAAAAAAAAAAAAAAAAAAGATTACCCAACCTAAGAGCCAATAGAGGACTGAGGACATGGCTCCAGTAATAGAGCACTTACCTAAGTATATGTAGGAGTGAGTTCCCATTGTATAAATCCTTTGAACAATTAACAGGCTGCTTAAAAAAAGAATATTAGGTAGCTGAAGCATGTCTTGAGAGGATAAGGGTTATGGGAGGGGAAAAATGAATGGAGAGAGGGAAAGTGAAATGAATACAAGCATAATGTTCAATGTATATACATGAAAATAGAGCTAGGAAATTTGATGAGGCTGGTGGGGGAAGAGTTGGGTAAGCAGAGGAGAATGATGAAGGGGCAGAAGTGATCGACATACATTGTACACATAAATGGACCTGTAAAATTGAACCCTCTTTTACAGCTGCTTGAATGGATAATAATTGAAAGGAGAGCCCGTAGTAGGTATTGTCTCTGTCGTCATGAAACTTCTATACTAAGGCTTGTTTGTTTGTTTTTGGTCAGTTATAAGGCTTGAACTCTGAGCTTAGGTGCTGTCCCTAGCCTCTTTGTGCTCCAGGCTAGTGCTCTACCACTTTGAGCCGCAGCTCCACTCTGGTGATTAATTGGAGATAGGAGTCTCACAGACTTTCCTGCCTGGGCTGGCTTCAAACCAAGAACCTCAGATCTCAGCTTCCTGAGATTATAGGCATGAGCCACCAGCAGTGCTATAATAGACTTTGTAACACTTTATTTCTTTTTTTAGTGCCTACTTTACATCTTTATTTCTTGACCTATATCTATTAGGTGTTTGAATTGTTTGAATTTACATGTTGTTATAAGTTAATTGGCTTCTTTGGGCATATAGAAACAAAGGAAGGAAGCTGGGCATGGTGGCATGCTTGTAACTCCAGTAGTGAGGAGTCTGAGGCAGAAGGATTAAGAGTTTGAGGCCATCTTAGACACATAGTGAAACTTTTTTATTTGATTAGGAATAGTTTTTCTAGTTTTAAATATTCCAGACACAGAAAATTGGACTATGAAACTTTTATCTCAATTTCTTTGAAAAATCAACAAAAAAGAAGGAGATTAGGGGTATAGTTCAGTTGTCGAATACTTGCCTTGGTTCAGTCCCTAACACTACCAAAAAAAAAAAGAGAGGAATTTTTTTAATGGTTAATGCATTAGCTGTTGTATCTAAAGTTAAATGTAAACTTTTATGTGATCATTTGAGAGGAATATACATGTTACATAATTTTGAACATAAAACTGGATCTTCACCCATGTAATTGTAACCCCTCTGTACAGTATTTTCACAATAAAAAAAATAATACATGATGCAAATTCTAAGTAGAAACCATAGTTTCTATATAGGATTTATTCTCGTGTTTAGAGAGGAATATGAATGATTTAGAGAGGAAGATGAATATTTAATGAAATTAAAGAATTTTTTTTCATTTTGTATACTGTGAAAAAAATAAAATGTAATTTGCTCATAAAAAAGTGTATCTTCAAAGTAGATCTTAACATATTCTAATTCTCTGGGTTTTTTTTCTATTGTGAAAATACTGTACAGAGGGGTTACAATTACATGGGCAAGATAATGAGTACATTTCTTATCAAGTATTGTAGCCTCCTCCTTTGTTTCCCCTTCCCATCCCTTCCCAGCCTCCTCCCGCCCCCCCCACCCAATCCCCCACCCACCAAAGTTGGAAAGTTCGTTTTCGACATGACAACGTGTACTCTAATTCTCTGTTTTAATTGGAAAAAGTTTGAACTTCTTTTGCTCTATGTTACTAGAGCCTTAGTGATGATCATCAGAAAGTATGTTAAGCAATATATCTCTTACTATTTCAACTTCAGCTTTTCAATGACCTGTTTAAGAATAATGCAAACCGTGCTGAGAACACAGAGAGGAAGCAAAATCAGAACTATTTTATGGAGGTGATGACTATAGAAGGAGTCTATGATTATCTGATGTATGTAGGTAAGATATAAGTAGTTTATGTTAAAATTTGTCATTCCCCTAATTTTTTTTTTTTTGGGTCTGGTTGTGGGGCCTGAACTCTGGGCCTGGGCGCTGTCCCTCAGCTCTTCAGCTCAAGGCTAGCACTCTACCACTTGAGCCACAGCGCCACTTCCGGCTTTTTTCTTTTTGCTTATGTGGTGCTGAAGAATCGAACCCAGGGCCTCAGGCATGCAAGGCAAGCGCTCTACCACTGAGCCACCTTCGCAGCCCCTCCCCTAATTTTTTACATGATGTAAATTAATGCTTTAAAATATTTCCTTATTGAACTTTTACTGAAGATATTTCTTTAATAAAAATTTAATATCAATTTTGTACATACTAAAGTTATTGTTTACAAATAAAAGACTGGCCATTGTTACTTGTGTTTTCTATACTGAAAAATGTTCAGCTAGGTGCTGGTGGCTAATGCCTATAATCCTAGCTGCTCAAGAGATTGAGATCTGAGGATCACGGTTCAAAGCCAATGTGGGCAGGGAAGTCCATGAGACTCTTTATCCCCAATAACTGCCAAAAAGCTGGAAGTGGAGCTATGATTAAATAATATAATGCTAGATGTGAGCATAAAAGCTGAGGGGTAGTGCCCAGGCCCTGAGTTCAAGTCCCATGACTGACCAAAAAAAAATGTAATCAAGCCATGGTGTAGCTGGTGACTGTAATCATTTTAATCTTAGCTGTTCTGGAGGCTGAGATCTGAGGATTGCAGTTAAAAGCCAGCCTGGCCAGGAAAGTCTGTGACTCTTATCTCCAATTAAATTGCAGACAAAGCGGGAAGTGGCACTGTGGCTCAAGTGGTAGAGTGCTAACCTTGACCAAAAGGAGCTCAAGGACAGCACCCAGATCCAGAGTTCAAGCCTCAGGCCTGGCAACAAAAAAAAAGAGAGAGAGAGAGAAAGAAAAAAATGTTCAGAGTAGCTGTCTCATAAGTAAAAGATATTCCAATTGATTCTTCTCAGGACGGGTAGTTTTCCAAGTTCCTGACTGGCTTCATCATCTTCTAATGGGAACTCGAATCCTCTTTAAAAACACCCTGGAAATGTACACTGACTACTATCTTCAGTGTAAACTAGAGCAGCTATTTCAAGAGCACCGTTTAGTTTCACTCATAACACTTCTCAGAGGTTTGTATTTTATCATGTCTTTGTTTCATATTGTATATACTCAATGATTTCAGTTGAATCTAAAAGAACATGGAGTCTTGTTTGCCTTTTGTTTATTAGTATTTCTACTGTTGAAGGAGTATTTTGTATGAATAGATGAAGACTTCATAAATATTTTTCTTTTTTTCTTTTTTTGGTATATTTTTTATTGTGAAAATGCTGTACAGAGGGGTTAGTTACATGAGTTACAGAGGGGTTACAGTTATATGGAACGTTGTTACCTCCTCCTTTGTTTTTGCCCTACCATCTTTTCCCTACCCACCTCCCCATCTTCTCCTTCCCCCCCCCGCCCCCACCAAGTTGTAAAGTTTGTTTTCAACATAGTGCCTTGTACGTCTCAATGTAACAATGGGTCAACCTATATCCTTACAGAAATATTTTTTCTACTCTTATTCTAGATGCTATATTCTGTGAAAATACTGAACCTCGCTCTCCCCAAGATAAGCAAAAAGGTGCAAAACAGACTTTTGAAGAAATGATGAATTACATTCCAGGTATTGTAGCCTAATTTTATATAGATTAGCACTCATTTGAGGTTTCATTGTACAGTAATTATTAAAGCTAATGTTTACTCTGGGCTCTCATTTTAGAAATAGTTATAAAGACAAAATTAACTCACAAGTTAGTTTGTTTTTCTAGTGTCATCACTAAAAATTTAAGACTAAGCTGGTTCTCAAATATTAGCAAGCCATATTCTTACTTTCTCTTTCCCTTTTTTCTCTTCTGTATGTGTGTATGTGTATGTGTGTCAGTGTGCCAATTCTGGAGCTTGAACTTGAGCTTATTTGCTCAAGGCTAGCACTCTACTACTTGAGCCACAGCTCTACTTTTGGCTTTTTTGGTGCTTGATTGGAGTTAAGAGTCTCATGAACTTTACTGCTCAGGCTAGCTTTGAACTATGATTCTTACACCTCAGCCTCCTCTGAGTAGCTAGAATTACAGTTGTGACCAATGTCTGGCCTCTTTTCTTTTTAATGGTGTTAGGATTTATTCCAAGGCCTTGTATATGTCACTACCACTGAGCTACATTTCTAACCAGATTCTTTCAAACTTAACTTATATAATTGAGCTGATTAAAGTGATGCATTGTGGGACAATGCCTGCTGCTCACAACAACATGAGTATGCTAGGTATGCTAGTATATATGATTAAGTAATCAGGCCCAGGCACTGTAATCCTGTAATCCTAGCTACTCAGGGGGCTGAGATCTAAGGATTGTATTTCAAAGCCAGCCCCAGCATGAAAGTTTGTGAGATTCTTATCTTCATAACCACCAGAAAACTGGCAGTGGTGTTGTGGCTCAGAGTGGTACAGTGCTAGCCTTGGCAAAAGAGTTAATGTCTAGGCCCTGAGTTCATGTCCCATGACTGAATCCCCCCCTCCCCTGAAAAAGAAATCAGAGCTCATTCATCCTTTTCAAATTTATGGAGTGCCATTCATGTTCCAGATTCTGTGCAGATTGCAAAGGATATAAAAAGTAGACTTTAATAACTCAATCTGGTAGGAAGACAAACATTTAGACAAAACATACTTGTATCGTTGCAGTAATGTTTAAGTTATAGAGGCATTAAGGGAAAGAAGGTCATCTCTCTTGTAAAATTGGTAAGTTTTTGCCATTAAGTAAATGAATGACAGTAAGCTCTTACTGTGATGGGAAATAAAGGGAAAAATGTCAGGTGATCAAGCAGAGCACTTACTAGTTTAAAACATCCCGACCCCCAGAACTTTGAAGTTTAGGACATTTTAAATGTGAAGTGTCTGTAATTATCCAGGTGCGCGTGTCCAGTAAAGCAATTAAATACCTTATTTTAGAAGTGGAAGTATAGACTGGGTAGCTACTCAGAAGGCTGAGATCTGAGGATCATGGTTCAAAGCCAGCCAAGGCAGGAAACTCTGTGAGACTCTTATCTCCAATAAATCACTAGAAAACCGAAAGTGGCGCTGTGGCTCAAGCAGTAGAATGCTTGCCTTGAGCTGAAGAGCTGAGGGACAGCATCCAGGCCCAGAATTCAAGCCCCATGACCGACCAAAAAATAAAAAGTGGAAGTATAGGTGATAGTACAAGGTAGATGGGTAGCAGTATGAGAGTCTTACTGAACAGGGAGAAAATACAGAGTAAAAGGAGAAGAGGATGACTTTGGCTGGAAGCCAAACTTCAGCTTATATCTTCATGTAAGCTGAAGTTGCTCCTCTGCACTAGTTGTAAGTAAAGAAGCTGAAAAAACTGAAAAACCAGCAGTTCTTAGATCCATTAGCAAGATAGGGTGACAGCACAAATCACTGCCCTCAAAGGAGAGACCAATGGGTAAATTTAGAGAACCATAGCTGTTTTTGCAAAACAGGAACTCATATCTCTGTTGGAACCAGGGCTTAGCCAGGGAAACCTGAACTGTAACTAAAAAGTTATCCATCCAAGGGGCTGGGAAGGTGGCTCAGTGGTAGAGTGCTTGCCTTGCATGCATGAGGCCCTGGGTTTGATTCCTTAGCACCACATAAGCAAAAAGAAAAAAGCCGGAAGTGACACTGTGGCTCAAGTGGTAGAGTGCTAGCCTTGAGCTGAAGAGCTGAGGGACAGTGCTCAGGCCCTGAGTTCAGACCCCACGACCAGACCCAAAAAAAAAAAAGTTATCCATCCAAGTAAAATAGGGTCTGTTGGGGGACAGGTACAAGTAGGAGGCAGTTGGGAAAATGGAGAGGATAAATGAGGGTGGATATCTTATATGCATGTCTGAAAATAAAACAATGGTGCTGGGAATGTGGCTTAGTGGTGGAGTACTTGCCTAGCCTGCATGAAGCCCTGCATTGGATTCCTCAGTACCACATAAACAGAAAAAGCCAGAAGTGGTGCTGTGACTCAAGTGATAGAGTGTTAGTCTTGAGCAAAAAGAAGCTCAGGGACAGTGCCGAAGTTCTGAGTTCAAGCCCTAAGACTGGCCAAAAAGAAAAGAAAACAATGAAACCTGTTGAAAATTGTTTTAGGAAGGTAGAGTGATGGAGGAAGTTTGATAGGTATGAATATATGGAAATGTCACAATAACACCTCTTTGTACAACAAAAATATGTTAATAGTGTTAAAGGAAGGGGACATATTAGTAGAATATTTTGCAAATAAAACTATAATCTTTACTTGACAGTTTTATTTTCCTTACTCATTGAGATTTAACATTAAAAAAGGTATTATTTACATTAATGCCTCCAAAAATAAATGGCTTAGGTATAACTCTAACAAAATATGCACAAAATGTATATGAAGAAAACCACAGAACTCTGATGAAAACAATCAGAGAGCTAAATAAATTGAGAGATTACAGGTTCATAGGTAGGAAGACTTCAGAACTGTCAAGATGTCAGTTCTTCTTGAGTTACAGATTGAATACAATCCCAGTACAAATCCTTTATAGATATTGACAAACAAAGTTTATAATGGGGAGGAAAAGACCCAGAATTGCTACCTTAGTACTGAAAGAAAATAACAAATAATGAGGGTTGACACTTCTTTACTACAAGACATTCTATAAATCTGGAGTAGTCAAGGGACTGTGATGTAGGCAAACAGACTGAGGAAACTAAATAGAGGCCAGAGGTAGACCCACAGAAATATTGTCAATTGAAGCAAAAGTAATGCAATGGAGAAATGATGCTCAAACAACTAACATCCACAGACCAAATAAATAAACAACATTCACTAAAATTAACTCAGAATATATTATGTACCTGACATTAAAAAAGCACTTCATAGAGAATAACAGGTGAACTAACAGCTTGTTGCATGTGTGTAAACAGTGCTTAAACATTTATAGCATTTTCCAAAGTGATTGATTGGTGATTAGTAGTAATGTATGCAAAAAGTACAAAAATATAGCCATATTCATTGAGATAAGTCTACCTTAACATTTAAATAAACTTTTATTTGATATCAAGAGCACAGAAAATAACTTGGGTAATGGAGTGGATTTCTTTTTGGACAGTGTCACCCCTTCCCTCAATCTCAGTTTTGTCCTCTTGCCCTCCCAACAAGCTGGTATAGCTGGTATATACATTTGCAATGTAGTGTCTAGTGAGGATAGGGAGAGCTTATTCTACCTGGGGCTCTGACTACCCTCTCAGCTGGTCCCCTTTCAACAGAAGTCCTCTTTCCTGTAAATATCATTTAATTAAAAAAAAAAGCAACACTGAAAACATGTAGAATAAAAAGTGGAAGAATGGTCAAGTATCTGTGGCTCATGCTTCTAATCCTAGCTACTCAGGAGGCTGAGAGCTGAGGATTGTGGTTTGAAGCCAGTCTGGATAGGAAAGCCCATGAGACTCTTATCTCCAATTAATTACCAAACAAAACCCCAAAAAACCTAAAAGTGGGGGCTGGGAAGGTGGCTCTGTGGTAGAGCGCTTGCCTTGCATGCATGAGGCCCTGGGTTCGATTCCTCAATACCCCATAAGCAAAAAGAAAAAAGCCAGAAGTGGCGCTGTGGCTCAAGTGGTAGAGCGCTAGCCTTGAGCTGAAGAGCTGAGGGAAAGTGCCCAGGCCCAGAGTTCAGGCCCCACGACCAGACTCAAAAAAACAAAAAACACCTAGAAGTGGAGCTATGGCTCAATGAATAAAATGCTAGCCTTGAGCAAAAGAAGCTCAGGGACAGCATCCAGGCTCTGAGTTCAAGCCTAGGACCACCACACAAAAAATGTGGAAGGTGTCCTCTGAGCTATGTAGAAGATAGCTTGTGTTCCAGTGTGGCCTTAATCCTCCCAGATCTTTTTCTATGTATTTCTTTATGTATATACACAAATGTGCAGACATCTTTTTTGTTTTACCCTAATGGTATAATACAGTATGTGTGATTTTATACTTTCTTTAAAAAATTATTTTGTAGTTGTGGGTTTATATGCTATAGCATCCTCAGAGTGTGCAGTAGTGTCTGTATATTGGGGGAAAAGGACACTGCTGTTTCTCAGCTTGACTATAAAACTTTTTATCCACCTAGGCACCAGTGGCTCTTGCCTATGTAATCCTAGGTACTCCGGTGACTGAGATCTGAGGATGGAGGTTTGAAGCTAGCCCAGGCAGGAAAGTCCATGAGACTATTATCTCCAATTAACCCCCAAAAAGCTAGAAGAGGAGCTGTGGCTCAAGTGGTAGAGTATTAACCTTGAGGAGAAAAGCTCAGGGACAGTGCCTAAACCCTGAGTCCAAGCCTCAGGACTGGCACACCCACCAAAAAATAAATAAATAAACCAACCTTAAGAACCTTTTTATTCCAGGAATCTCTTGCAGAAGTACTGATTTGGAAAATATTGATTTATGTGGTAGCTGGAAACAGAGGAGAACTTTTGGTCTTTTATCCAGTTGATCATGAGTCACTTACAAATTGTTTCACATAATGGCTTTCTTGTTTAGATCTGATAGTCAAGTGCATTGGTGAAGAAACCAAGTATGAAAGCATCAGACTTCTCTTTGATGGCCTACAGCAGCCAGTACTCAATAAACAGGTAAAAAAAAAAACAAAAACCAGTAGACTAATGCTGCCTAGGTTTGCTGCATGATACAGTATATTATTATTAGTGTGCATGTTTTTGGGTAGTGTAATTTGAACATTCAGAGAAAAAGTTTTATTTGTGTTTCTTTGTTTTTGATGGTTACCTTTTTTCTTGGTGACATAAATTTTTAAGTTAAAATTAATATATACTCAATTGTAGAAAATTTGGGATATGTAGGAAATTCATGAAATAAAGATTAAAAATCAATTCAAAGTTATATAGAATAACATTTATTTTTATTTTTATTTTTTTATTGTGAAAATACTGTACAGAGGGGTTACAATTACATGGGCAAGATAATGAGTACATTTCTTATCAAGCATTGTAGCCTCCTCCTTTGTTTTAGAATAACATTTTTATGTTTATATTTCATGTATACTTTATTAGAATCTTAGTACTGTTTCAATTTTATATTTTGTTTCTTTAAGCTTTTTATTACAAAAAAGATTGTTACATATGAAATATTTAACCTAAGAAAGAGTTAGGCACATGATAAAAACGATAAAATATCCACATGTAAGCACATATTCCTACCATGGATTTTAAGAAACAAACATTATTGAGATTATTTTACATTATCAACCCCATTCCCTGCCTTCCCATTAGAAATAACCACCATCTTGAGTTTTGTGTTTATTTTTTATTGTTTAATTCCTTAATTGATTTATTTTATAGCTGACCTATGTTTTGTTGGACATTGTGATACAAGAACTTTTTCCAGAGCTCAATAAGGTAAGTGAAAAGCAACAATTTTGAATCTGAGGCAGAGAAATCAAAGAGTTTGAAGCCATCTTAGGGGTCATGGTGAGACCCTGTATATAGCCCTTCCCACCAAAATTGGTAAATTTTTTTTGTTGTTCTTGTTATTCTCTGGGGACAGAAGTTAATGAAACACTTGCAACTACAATCCTTCCTTAAATTTTTTTGAGATTTATTACATAAATTTCACATTATTGTGGGATAGTAATACTTAGAGTTACAAACACATTTTAACCTTCATGAGGCTGTAAAGCTATAAAGTCTGTGAAGTCTATAAAGCTTATGGATTCTACAAACCTTGACACTACAGCTATTTTTTCCAAATCACATGATAAGTACATCTTTTTCCTTTTCTTTAGTATAATCTGTTCCCTTTTTCTCTCTCCCTCTCTCCCTCCCATAGCTGCCCTTGGCATCTATGATCCTTTAACAATGGAATAAACTCTGGGCTGAGGATGTAGTTCAGTGCTGCATACTTGCTTAGCATGGGTGAGGTCTGGCTTCAATCACCAGCACTACAGAAATGGGGCAGGACTGTTCTGACCCATCTTTCCCTAATTACAAACAGATAGGGACCCTTTACAGAGGAAGATGGGAATGTTAATTTTTTTTTTTTTTAATTCGGTGCCTCACAGAGAGTGTTAAATCTTAACCATTAGAATGAACCAAGCTGTCTAGATTGTTATCTAGAACATTGTATGCTGTGTAAGTCAGAGACTTAAGTAATTGAAAGAGCACAAAATTAATTGTAGTTAGAACATAGCAATATTCTGCTGGGAAGGTGGCTGAGTGGTAGAGCGCTTGCCTTGCATGCCTGAGGCCCTGGGTTTGATTCCCCAACACCACATAAGCAAAAAGAAAAAAGCCGGAAGTGGCGCTGGGGCTCAAGTGGTAGAGCGCTAGCCTTGAGCTGAAGAGCTGAGGGACAGTGCCCAGGCCCAGAGATCAGGCCCCACGACCGGACCCCTCCCAAAAAAACAACACAGCAATATTACAATTAATCTTGAGGATTTTGAGTTTTGAACAAAGATTTATGTCCTTTTCTCTTATTTTGACCGATTTATTTGGTTAAATGAAAGGACTTGTTCAAGACTAGACTTATGTACAGCAGGAGAAACCAGATTTGGACTGTTTACCTATTAAAAGCTTTCCCATTCTAGTAATACTAAATGCATTTTTACAAAAGGTCATTATAGACGTTTTATATCCAGTTATGTGCAGTGAATACCAAGAAACTACCTACTCTATACTATCAGGTCTGTCATTGTACAGTGCTATTTTTTTCTAAAGCATAGCTATTATACATGCATATGCCAGCAAATTCAGCCTTAGTAGGTTAGAATTTTAATATACTGGCACTGTTAGGTAATTCACAAATGAACTCCTATCCAATTGTCCTGTTATTAAACAGATTTACTTTTATTTTAGGTACAAAAGGAAGTTGCCTCTGTAACATCCTGGATGTAAACATTTGGATTTCGGGTAGAATCAATGTTACTGCTATACTGATGTAATCAAACTGTACTTTTTTCTTTCACTTTTGTATATTTTTGTATATATCATGTACTTCAGTGTCTGAACGATTGTTTTTTGTTTTAATAAAGACCTAATTGAAATACAATAATAATTAAAAGTGATTGGGTTTTATAGCTTTTCATTTTACACCAGCTGTTAACTAGAATTTATATCACTTACTGCAATTTGTAAAATAGACAATTCCTAATCTCTTGAGGGCAATAATCTTTGTCTTGTATCAAAGAAGCAATTTTCTTTAGTGTAGAAAAATAGGAGTAACATTAGACACTTGCTTTCTAATTTAGTGTTCCTACCTTTCTAAAGATTTGTTCTTTTTTCCTTCATAATCGTACATAGTAAACTGTTTGTCTATAAATAAAGCATCTATACCTTTTTTTTACAGTGCACAGAATTTTTCCTTAATCTTTATGTGTGACTGTTAGATAATAGCCTCTTCTATGAGAAAACTGAATACTTAGGGATTGTCAGATTATAATTAAGTTCCACTACATTGTGTGTTACTATATTCCAAAAACTCGCAAGTACATCTTGGGTGTATGTTGTCTATTATTTCTTCAAAAGAAAATATAAAATGAACTGTATTTCCTGAGGATAGTAATTTTAAAAGATTATTTTAAAAGTTTCACTATTGTCAGGCACTCATGGTTCACACCTGTAATTCTAGCTATTCAAGAGGCTGAGATATAAGGATTACTGTTGGAAGCCAGATCTAGCAGGAATGTCCATGAGATTTTTCTCCAATTAACTACTAAAATGCCAGCAGTGGAGCTGTGGCTCAAGTGGTAGAATGCTAGCCTTGAGCAAAAAAAGGTCAGGGACAGTGCCAGGTCCTGAGTTCAAGACCCAGGACTGCTCCCTTTCCCCCAAAAAGTTTCATTATTGTCAGGCACTGGGGGTTCACACCTGTAATCCTAGCTATTCAGGAGGCTGAGATCTGGAGATCATGGTTCAAAGGCAGCCCAGGCAGGAAAGCCCCTGAGACTCTTCTCTCCAATAAACTACCAAATAGCTGGAAGCAGTGGTAGAGCACTAGCATTGGGCAAAAGAAGGTCAGGGACAGTGCCCAGGCCCTGAGTTTAAGTCCCGGAACCAATACAAAAAAATTCATTATTTACAATTCTATTTGAGCGTTGGACATGATGAATCCTAGTACTTAGTAATCGGAGAGGAAGAGTGTAAGTTCAAGGCCATTGTTAGCTACAGAGCAAGTTCCAGGCTAGCCCAGCCTACCTAGCAAAACTTTCTTAAGAAAACAAACAAAATACTTTTACTTGAAATTCCTTGGATTGAGCATCTTGTATTTGTTTGATTAATGGTTTAATGCTTCATGGAGAATGTATGACCAAGCTGTTGTCATGTACCAGATACTACACTGTGTCATGTGGGAAATTAATGTGATTTGGAAACTAACACATTTAATTACACCATTCATTTAAGTTTAAAAACATGCTAAGAAGCATGTTTTAGAAATGGTTCAGTTAGTAGTTTTATTATATTTTTTAATATCTGAAAGTTCTAGAATATATTTTAATTTCTTTGTATCAGTGGGGTTTACTATTAAGCTTAAATATTTAATTTCTCAGGGACATAGGAAAAATTAATCGGGGTAAATGTCCATATTTAAACATGACTTAATATGTAAGTGGAAAACTAAGATATTTTTATAGCTTTTTCAACACTCACATTACCAGTTTGCCTTTAATCGTGATACTTTGTTTATTTGAAGGAGAAAAATGTTACTATTGTGTTTGGGTTGCATAACAAAACTTTAAAGTAGATAGCTCACATAACAGATTTACAGTTCTTACAGGCTCAGAGTCAAGGTTACCTTTGGAAGCCTGTTCTTTTTTTCTTCTCTTTTTCTTTTGCCAGTACTAGCACTTGAACTTAGGGCCTGCCTATTTCTCTCTTACTCTCTCTTAGCTCATGGCTGGCATCCTAACACTTGGGCCATGTGTTTACTTTTGGCTTTTTTTGCTGGTTAATTGAAGATAAATGTCTCTCAGATTTGTCTGTCAGGGTCAACTCCAAACTTTGATCCTCTCAACTTCCTGAGTAGCTAGGAATAGAAGCATGAGTCATGAGCAGCCCATGTGAGGCCCATTCTTTTGGCTTGTAAGTGGCCACTTTCTTGTCAGCTGACCTGAACTCTTCATACATGGAGAGAAATCTTTCCTCTTCATAACGTAATTCTGTTGGACCTTTAAAATCTCTCTCTCTCTCTCTCTCTCTCTCTCTCGGTTTTTGTTTTTGGAGGGGTGCAGTACTGAACTCAGGGCCTTGGACATATTAGACAGGCATTCTACCACTGAGCCCTACCTGTAGTCCTTTTTTATCATTCTTTTTTCTTTTTTTTGGTTCAAACCAGGACTCAAACTTGGTTTCTGATGCTTTTGCTCATTGGCTAGTACTCTACCTCCAACTTCTGAAGTCCTTTTTTTGTGCTAGTCTTTTTTTGAAGTAGGATCTTACTACCTACCTGTGCTGCAATATGCTTACTTTAGGCTTCTTAGCTAGAGTAACAGAACTTACCATACATTTAGTTCGCAGTTTTTGCTCAGGTTGGATTTGAATTATGATTCTCCTAGTCTCATCCTCGTAAGTTGCAAGGATTATGATCAGTAGCTATTGAGGCTGAATCACTTTTCTGCAAAGCTGTCCCCAATCTCATTGGGATTTATGGTTTCAACATATGGATTCAGAGAAGACAACTCAGATCATAACAGTGTGTGAGCGCTAAAGAAAATGTCATGCACAGAAGTCTATTCATGCAACATTAAGCATTCACATTGTGAAAGGAGGAATGAGAGTGAATGGCTTCAGTTCAAGCCCATAAGTTCAAACCCTAGTCCTGCATGCATAAATGCATGTCTATTTTGTCTTATATGTGGATGTTAGACCCAAAGATAAGCATACACACATCTTCTGTATACTATCTGTGTGTGTGTGTGTGTCTGTGTAAAACACGTAACTGTGGGATTGTTTGCAAAAGGAAAAATGTTAGAAGGTGAATGAATGATACAGAAACACATTGCATCTGTGAATAAAGATAGTAAAAATGAAACTCACTGAAAGCTGTGATATAGTAAGAGGGTAGTGGGAATGGGGAAGATAGAGTAAAAGAGGGCTGATCTGATCAAAATGCTGTATCAAAATGCATGTGTGAAATGCCAAGCTAAAACACACTTGAACAATTAACATACACTAAAAAAATGAAGGCTGGAAAAGTAAAACATGTTTGGTGTGTGGGTCTTAATTAACGGGAGGAAGGATGGTGAATGAAGAGAGTAAATACATTATGTACATGGTAAAAATGGAACAATGAAGCCTATTTGTGATTGAGTTGGGGAAGTGATGAGGGATAGAGAAGCGGATCAAGGTACATTGTATGCATATATGGACTTGTCATGTGGGACCGTCCCCTTGTACAACTATTGCTAAGAAAGATGACAGATGATGAATGGGTGGATGGCTGCATAGATCTCATATATATATATATATACACACACACACACACACACACACACACACATATGTACATATATATATATTGTGAAAATACTGTACAGAGGGGTTACAATTACATGGGTAAGATAATGAGCACATTTCTTATCAAGCATTGTAGCCTCCTGCCCTGTTTCCCCTTCCCATCCCTTCGTATCCTCCCTCCCCCCACCGCCCCCCTACCAAAGCTGTAAAGTTAGTTTTTCGACAAAACGACTTGTACAATAGATCTCATCTTTATGATCATGTAACTCCTATTTTGTAGGTGAGATGTTGGGTCCAAAGAGAACTGTAAAGATAGAATTCAAACTTAAATCTCTTTAATTTTCATGTTCTTGATAACGTTATTTCATGAAGTTTTTGTTTTCAAAAGTAGTTACTCTTTGAGTCCCTTAAAAAGTACGTTCCCATGGGCTGGGAATATAGCTTAGTGCTAGAGTGCTTACCTAGCGTGTATGAAGCCCTGGATTTGATTCCCCAGCACAAAAACATAAACAGGGAAAAGAAGCCAGAAGTGTCTCTGTGGCTCAAGTGATAGAGTGCTAGCCTTGAGCAAGAAGAAGCTCAGAGACAGTGCTTAGGCCCTGCATTCAAGCTCCAGGACTGGCAAAAAATAAAAAGTTCCCCTACAAAGGTGCAATGCCTGTGTGCCTCTAATCATATAAAAACAGTACTTACCAATATGAACTCCGGGAAATGGAAATGAGGCTTATTTGTGTGTTTTTTCCCCCTTGTTGATGTTTTTTTTTCTTTTCTGTCTTGTTTGTTTGTTTATCTGCCTTTGGGAGGGCCAGAGAGGGCACAGAAATGGAGGGACAAAAGGTGAACAAATACAGCAGTGGTACTCATTAGACACTATGTTGAAAATGAACTATACAACTTGTGGGTGGGAACAGGAGGGAAAAATGGGGAGAGAGCAAGAAAAGAGGTGACATTGTCCAAAAAGAAATGTAACTCAACCTGTCTGTATATCACTTTTTTTCTTTTTTAAAAAATTTTATTGTAAAGATGCTGTACAGAGGGGTTACAGTTAGGAGTAAGGCAGTAAGTGCATTACTTGTCTATCATTGTTACCCCTTCTCTTCCTTGTTGTCCTACTATCCCTTTCCTCTCCCACCTCCCACACTCCTATCTCCCCTCCCCTCCTCACTGCCCAAAGTTGTAAAGTTCATTTCCAATACACTGTCCAATAGGTATCTTCGTTGCAATGGGTCATCCTGTGTCCTTGTTCCAGCATTTTGTTATTCCCCTTCCACTCCCCAGATTAGACATATGCATATACAAGATGCAGGGTATCAAAATCAAGTACAGTGACAGCAGAGGATATGCCTTAGGGAAACAAAATAAAATCACATGGTACATTAAAACAATAACAATAAAGACCTCTTGTGTCCATATCTTGGGGTTTATTTCATTTCACATCATCTTATATGGTCATATATACCTGGCTTTGAAGCTCATCTGATAAGATTATTGCAAATAAGGGAAACCATGAGATCTAGATTTCTTTGGGACTGGGTTACTTCACTTAATATGATTTTTTTCCATTTCTTAACAAATGGGGTGGTGTCATTCTTCAACAAGTTGGCTAAAGACTTAAAGAGAGACTTCTCTGAAGAGGAAATAAGAATGGTCAGTAGACACATGAAGAAATGCCCAACTTCTCTGGCCATAAAAAATGCAAATCAAAACAACATTGAATTCCACCTCACCCCAGTTAGAATGGCTATAATTAACAAATCTAATAACAGATGCTGGAGGGGATGTGGCCAAAAGGGAACCCTGCTGCATCGTTGGTGGGAGTGTAAACTTGTTCAACCACTTTGGAAAGCAGTATGGAGGTTCCTCAAAAGGCTCCACATAGAGCTGCCCTATGATCCAGCAATCCCACTTCTGGTTATTTACCCAAATGATCACAAGGCCATACTAAAGCTACCAGCACAGCTATGTTTATCACAGCAGTATTCATCATAGCTAAGTTATGGAACCAACCCAGATGTCCCTCAATAGATGAATGGATCAAGAAAATGTGGTATATGTACATCTTTTTTTTTTTTTGGTCGGTCGTGGGGCTTGAACTTTGGGCTTGGGCATTGTCCCTACACTTTTCAGCTCAAGGCAAGCGCTCTACTGCTTGAGTCACAGTGCCACTTCCAGTTTTCTAGTGGTTTATTGGAGACAAGAGTCTCATGGACTTTACTGCCCGCGCTGGCTTTAAACTGCGATCCTCAGATCTCAGTCTCCTGAGTAACTAAGATTACAGGCGTGAGCCACTGGCGCTCGGTTTGTACATCACTTTTATAATGACAAAAAATATGTTTCCCTGGGTATTTCAAATCTTGTATTTTGCTCATTCTTTTCTACTTAACTTTTGTTTGTGTCTTCTAATTCATGAATGTCAAACATCTTGAAAGGTGTTTACAGGGAACAGAACTACATCTTTCTGCCTCGGGGAATACAATGAAGTTAAATAGATGGGAAAACACTTGGAAACTTACAAAGGACATTTTAAGATGGTGTTATAAGTATACTAATTTATAGATAGATAATTTGAAATGGTTGAAAGCAATCAATTTTTCTTTACTGATTTGCTAAAAGTTATTACATTATATATGAAAGTAAATTAGAAGCCTAAATTGCCTACTGTTCTTAGCAGACTATAACAGTATAGCATAAGTTATTTCAGATACAGTCAACATACTATGCATGGAGGGATGAATGTGTCTTGATAGTATACTACTGTAAGATCTGCACAAGGACACCTCCCTCCATGTTGGCTGTTTCCGCCCAGTATCTGTTACCAAGGTAACTGGCAGACCTGGAAGCAGTCACCTTCCCCTCCTCCTGGGTCACATCCTGGGTCACCTCTGGTCACACGCCTTACTTTAGAAGGGTCCCAGATCCTGAGGTCACATCGGGATCCAGTGTGGCCACACCTCTTCCTGTCCCTGGCCAGGGTGGGTCACCCCTTTTTTTTTCCTTTTCCAGCCATGCATCCCCGCCATGCATGGCAAGGGCAGCAGTTCAGTAAATAAACTTCTTTTCCTGCCTGAATAGCGTGTGGTGTTCTCTTGATGGGCTACCTAATGAAACCTGCCTACTTAATATACCTTACAGCTATACTTCCATTTCAAAGAATATGCTGTGTTATCTGTTAATGTCTTCAGTGCTAGATACACAAAGAAGAAATCTTGTAACATTGGACTCTTCGATCATTAAACTTTTCTTTTGGGGGAGGGGTCAGTCACGGGGTTTGAACTCCGGGCCCGAACTCTGTCCCTCAGTTCTTCAGCTCAAGGCTAGTGCTCTACCACTTGAGCCACTGTGCCACTTCTGTTTTTTTGAGTGGTTTATTGGAGATAAGAGTCTCACAGATTTTCCTGCCCCGGCTGGCTTGAAACGTGATCATCAGATCTCACTCAGCCTCCTGAGTAGCTAGGATTACAGGTGTGAGCCACCAGACCTGGCTTGACTTTTTTTTTTTTTTTTTGTCAGTCATGGGGCCTGAACTCTGGGCCTGGGCGCTGTCCCTCAGCTCTTCAGCTGTAGACTAGCACTCTACCAGTTGAGCCTCAGCCCCACTTCCGACTTTTTCTGCTTATGTGGTGCTGAGGAATCAAGCCCAGGGCCTGATGCATGCATGCAAGGCAAGCACTCTACCACTGAGCCACCTTCCCA
>NW_012267374.1:774449-839937 GCF_000151885.1 Dipodomys ordii | reverse complement strand
TCAAGGCTAGCGCTCTACCACTTGAGCCACAGCGCCACTTCTGGCTTTTTTTTTCTTTTTTGCTTATGTGGTGCTGAGGAATCAAACCCAGGGCCTCATGCATGCAAGGCAAGCACTCTACCACTGAGCCACCTCCCCAGCCCCTGAAGTCTTTATTTTCTAAAGATAGGCAACAGAGTTTAGTGATGGATATGAATTTGAGAAAAAGGAAGCAGGCAGGAATGTTGCCCATGGTGTGCCCTGAGCATCCATGAAAGATTTAGCAAATGAAACAAGGAGGATTGAGACTGGCATGTGATACATGTGTGTGTGTGTGTGTGTGTGTGTGTGTGTGTGTGTGTGTGCATAGATATTTTTTTGTCTATATTTTTATTTTTTATTTCTTGGTACTGTGGATTGAGCCCAGGATGTTGCACTTCTAGGTAAGTGCTTTGCCACTGAGCTACATCCCAGCCAGAGACTGGCACATGTTTATAGCTTAGTGGCAGAGTGCTTGCCTAGCAGAAAAGGCTGAAAGTGGAACTGTGGCTCAAGTGGTAAGAGTGCCAGTCGAGCCAAACAAGCTTAGGGACAGTGCTCAAGTCCTGAGTTCAAGCCTCAGGACTTGCCAAAAAAAGGTAAAATTATAAATTCATTTTAGGATATCTGACATTTGAGATGCCTATTAAGTATCTGGACTAGAAATGTCAAGTCGACAGATGTTGCTAACTCTGGAATTGCGGGGAGAGTGGCATAGAGTATGGGATCAAAATGTGGGAATCACCAGCATATAGTTGTGAAGTCATGAAACCAGATGAGATTATCAAGAGATTAGGAGTAAGCAGGAAAGAGAACATAATCTAAGGTCTGGATCCTAGAGAAAGACCTGTAAAAGAAAACCTTATTTAAAGAAATCCCCAAGTCTTTGGAAAGAGGCACATTTTCAGGATGAAAGACAAAAGACCAGAGCTCAATTGTCGTTTAGGCTTTTATCTTTATGAAAGACATTATGGGCTAGCCAGTCTCCGCTAATTATATGTTCCCATCTATAAAGAGGCAAGAATCCAAGGACCATGGATAATCAAAGGCTGCTGTGACTATTAGCATCAGTGGAGGCCAGCATCGCAGCACTCTGGTCTTGGTTCAGAATATTCATCACCAGAGCTGTGTTCCAAGACTGCTGCTGTGGTGGATTTGCACCATATTTCACTGGTCTGACTTACTGTCCATTTTTTGAACTGGTTTTCCATGCTTCTTCACGATGTGGGGCACTTAGCTCATGTCCTTCTGGAGTTGTCTCTGCTTAGAGATTTGTTTTTCAGCCACCAGTCCTTTGCTATTGTTAATATTCCAGGCATCCTTGTATTGTGGATTGAGCCTAGGATGTTGTTATTGTTCCCTAGCTCGTTTATCAATAATGGATTTTGTGAAGTATTTAATTAAAGTTCTTAGATGCCTGGGATTTAAGATTTCTTCAGGTTTTTATAGGATAGGAAAATTGTTTCCTTTTGTTAGTGATAATGGTGCCAAAAGAACTTAAAAAGTATTGTTTTGTCAACACACATCATTAAATATAACTCATTTTCAAAACATGTAGGACAGAGAGCTGTTCACTGACCTACTGCAGCTGGTTCTGTAGGTCAGGTGGGAATCTGTGTTCTCCAAAAAGATGATGAAGTACCATGGCTGGACTTAATCCTAAACTCAGTAACTGTAACTGGAAATAGGGTTGTGCTGATCACAAAAGTGAAGTAATTGCTGTGGGCTTTATCCAGTATGACTGCTGACCTTATGAAAGGAGAAATTGGATGGGACAGAAAAATGCAGAAGGAAGAGGATGCAAGGCACGGATATCTGAGGATGCAGCTGCTGGGGGAGAGACGTGGAGCAGATTCTCCCATTCAGCTCTCCTTTCCCTCTCTCTCCCTCCCCCCACCCACCCCAGCACGAAGAACTACTTGCCACTTGACCTCAGATTTGTAGCTCCAGCACTGTGAAACAATGTGTTTCAGTCATTTTAGCCATCTTGTTTTTGTGATTCATTATGGAAGCCCAGGAAACGAAAACGAATGCAGGGACCTTTTCCCAATTGTGACTAGCAGTTACACTGCTCACCAATCCACACATCCATGAGACTATAGTCTCTGAAGAACTGATTCTTTTTCTAATGGTCAACTGTTAGCAGACCAGACTTCCTTCTAGGAGATTTAGGCACCTTTTTTTATGGCAAAGTGCTGAAAGCAACTGTGCCAAGGTCAGAATGTCTGCACACATTGTCCCCTCACCACAATCCTTCTGCTAGGAATACCTCCCATGGTGGTGGTAGGAAGGTGCACCTTTGGGAGGTCACTGAGTGATGAGGACAGGGGCCTCATATTTAGTATCTTTATAAGAGAGACTCCAAGTTGCCTGGCCTCTTCTACCAGTGAGGACACAAAGCAAGAACCATCCAGGAAGCAAGAAACAGGTCCTCACTAGGTACTACCTCTACCAGCACCTTGATCTTTGACTAGGCCTGGCCTCTAGAATTATGGGAAGTAAATTTCTGTGGATAAGCCACCTATTCTGTGGTTTTTGTTACACTGACCCAACAGACTAAGACAGCTACCAATTTTCTTTAATTAAAAGAATATTAGCTGGGTGATGATGGCTAATGTCTGTTCCTAGCTACTCAGGAGGCTGAGACCTGCAGTTTGAAGCCAGCCCTGGCAAGAAAGTCTGTGAGACAATTATCTCCAGTTAACCACCAAGAAAAGCAAGAGGTAGAGCTGTGGCTCAAGTGGTAGAGCATTAGCCTTGAGCAAAGAAGCTCAGGGACAGTACCCAGGTGCTGAGTGCAGACTCTAAGACTAGCACACACACAAGAAGTACTAACTGCCAATGACTTTAATGTGGCCGATTGATGTAAAACTAGCTTCTTATCAGCATGTTTAAAAAGATTCATAGGCACACAACCAATTCAGATAAAACTAGTGAAAACTACTGTATTACCTTGGGTGTTTTACTTTTAGGAAATTAGGCCTCAAAATCATGTCTACATTAGATTCTATGTATCAAACCCAGAACATTCAGTAGTCTTCCCTTAAAAATTATCTTTCTCTCCTACTTAAAAACTGCACACAATTTTTATTTTTATTTTTAGAATAGGAAGGGAATAGGAGAGTTGCCAGATGGCCTAGGGTTTATAATTAAGAGAAGTGATAGTAGTGAAAAGTTGTCAAAAGTTCTTCAAGCCAGGCATGGGTGGTTCACACCTGTAATACTAGCTGAAATCTAAGGATTATGGCTTAAAGCCAATTTGGGTAGCAAAATCCCTGAGACTCTTAGCTCTAATTAACTGCCAAAAAGCTGGAAATCATTGAGTGGCTGAAGTGGTACAGTGCCAGCTTTATGTGAAGAAGCTAAGGAACAGCACAGGCCCTGAGTTCAAGCACCAGTCCTGGCATAAGAAAAAAAGGTTTCAGACATGTCTTAAGTCACACATATTGGAGTGAATTGAAAGAATTATCAAAGACAAAGAAGCATATCTTCAGTTTTATTATTTGGAATCTACAATTGCCAAGTGGTCTAAGGTAATTTCTTAACACCACTGCACAATACACGAACACATATTTAGAAAAATTACAAAACTATTCCTTAAAAATTATACTCGAGGACATAGTTTACTGGCCAAGCATAAAAATATCTACTCCAAATGTACCTTTCTTTACTGTTTTGTACAATCTTATTGATGTTTGTTTATGGATAACTTGTAGATGCACAGAATTGAGGGAATTATTTTACTTCAACCACGTTCCAATTCTATGAAGAGTACTTATTTGTAAACAGTAGGAAACAAACATGTTCCCTCCCAAAACCTCTAGCTGTTGTTTGCCCATGATTTTTGTTGACTTACTGAAGCAATGTTGAAGAGGCTACCTGGTCCCACTCCATGTTGAACATGTGTTTGCTTTGGGGCATAAATTATTTCATCAGTCTAAGTATTTTCTGGGCATGTGTTCTTATATCTGGACTTGAGAATGACTTACAATGATTATTTTAAGGCAAATGGACTTCAGACATCTTATTTATATCACTTCTTAAGGGCAACTCATCCTCTGGAACTCTGGATCTCCCATAGTGTGTTTGATGTGTCTAAAATATGTGCAATGTTGGTGTCTTGGGGGAGGGAGAGGTACAGTGTTAGAATTACAGCTCATTTTTGAAGGTTCCCTTCTTGTGGTACAGTAAGCATAGAAGCAGGGCCAGATAATTTCATAAAATTAACAACACCAAAGCTGCAAGTCAGGTTGTTACTCTTTCACACATATTTACTTAAAAGACCTAAATACCCAGTTGCTCTGGCTCTTCTATAATGCAAATCAGTTCTGTCATCTTTCCTTTCTCCCTTGCACCAAGACTGTCTTTGACAGCCCTTGGCCTTTCCCATGATCTGCTCCACGAGTTTGCAACCTGACTCATTAAAGGCACAAGGTGATGCAAGAGAATACTGTCCCGTGTTTAGCCCATTAAATCTGCCATTTCAACAGGAGTCAAAAAGGAAATGGTAGAGTACAGGAATAAAAGCAGAGGCTTGTCATCCATGAGCTTGGAGCCACTGATGGTTATGAAGAGATTTTCACTATCAATCTTAACAGCAACTTGATGTAGTCGAAAGCTGGTTGGACTTGAGGTCAAAGGCTTTGGATTTCTCAGTCATGAATAAATGGCCTTGAGCAAGTGAACCTTGTGAGGTCAGTTTCCTCATCTGTCAAAGTAGGGGAAGGCACTTGTGGCCATTAAATCAGACAGTGTGCTTAAAATCCTGTTGTACAAGATACAATTCCATGTAAACAGCTGTTTGATGGGATAAAAATGGATATACAGGAGAAAAATTATGTGGCTTAAAGTTAATACAATTTTGTTAACATTTTGATGTACATGCGCAGTCTGATTTGTGTTCTCCCTATTTGATTGCTTTCTCTTTCTTCTAACTAGGTTGCTGGAGAGCTGAGGTCAATCTCTTCCTTATATGCTCTAAGATGCATCTTAGGAGCCTGAGGATGATGTGCAAAGTCCCAAAGTTAGGACCTTACAGGGAACATTTGAGTCTCACTTCGGGGGAAAATGCAGTTTCACATTAATGGCAAGGAGAACTTTTGGCTATTGGTATATAAAAAGGATCACTGACCAAAATGAAAGAAATATTAAGGGAAACCTCCCATGGTAATGACTTCCTGCTGAAAATTTGATCCGACCTTCAACTGCTGGATAAATTATTTTCATTTTTAAGATGTATTGAGAAACCACGCTGATATCTTGGTCACCTAGAAAAAGACATACATTAATGGAATTACAGAAAAAGTAATTACCAGTTCATAATAAGAAGCGTGGGACAAACAGTGTCTTTCTCTAAAGCCTTTGGTAGTTGTAAAAGGGAAGGCACTCAGAAGGGTGACATTGTCCAAAAAGAAATGCACTTTTTACCTGGACTTATGCAACTGTAACCCTTTTGTCCATAATGTTTATAATAACCATTTTGGATTTTTTTAAAAAAAGGGATGGCATTCACTTTACAATTCCAGGGGTCCAGTTCACAGAGAAAAGAATACTGGTGATCATAAGGACAAAGGCATTGGTTGACCTTTCATACTGCAGACATGACATACGCTGGTTGTTTGGAATTGGATGACTAGAGGAATAGAGAATGTTATCAGGATCTTCTCCATGTCAGGAGACATGCCACTGTCCTAGGCCTTGCAGTAAAGCATGGCCCTTCCCTGAAATTAGAGGACACAGGGCCTTTCAAAGCAGGCAGCTGCAACCGATGATGGCAGCTCCCCACTGGAAGCAGTATCCCGTTTGTGCAGCTACAACCATAAATGGTAACAAGAGACGCCCCTGAAGTAATTTTCTGCTCATGCAGCTGCAACCATAAATCTTAGCCCCGCCATAATGGAGCCCTTCGCTCTCACACCCTTCAGGGCTCACAGGAACCCGACTCTCTGTAACTGTGCTCGTAGTGCCCCCCTGGCTGGTACTCTCAGCCCAGAAGGTAGCCTGTCAGGTTACTGACATTAAATTCCTTTTCTCTGGATGTGACCATGTGGCCCAGTGATTTTTTCTTGGGGAAGCCTTTCGTAGGTGCTGTGACTCTGTTCAGGGCCATCCCATTGACTTTGCTCTTCCCCTCTCAGCGAATCTCGACCCCTCTGGCTCCCACTGAAAATCACCGGAGGTACTCTCTCTCTCTCCCATCACTGAGCACTCGGACTTCACATCCACCAGCGGCCATCTACGTCCACCGATCCTCCTTGATGAGTGAGCTCTTTTCCCGGAACTGAGATTCCATTGCTGATGGCTGAAGTCTTGGTACGGAGCTCTGGGGCTCCCTCCAGGCCTTTGCCTTCGAGGCTTTTGCCCTGGACTTGGTGGATCATGGGTGACCATCCCTTCCCCGTCTCCTCCACACTTTTGCCAGTGGAGGAACTTTTGGGGGTGCCCACTGTCCCTTGTAACTAGTACCATGTGCTCTTCACCAGAGGAGAGTCCTCTTCACATATCCCTTCCCACTCCCCTTTGGGATATAACTTCTGGGAGCGCTGGGGGGAAAATGGGAAGAGCTTTCCTACACATAGGCTTTTCCTTTCTCCCCTCTAAGCCCAGTCACTGCACCTCATGCTCCCCTTTCCCCACCAACACTGCCACCTCCACAGCCTCGACTTGCCTCCTCTCTCCCCTCTGCCTCCTGCCACAGCTGGAGTCCTCCCCGACACCACCATGCACTCGCCCTCAGTCCAGCCTCCTGCAGCTCAGCAGCCCAGGGCGCCTGCTCCTCTCCTTTCCCTCCGGGAAGTGGCCAGCACCAAAGGCATTGTCTGGGTTTATATGTCTGTCTGTCTGTCTCTTTGCCTTTCTTGTTTATGCTCTTGAGTTGAGATGCAGATGGGGTCCCCTCCCCCAGGTCTCCTCTCAAGGCTAGCCTCCCTGGCTTAAATTCTTAGTTAAAACTGTCTTTCTGTCTCTCCTCGAAGGCACCCACACTCTGTTACTGTGTGACCCTGTCTTTCTGCTTTTGTTTGTCTGTCTGCTTCCTTAGAGGTCATTTTGTACACTAATTGTCTTTCTTTCTTTCCCTCCTTTCTTTCCTTCCTTCCTTCCTTCCATCCTTCCTTCCTTCCCCTCTCTCTTTGTTTCTTTCTCTCTCCTTCCTTCCTTCCTTCCTTCCCTCCTTCCTTCCTTCCTTCCTTCCTTCCTTCCTTTCTTTCTTTCTTTCTTTCTTTCTTTCTTTCTTTCTTTCTTTCTTTCTTTCTTTCTTTCTTCCCTTTCTTCCCTTTCTTTCTTCTTTCTTGTCAGTTGTGGGGCTTGAGCTCTGGGCCTGGGTGCTATCCTTGAGCTTCAGCTCAAGGTGAGTGGTCTACCACTTGAGCCACAGCTCCACTTTCAGTTTTCTAGTGGTCTACTAGAGATAAGAGTCTCCTGGACTTTCCTGCCTGGGCTAGCTTTGAACTGTGATCTTCAGATCTCAGCCTCCTAAGTAGGTAGGTTTACAGGCATGAGCCACAGGTGCCTGGCTGATTTTTTTTTAAGGAAAAAATCCTAAGTGTGCCTTAAAACTTTTGTGCACAAGTGTGTGTATGAACACATTAAAGAAATTTCATTGTAATACATGCAAACTGTCATCATGGTATAAAAATTCTTTGCTTTTGGACTGCAATAGTAGCTAATGTAAACCTTGTATTAAAGGTGTTAATTATCAAGTGTGCTGCTCATTAAAAGGAAAAATCTTTATCAATAGAAGCTGTGATGTGAGCCTAAAATCTAGCAAACTGTTCTGGCCCTGCAACCTGACTGTGGAGAGAGTCACACTGAATTGTCCTGAGACAGTTCTGAGATAACCTGGTCCACAGGCCAAAGGAAAAAAAGGAGGCAGTTTTAAATTCAAACCTCATCAGACTTGGGTATGAACAAATGTGTCTAAGAGTTAAATATAAAGAAAACATAAGAAAAAAGTAAGCCACCTTAGATACAGAACTGATAATAGTTTCAGTAGTATCCTAAAGTGCTACACTCAGCTAAGCAGTTGCTATTTAAAACTCCCTCATCAAGCCTACTGAGTTTTAGTCATTACAGATTTTTATCCTTACAGCTTTTAGTCACCCACAGAGAAATAACTGGCAAGTATTTGTTGGTCAATTCTTAATGAATTACAGGTAGGTTCTGCTTATTATTTCTATTGCTCTCTTTGTTGCTTCAATTGGGAATAAAAGGGTTTTGTGGCAAAGGCTCACTTTATCTGAGAATTGCAGTTCAAAGCAGCCCAGGCAGAAAAATTCTTCTGAGACTCTTATCTCCAATAAACTATTTAAAAAAAACCCCAAAAACAAAAAAACAAAAGTAGCACTACAACTCAAAGTGGCAGAGTGCTAACCTTGAGCAAAAGAGCTCAGGGACAGCACCCAGGCCAATGAGCAGAAATGGCAACTGAGACAAGACATCCCAGGACCCCTGGGACAAAGCCACTCTTGACAACAAGGGATCGTGGAGGGGAGTAAGAAGGGATGGCATCACATCCTAAATGGAGTCACTGTGAGCTCTACCTTTCAAATTAACCAGAGCAGGGAGATTAAAAGAAACTAGTTAATGAACATGCCTAATGGTCATACCTGTCTTCTCACTGGACAGGAACTTAATGTGAGTCTTAGTGCAGTTAATCCTAGGCAGCTTCGTAGATCTCCCATACATACTCTATAATCCAGACATCTACCAAGGCCTCTCACTGGTCTCTTAACCACTCCAATCTAGCCCTACTCTCTGACTGGTTATTCTCAACCAGTCCACCATGCTTTCCCCCACCCAGTTGCCAGACACGCTAGGCACTCCCTTTCTTCCCCTAGATTAGTTACAAGGGAATTCCTCCTTCCCTGTAATAGGCTACCCTGGGCTTGTGCTCTGAATGAAACTTTTCTGGCTTGTGCCCAGAGTGTGCTTTCATGTCTCATTCCTATCAACTGGTCCTGCTACCTTGTCAGCCTTTTGCCTGATCTCACCTTTTTCAAGCGTTTCTCTTTAACAGAATAATAGCCCTCACTCAGGACACCTCCTGGGAGCAACTCAAATCCATCCTCTTACTGCCAGCAACCAGAGGCTTCAATTACACTGCCCTGCTCTGCCCTGCCCTGTACAGACCTGGATCCTGAAGACCCCAGACCCAGTGACTCCTTGAGGCCCCCATGTCAGCAGGCAGTAGCCAGAAAAGACCACGATGCCCCTCAACTTTCTATACCCCTTCAGGGTTTCACATGATGAGGATCTGCTTTGCTCTCATAACCCCATGCTGCTCCCATGGTCTACTGACCTCCCCTAAAGCACCCCTCCAGGATCTCAGAAAAACTTCACCCCCGGCCTTTATCTGAAAGTGCAGGCTGCCAGTGTCAGAAGGATATCCCTACCATAAAACCTGCCAAATGGGACAGTTTAGACAATAAGTTCCCAACAGGACAGGACAAAAAAAGAATCCAAAGAAGAGTCTCACCTGAGCATGTATAAAAACCAACAAATTCCCATGCCTTTCCCAATCACCCTTACAGGCTGGAGATTTAGTTTATGTCTCCAATACTCATCAATCTCAACCCTCCACCCACTTCTTTAGCCTCCTTCCTAAATGGGATGGTCCCTACCCCATTATACTTTCCACCCAACAGCCTCTAAGGTCCAGAGCCGCTGCATTGGATTCACAACTGTAACAGAAAGCTTCATCAGCCTACAGCATCCTCTTACAGCACACTCCCCAAACTCCTCCCAAGACCTCTGCATCTGGATTACAAACAAAGTGGAGCTGAGCCTGCCCAGCATTCTGGAAGACTCCACAACAGTGAAACGTCCTGAGGACTTGGTCTCCACAGATGAGTAGTCTCCCCCCGCCCCCCCCACCACACACCACTTTTCTCCCTATCTCGCTACTATCAATTTCTCCATATTTTGTGGGCTGAATGTCATTTTCACCCTAGACCTCACTGCCCTTCCTATTCTCCTCTGTTTGGTGCAGGATCTACACTTGCAAGGCACAGTATCTGACTTAACCCCAGAAGAGATATATACCTTTCCCCACTTTCTTTTTTATTCTCTTACCTTCTTCTATTCTACATAATCTTTTTCCTTGCCCTTGATATTCTGGAAACTTTGCAGTGTGTGGCCCATACTTGAGCAGAGCCCCAGGTACATAACCCATATGCCTGGCATTTTTATGTGATTACTCCCTCTTTCCAATGGGTGCTTTCCTCCGCTTGGTGCCCCTCCACAGGATGCACCAGACCCATATAGCCCTCTCCTTCAACTAAGACAGGCCTGTACTTCAGAATGTTATTATGTGTCACATTACCACTATGACCCTAAGACCCTCTGTCTCATCTCAGATCAGGGCAATGACTATTGCAAACAGGACACTACTTCCCACAGTTGCCTCTCCTGGAGCTACAAGTTTCATTACTGCCATTCTTTGGACCTTGACCAAAAATTTGGCCTGGGAAACAAAATTTTTTTATCAACTGCACCCATAATATTACCTTTACAATAAACAACCCATGGGACAAAAAGTGGGAAATAGGAGTAATGCGTTCAACGAATTCCCAACTAACTACCAGAATAATTAAGATTTACTGGGTATATGTGCCCATCAACCTCAAAATAGCCCTTGAGGTGGCTTTCCCTATCATAAAAAAGTCCTCTACAGCCTTAAAAAATTCTCTATCCTCCTACAAGCCCCTCACCTGGAAAAGTCTACTAAACCAGTCTTTTCTTCAAGCCCTCAATTACACTGCAACAAATTGTTTCCTTTGTGCTGTTACAGCAATCCCCTGTAACTATGGTTCCTCTTAATGTTTCTGCTAAAGATAAAACCTGCTCTGCACCCATTATGTGGTGGCCCTCAAACCTCCTCTTGCATTATAAAATGCCTCTGTGTCTTGCTGTAGGACTCATAATTCCTTGTGTGTCCTGCCAAACCTGAGGGTATGTCAAGTAAGCATCTCATGACCAAATCCTTAGCACCAATGGAACCGTCTTTTGGTGCAGCTCCTCTTTGACTAGGTGTACCAGTCCGGGCTCTCCCTCCCCCTGCATACTGGTTTCTTCAGTTCCGCAGTACACTTTGTATGCCCACACAGAGTTCAAAACCTTAAGTACCTTCACCTCAAACCCACATCCAGGCTGACAGAGACAGGCCATTTTCCTCCCAGTTCTGGTGGGAGTGAGCTTGATGTCCACTGTCATCTCTGTTGGGCTATCTGGTATGAGTCTCTACCATTCCATAACATCTAAGGAACTCATTGAACATCTGCTTTCCTCTATTGAGGAAAGCAGAGGCCCTACACCTTCTACCAACTCAACTTAATTCTATGGCTGATGGCACACTCCAAAATAGGAGAGCTTTAGACCTTCTCACTGAAGAAAAAGGTGGGACAAAGTGTTGCTACTATATACCCATGTCAGGACAAGTGGAAGAAAATATACAGGCATTAGACAAGCTTGCCCCTGACTTACACGCTAGCAACGCTCCCTCGTTTCTGATTCATCCCTATGGAGTTCCCTAGCCACATGGATGTTGCCCCTCCTGGGTCCTCTTAGGGCCATTTTTGTTTTCCTTTTAATTATTCCTTGCATTTTTAGATGCCTGCAAAATATCCTCACAGAAAGAGCAAGACTTCACCAACCAGATGGTCAGTCAGATGCTCCGGGGACAATACCACATTACCCCTCAGGATGCTGCCACATAACTGGCTATTATCCAACAGGAAGCAATTACAGAAGATAGACCGTCACCCATGCACCCTAATGTGATATTCCCACCAAGCATAAACAAAAAAGGGAGGCGTGGTAGCCGGATTTCCTCATCTCAGGAGACACACTGCTGTCTTAGGCCTTGCAGTAAAGCATGGCCCCTTCCCTGAAATTAGAGGACACAGGGCCTTTCAAAGCAGGCAGCTGCAACCGATAATGGCAGCTCCCCACTGGAAGCAGTATCCCGTTTGTGCAGCTACAACCATAAATGGTAACAAGAGACCCCCCCTGAAGTAATTTTCTGCTCATGCAGCTGCAACCATAAATCTTAGCCCCGCCATAATGGAGCCCTTCGCTCTCACACCCTTCAGGGCTCACAGGAACCAGACCCTATGTAACTGTGCTCGTAGTACCCCCCTGGCTACTACTCTCAGCCCAGAAGGTAGCCTGTCAGGTTACTGACACTAAATTCCTTTCTTTGTATGTGACCATGTGTCTGAGTGAAGCCTTTCAGAGAAGTCATTGATATCATAGGTTTTGCACCACTCCAAAACTAAGGCCTTGGGAACTTGGGTCAAGAGTAATTAGTTGAGAGTCAGGCAGTGGTGGCTCATGCCTATAATCCCAGCTACTCAGAAGTCTGAGAGCTGAAGATAGCTAATCAAAGTCGGACAGGGTAGGAAAGCTTATGAGACTCATCTACAATTAAACACCACAAAGCTGGAAGTAGAGTTGTGGCTCAAGTGGTAGAGACCCAGCCTTGAGTGATAAAGCTAAGGAACTACATCCAGACCCTGGAGTTCAAGCCCCAGCCCCAGTACAAAACAAATAATATATAAATATATGTATATATATGATATATTCATATATATGTAAATTATATATATATATACATACATATGTATAAATTTAAAAACAGATTTACTAGCCAGGAACCAGTGGCTTGCACCTGTAATTCTAGCTATTCAGGAGGCTGAGATCTGAGGATCATGTTTCAAAGCCAGCCCAGATAGGAAAGTCTATGAGACTCTTATCTCCAATTAACTACCAAAAAAAGTCACAAGTAGAGCTGTGGCTCAAGTGGTAGAGGGCTATCCTTGAGTTCAAAAGTTCAGTGACAGTGTCCAGGCCTGGAGTTCAAGCCTAGGACTGGCACACACACACACAAAGATTTTCCCTAGGGATGGCTGGGTATATGTGTGTGTGAGGGAAGGTGGGAGTGAGGATATTCCCCAGTGCTGTGCTGCTGTCTTCCAACAGGCAAAGCAGAAGGAAGTCAGCAGCACAGGGACAGGATCTGTTTTCTGGCTCTGCCCTCCTGGTACTATAATAGCATCCTTTACAACCCAGTTCTTTTGGTCCTGAGTACTTTTGGGACTGACAGAGGAAGAGCCCTGTGTGCATACCGGAGTCATGTTTTAACAATTCCTTTTTAATCATCTGGAATCCATCGCCCCCGCTGGCCAAGTAGCTGGGGAGGATCACTTTGTACGTTTCGTCCAAGTTGAGAGGCTCGTACTGTGGTACGCGGCACCGGGTGCAGAGCACGTCCAATCTGACCACTCTGTCCCCAGGCTTCCGGGAAAGATCGTACACCACGTGGATTCCTAGAAAAGAATTTGTAAAAATTTCCAGAATTTAAACACAAACAAAACTCCTAAAACTAGACCCAAGACAGACTTCTGTCCAGCAAGGAAGGGAGTCTTGCCAATATCTGGAACTGAGGTGCTAGAATTGCTTCTCCTTTAGGTTGAGCCTAAGTGGGATTTTATCACGGAAATCAAAGGGATGCTTAGTGACCCTTTCTTCGTTAGGGTCATGGTGTGTGTGGGGAGCAGGGAGTGGGTGGTATGCCAGTACCCAGACTTGAACTCAAGGCTGTTGTCCTTAGCTCTTTTGCTCAAGGTTGGTGTTCTATCACTTGAGCCACAGCTCCACTTCTGGCTTTTTGCTGGATAATTGGAGATAAAAGTCTCACAGACTTTCCTACTCAGGCTAGCTATGAACCTCTTGATCCTCACATCTCAGCCTCCTAAATACTTAGGGTTAGAGACAAGACCACTGGCACCCAGCTTGGGGCCATCTTGAGTTCCCCCAGGAGTTGTGGGACCTACTGGAAGGAAAATGGGCATTGAATCAGAATTTTGTGGGGAAAAAAACCTCCACATTGCCTACCCTAAAATCCTTAATCGCTCTAGTAACTTAATTCAAAGGCTTTAGCAATGAGAAAAAGAGGCAGAAGGCATGTGTAAACAACTCTGAAGACTAAACTGTGGTTACTTGGGATTGGACTAGTTTCCTAGCACCTTATGTTGTGAAGCTATGCTGGGCAGAAAAGTCCCACAGACTCTTTATCTCCAATAAAACAGCAAAAAGCTGCAAGTGGCAATGTGGCTCAAGGGGCAGAGAACTAGCACCTAGAGTATCAGAGCATTACTGTTTCTTCTGCTTCCTGCTAGGAAAATGCTGGGTGTTAGGGCCATGCCATAGGAGCAGGCCAGGGCTAGCTGTTCAACCCTAATAACAGTGAGTTCTGCCCAAGAAGACTCGCCAGCTCAGTACCACTCTTCAAGTAGGGCTATGATGGAAAGAAAGTGCAGGCAGAAAATGGTTTCTGAGGAAAGAAGATTATTAAGGATTAATTCTCTGGAGTGTTAAAATTACTGGGGTATGGGAACGTGTGTGTGTGTGTGTGTGTGTGTGTGTGTGTGTATGTCTGTCTGTCTCTCGGTCATGGGGCTTGAACTCTGGGCATAGGCTCTGTCCCTCAGCTTTTCAGCTCAAGGCTAGTACTCTACCACTTGAGCCACAGCGCCACTTCCATATGGGAACATCTCAGAAGCCCTTGCAGCTTTTTGCTAGTTTATTGGAGATAAGAGTCTCACAGATTGCTCTGCCCATGATGGCATCACATTACAATCCTCAGATCTCAGCCTCAGATCTCAGCCTCCAGCAGCTGATAAGCCTAGTGTTGGTAGGGTGAGCTCCCAAGGAGGACCTATCTGATGTCCAAATCACAGTTGGCAAATATTGCTCATTGCCAGGGTGCCAGGGCTTTGGAACCATGACCTCTACCCTAATCGCCATAGCAATTGAAATATGACATATTGGTGTTGAGTGTGTGTGTGTGTGTGGGAACTCAGACAAGCTTGACCACAAAGGTCACCTTGAATGGGTGGATGAGCCAACCAGCAGGAAAGCTCACCTCATCTTGATCAGCTGTCCTCAGACCAGTGACTTACCGCCCACCTGCAGGAACTCTCCCGTGGACTGGCCATAACGATGCACGCTGTGCTCAAAAGCCTTCTTCAGGGTGGAGCCTTTTAATTGGACCAAGTCAAATGTGCCTCCGAAGGGCAACACAGCAGCGAGGTTCTCCCAGGTGATGGTTCCTGATAGTAGCCGCAGAGGCGGCAAAAAGGAAAACACAGCTTGAGAAAACACTTATGAGACCAGGTCCCTTGGAGCAAGGGAGGAAGCCAGGGAGCGGCAGGGAGCTTAGGGAGGGGTTGGGTGGCAGACCTAGAAGCTGAGGAGGCTGCAGGTTGCTTAGGGAGGAGATGGATGGTGGGGCTGGGAGGAGTTGAGTCTTATCCAAGACCAGGAGGCAAGGAGGCAGGAGCTCTCTGGGGTTCAAAAGTCCACCACTCTGAGCCTGGTTTGGACACAATCTCCAGGAGGTGGTTAAGCATGATTCCTTCCTTCAGAGAGGTATATCCCCACCACTTGTTCTTGTCTGGCTAGAAAATCAGTTGAGGCTTCATACTGACATCAGTTATGTTTGACAGCATATCAGAGAGTGTTTTGGAAATCTAATTGATTTGTTTCCCATTTCTCAGAATCTCAGTCATCTATAGACACATATACTAAAATACCAATTTAATCCAATAACGTGTCCTTGGCCTGCTCAGAAGACTGGTGATTTTGACTTTCTTTTTTCAAGCAGATATGCCATTGTGTTTTGCTTCAATTAGCAATTTGGCTTTGCAAATCAGAAATACAGGCCATCTTGGATTCTGCTGAGCATGGCTGCTGCATGTCTGTCTGTCTGACTACATGGAAGAACCATGTGTGTATCCTTTGGGCTAGGCACCACACTTGAGGAACAGCTAACTCAACCTTAAAGGTCTGGCGTGTTGGTACATGAGTGGCAGCAGAGGGGAGGGATACTGAGGCTAGTCAGGACTATGGTCAGGGCTGAAGCACCAGGGGAAAGCAGGGTAGAGGACAAAGGAGCTAGGCCTGGGCAGCATACCATTATTTTGCTCATCAATTGGTGATCGGATACCACCTCCATTTAAAATACACATGGACACATGGTTCCAGAACATTTCATCTGGGTGTCTAAGGTTGTTGTTAATCTGTAACACATATTTGCATTAGTTTTTTTTCCTGAATCTTCTTCCTTAGGATCAATTCCAGGAATCTGGTTAGCTCTGCTAAGGAAATGAAATTGCTCTTCGTCACACCTGCGTTCCCAGAGAATTCTCATCTGGAATTAGAAGTAGTTTTATGTGCCAGTAGTCATAAAACATTATTGGTCTACTTGTCTTCTTGGTCTTCATATAATTTATTATAAGTGAACTATGATGTTGTGACTAGGATTCTCTAAAATTCTTTGAAAACAAGAAAGCTCTTAGCCCCTCTAAAACCCACATCCCCCAGGCTAGAGAACTATGGTAGAACAATCCCTTGCCATGTGTGCAGTCTGAATTACAAGCTAAGTCTGGTGTGGACCAGACTGCAGGGCTTCTCCTCCCAGGATCCTCTGGGTCAGGCAGTGACCTCAAGCCCTGTCAGAATACCAGACTGTGTGCACCAGTCAGAATGCTCCAGACAAGAGCTCTTCATAGGCGATCATGTTTTCTGATTGTTACATGCTGTCACTCTATGCTTGGGGAAAAGGTTCCAGGTTCTCTTGAGTCAAGTGGAGGAAGAGGGTAGACAAGTTAGATCTAAGCAGATCTATGAACTGTCTAGCTGTTTACCTGGCAACATCTTCAGTTTTAATTCTTTTCTGTGCCAGCACTAGGGCTTGAACTCTAGGGGCTTGCACTCTTACTTGGCTTTTTCTACTGAAGGCTGACACTGTCACTTGAATCAAACTTCCAGGTCCAGCTTTTTGCTTGCCAGTTGAAGATAAGAGTTTCTTGGATTTGTCTGCCCAAGCTGGCTTCTAACCTTGACCCTGAGATCTCAGCCTACTGCATAGCTAGGCGTATAGGCATAGTATACCAGTGCCTGGCTAAAAATACTGTAGTTCTGAGCTATAAAATGATGGCTACTCAATCTAGGTCAGCTACTTGGTGTGAAATCAGTCAAGCTTTTGTCTGGGCACTAACTGTGTAAAAATTCCCAATTGTACCACAGGTGCCTGTGGTCCCTTTCTTCCTCTCTCGTCTTCCTTTCTTCTTTCCCTAGTCACAGCGCTCTGCACTTACCATAGCATCACAGATCAGGTTGCCCATGTTGCATTCTCTGAAGCGACATGACTGGGTGGTGCCATCCAGGTAGACAATGGTTTTCCCCAGTGCCTGGGTAGAGTAATTATCTAGTTTTAGCCTCCAGCGGTTAATATCTGCCTTTATGGTTGGATCTAGAAGGAAATGGGGGAAAAAGATGGAATAAAGGAAGGAGGAAGAGAGGAATCCTGTGGTTACAGCAGATCGGACCATGTAAATCCTGGAGAAGGAGTCAAACCCACTTGCTAATTAGTTCCCATCTCTAGGTACATTTTAGCTTTAACTATGACATTTCCTTAGCGATAGCTGTTCTGTTTCTTGGCAATTAGATTTGGAATGGATCTTAATGCAAGGACCTGCTGAACATGTAAGTTCATTAATTGAACTTGAACTCACTACATCAGGCTGAGTACCTGTCTGCCTACCTGGGACAGATTTGGTGGTAGTGTCAGGGATTCTGAAAGTTTCAGGACAAGTACTAAGAACTTGCTGAATTATGGACATTGTCTTCGATGTCCCCTCTCTGCCCCCCACCAGCTAATGAGAGATCTGTGTTGTGATCACAGGCTCTCCTGGATGCTGGAGGGTCTCATGGCCCATCCATCCTCATCTGATCATGAGAAACAGCACAGGACTGGTAAGAGAAGCACTGGCTGTGCGTACGCATCCTGTGTGAACACAAGCGATAGAAAAATAAAATGTGGGGCTGGGAAGGTGGCTCAGTGGTAGAGCGCTTGCCTTGCATGCCTGAGGCCCTGGGTTCAGTTCCTCAGCACCACATAAGCAAAAAGAAAAAAAAGCTGGAAGTGGCGCTGTGGCTCAAGTGGTAGAGCGCTAGCCTTGAGCTGAAGAGCTGAGGGACAGCGCCCAAGCCCAGAGTTCAGGCCCCATGACCGGACTCAAAAAAAAGAAAAAGAAAATGGATTTTGACTCTAAATTCCAGACAAGTAAAAGTAAAAAAAAGATATATTTTTTTAATCTACCCCCCTGCAAAAAACAAAAAACAACAACTTGGGTCCATCCTACTGAGCCACTTGACCATAGCACCGGTCCTTAGTGAGTGGAGGCTGAGATTTGCATTCTGCTTGGCCCGTTTTTTTTGGGGGGGGGGCTGAACTCTGGGCCTGGGCACTGTCCCTCAGCTCTTCAGCTCAGGGCTAGCGCTCTACCCCTTGAGCCACAGCGCCACTGCTGGCTTTTTCTGCTTATGTGGTGCTGAGGAATTGAACCCAGGGCCTCATGCATGCAAGGCAAGCCCCCCGTTGAATTTTTTTGTTTTTGGTCAGTCCTGGGGCTTGAATTTAGGGTTTAGGTGCTGTTTTTGCTCTCCTAAGCTTTTTGGCTCAAGGCTAGCACTCTACTACTTTGAGCCACACCTCCACTTCCAGTTTTCTAGTAGTTAATTGGAGATAAGAGTCTCTCATGAGGTTTCCTATCCAGGCTAGCTTCAAACAGTGATCCTCAGATCTCAGCTCCTGCCTAGTAAAGCTTACAGGCATGAGGGCTGGGAAGGTGGCTTAGTGGTAGAGCACTTGCTTTACATGCATGAGGCCCTGGGTTCGATTCCTCAGCACCATATCAGCAAAAAAAGAAGCCGGAAGTGGCGCTGTGGCTCAAGTGGAAGAGTGCTAGCCTTGAGCTGAAGAGCTGAGGGACAGTGCCCAGGCTCAGAGTTCAGGCCCCACAACAGTAATCCCCCTACCCCCCCCCCAAAAAAAAAGATTACAGGCATGAGCCACTAGCACTTGGCTAGGGCAAAGCTTTTTAAAAGCAGAAAACAAAGTAAGAGAACTTGGAGAAGTCAATGGGAATTGGGGCATTGGGAGTTAAAAAAAATCAAATCACTTCCTCTGTGAAGCTAACTTCTTCAAAAGTATCGGAGTCTTTCTGAAATCTTTTTTTAAGAAAAGGAGGAGAGAAGGGCAAATCTAACCACCTGTTTTTTTTGTTTTTTGTTTTTTTAAACTAGTATGACCTTCTGAATTTCACTTACCTTCCGGAATGCTGCTGTTTAGAAGAATGGGATTTCCATGTGAAGTGATGACATTTCCTTTTTCATCAAACTCGACTTTCAGATATCCTAAGTATTTGCCAAAAGCATAGGCTTGGACCACGGGAACCTTGCGCCCATCATCGGCAGTGACTATGAATGGGTACTTCCCAGCAGGCACCTCTTTGGAAGGTGGATTGCCTGAAATAAAAATGCCAGAGCTGATCAAGTCAGTCCTTGTACAGGGCTGGCTGCGGGCCCGTGGACCTCTGGCTGGATGACAGTGAGCTTTAAAACTTGCCAGCTGCCGCTCTACATAGCTGGTCTTTCAGAGTCTGCCCAGGCATCTGCTCATTTCTAAATGCCCTTTTGGCACATAAACCCTTCCATTCTCAACTCAGTAGGCATTTTCTAAGCCCTTCCTAAGTCCAGGGCATTGTGCCTGGTGCCTAGCTTACTCTATTTCCATCCTGGCTCAGCCTTATTCTTCTGAGGTGGGCATTTAGCTTTACCATACTTCAGTATCTCTGCCTGGGAAATGGGTGAAATAACTAGGCCGAATCTGCAGGCCTGTTGAGACAGTGAAATGCCTACGATTCCTAGCATGGTGTCTGGCAGGCACATGAGGCCATCGCTTCTTACAAGGTGGAGGCAACCTCTGGGAACCCTGGCCACACACTCACGGGCTTAGAATCACGAATGGAAAGCAAGCAGAAATAACTAAGAGCTGTCCTTAGATTTTTGTGGTGACACAAGCTGTCTACTGGGGTTCCCAGCACACAGACTCCCTCCCCAGCCAGCCCTCACCCCTGTCAGATTCTGCAAGCCCTGCCTCAAAGGGGCTCTAGGGAGAGCCTCATCTCCCACAGGCTTTCACATGCTTGGCGGCAGCCTGGGCTGGGCATGCATCAGTTGGGCTGTACACATCCTTTCTCTGCACTTCCTCCCTGTTCACTGTGGCTGTCATTTTGTTCGAGACAGTGTCTCAATATGTAGCCCAGGCTATCCTCAAACTAGCTGTCCTCCTGGGCAGTCTCTCATGTCCAGCCATGTCTTATCTCCATAGAGAATAATGACATAGTTTGGGCTCTTTGGAACCAGAGACTATGAAATCGATCCCCATAGACTCACTACTGTTTTTCTGTCATCTCTGTCTATGTTTGTTTATGATTAGGTATGAACTCCTGTTAGGTGTTTACAGAGGTCCAGAAAACTTCAGCACATGCTGGTTACACACAGGTACCAATCCTAAGAGCGGACCTTGAGTCAGACTCTGTGCTGTATTGCATTTAGTTTTCTAAACTTCCCATGTGGCAGGCCTTATTATTAACCACGCTTTGTTTATTGTTTATTTATTTATTGCTGGTCTTGCGCTTGAACTCAGCCTGGGTGATGTCCCTTGGTTCCTTTTTTGCTCAAGGCTAGCTCTCTATCACCTAAGCCACAGCACCATTTCCAGTTTATTCTGTGATTAATTGGACAGAAGAGTCTCATGGACATTGCTGCCTGGGCTGGCTTCAAACTGCGATCCTCAGATCTCAGCCTCCTCAGTACCTAGGATTATAGGTGTGAACCACTGGTACCTGGCCTTAACTATAAATAAGAAGACTGGACAGGGTACTGGTGGCACACATCTGAAATCTTAGCTACCCAGGAGGCTGAGAATCATGGTTTAAAGCCAGCCTGGGCAGCAAGCTGTGGGAAGCAGAGCTGTGGCTCAAGTGGTAGAGAGCTAGCCTTGAGCAAAAGAAGCTCAGGACAGTGCCCAGGCCCTGAGTTCATGCCTCAGAACCGGAAAAAGAGAAAAGAAAAGAAAAGAAAAAAAGAAAAAATGCCAAGCTAGTATGTGAGGCTCTGAGTTCAGGTCCCAGTGCTGGACACACACACACACCAAGCAGACAAGGAAAATGAAAAGACTACCTGTAAAATGCAAAATACTCAAGGTCTCACAATGACATGCGATGGGGAACTGGTTGAAAACCAGAGCTGTGAGACAGAGTCTTATTTTCTGCCTACCACCCAGTGACTCCTTACCATGTGCGATTCTCATAAAGTCCATAAGCTGGTTGTCAAAGCCCCTCACAAAGTTAAATGCAAACTCATAATTTGTGCCAAGCTATTTCTGCTCTTGTCTCTTCACCAGCCTTGCCATGCTCCTGTGCTAAGGGCGGCTCCTTTGAGCACAATAACCACAGGGTAATTGCAAACCAGCACTTCATAAGTAAGAGACAGCTGCTTCCAACTTTAAAGTCCCATTTTCATGCTTCTTCTGGAGGAAAAGCAAAAGTCTGAGACCTTTTATTTTTACTGAAATCCAGTGAGAGCCTTGTTCCATCTCCACATGCAGTAATACAGATTGACAAGCAGACAATCCAAGACAGCGGGAAGACAGATGTGCTGCACAGTAGCAGGAAAGATGAATTCACGGTCCCTATTCTGGTCCGTGTTTCTCCTTTGGACCCTGCTAGAGCCTGCTCTTCACTTCAGCTGACCAGGTAGTTAGGGCAGCCCCCACCCCAGCTTCTAATTTCCTCTTCTGAGTGCAGAGGTTTGGGCAGAGGCAGTTCCACAAATGTCCACTAGGTGGCGAACATCCTATGCAGGAGAAAAAGCACTGATAGTTTGCCTAAGTCAGTAGTAAGTAGTCTAGCAGTTTCCTGTAAACTTCCAGAGAATGGCAAGCCGTACTTTCTTTTTTCTTTTTTTGTGCCAGTCCTGGGTTTGAACTCATGACATGGGTTCTGTTCCTGAGCCTTTTTCGCTCAAGGCTAGCATGCTACAACTTGAAGCAGAGCTCCACTTCTAGCTTTTTGGTGGTTAATTGTAGATAAGAGTCTCACAGATTTTCCTGCCAGTGCAGGCTTCAAACTGCTTTCCTCAGATCTCTGCTTCCTGAGTAGCTAGGATTACAGGCATAAGCTACCAACCCCATTATTATTATTATGTTATTATTATTATGCTTATCGTAGAAATAGCTGAGCTTGAATAGAAAATAAAGTTAGGGAAGTGGCACTGTGGTTCAAGAGGTAGAGCTTGCCTTGAGATGAAGAGCTCAGGGACAGTGCTCAGGCCCAGAGTTCAAGCCCAAGACCAAAACCAAAAAAAAAAAAAAAGGACACTGACAATCGAGTCAATTGTCAATCAGCATATACTCTAAAAATAGGAGTACACAGCAAACAAGAGCACTTAACAAATTCAGACAGAATTTGTTCAGACAGAGCAATTCCCAGATCAGAAAGGCCTTAAGCTGGGCATCAGTGGTTCATGCCTATAATCCTAGGTACTCAGAGGCTAAGATATGAGGATCATGGTTCAAAGCTAGCCTGGACAAGAAAGTTTGTGAGACTCTTATCTCCAACCACCAACAAACAAGAAGTGGAGCTACTAGCTACCCTTGAGCACAAAAGGTCAGGGACAGTGCTGGGATCCTGAGTTCAAGCCCCAGAACCAACACCAAAAAAAGATGGAAGGAAGGAAGGAAGGGAAGAAAGAGAAAGAAAAAAAGAAAGAAAGAAAAAAGACGAAAAGCCTGTTGCTCCTTTACTAGAATAAAAATATCTCATTTGCATCTTAAATGAACTGAATCAGGAGCCGGAGGTGGTTTCTGATGTGGCTGAGGCAATAGCTGGTCTTGTTCAGCTAATCCCTGCCTGCCTCTCTGGTGACTGAGCCCTCTCTGCTCTCGGCCCTCCCCTTCCATTTGGCAATTCCAGAAAAAACCACGGGGAGGGAGGGCAACCCAAGACTTCACATTTTCCACACCACTCTTTGCTACTCAGCCGAAGATTCTTATGCTCAAAATATTGCCTCCACATTAGCCACATCTTTGTCTTTAGAAACCAGATTCATCATCTGGACAGGATAGAAACTGTCCATCTTTCTGTTCCAGTCACCTAGCCAGGAACCAAACCTGATGAGCATGGTGCTGTGGGTTGATATGGTATTGGGAAACCCAGGATTCTTAGTGCCAGGAGGGTACCTGAGGAATTCTTCTAAAGCACTCTTCTCAGAGCCAAGGAATTGGTGATTCCAAGTACATGTCTGGACAGCTGTCCTCCTGGGTCACATGGTAACATGCATGCCAATGAGTGGGCCTTGGTGGCTTTCCACTGGCTGAGTGTGTTAAGGTAGCCTATCTGAAGATTTTTTTTTTTCCTTGCTGGTCCTGGAACTTAAACTTAGGGTCTTGGTCCTAAGCTTTTTTTTTTTTTTTCCCCTTCAAGGCTAGCAGTCTACAAGTTGAGCAAAAGCTCCACTTCCAGCCTTTTTTTTTTTTTGTCAGTCATGGGGCCTGAACTTTGAACCTGGGTGCTGTCCCTGAGTTCTTCAGCTCTGGGCTAGCACTCTACCACTTGAGCCACAGTGCCACTTCTGTTTTTTTCTGCTTATGTGGTACTGAGGAATTGAACCCAGGGCCTCATGCATGCAAGGCAAGCACTCTACCACTGAGCCACCTTCCCAGCCCCACTTCTAGCCTTTTTGATAGCTAACTGGATATGAGTCTTGGACTTCCCTGCCATGGCTGGCTTTGCCTTCATATCTCAGCCTCCTGAATAGCAGGCATGACCCACTGGTGCTGGCCTGAGAATTGTTAGACAGATGGGGGGGAAAAAGTGGCAGACATCACATGGGTCAGATACCATGTGGCCGACCATGATGCCTTGGGCTCCTGCTCAAATGTTTCTTCTTCCCACAATGCCCAAGGTGCCTGGTCAGCCAATGAAAAGAACTGGGAATGTGCAGGCATCAAGAACTCAGCACAAAGCCTAGGGAAGGCAGTATCAGAGGAACCCCATGCTAGGATTCATTAGGCTTCATAGTGGAGTCCCTTTCCAAATAGTCTCTACATTCATGGTTTTCCTTTCACTTTCAAATAAGTTTCCTCTGTTTACCTTCACCACTTCCGGCCTTTCATTCTCTAGTGGGCAGAGGCAATCTGTACTCTTAGATGGCATTAAGTCTGAGAACGTCAATGTGAGATCCTTAAAGACTGGTAACTATTCTGGGCCTGGTGGCACCTGTTTATGTAGCATGATCAAGACCACCTTAGAAATGCAATGGATCATAGAAAGAAAAGAAATGCACTGGGAGATGATAAATTATACAGGTCTCTTGGTGTTCACACTGTGAGTCCAAAGGAAGATATTCTGAAGAGAGGATCACAAAGGTTTGATAGCTTTGTGGCATTTGATCATATCAAATAACATTTATCAAAATGAACTCCAAGAAATAGAAGATTTTTTTTCTCACTGGTGTTTTTGTTTTATTTTCCTTTTGTCTTGCTTGTTTGTCTTTGGGAGGGTATGGAGACACAGAAATGAAGGGACAAAAGGTGAACAAATGCAGCAGTGGTACTCACTAAATACGAAGTTGAAGAATACCACTTGTGGGTGAGGATGTGAGGGGAAAATGGGGAGAGAGCAAGGGAAGGGGTGACATTGTTCAAAAAGAAATGTACTCATCACTTGACTATGTAACTGTAACTCCTCTGTACATCACCTCTATAATAACAATTAAAATATATAGGGCTGAGAATGTGGCTTAGTGGTAGAGAGCTTGCCTAGGATGCATGAAGCCCTGGGTGTGATGTCTCAGTACCACATAAACAGAAAAGGTTGGAAGTGGTGCTGTGGCTCAAGTGGTAAAGTGCTAGCCTTGATCAAAAGAAGCTCAGGGACAGTGCTGAGGCTCTGAGTTCAAGCCCCAGGACTGGCAAAAAAAATACACACACACACACACACACACACACACACACACACACACACACACAAGACCACATTAGGCTACATTGCTAGACCCTGTATCAAACTCTCCTTCTCGGGCCGAGTCTGGCTAGCTCCACTTCAATCTGGTCTTTTGATTTGTAGAGAAGCATTTAGCCTCTTGGCCTAATTTTGTTTCCTAAATTTAAGTTTTTATTAGTGGTTTAAATCAATAGTGGTTTAACTCTCTTTCTCTCTCTTTCTTTTCTTCCTTCCTTCCTTCCTTCCTTTCTTCCTTCCTTCCCCTCTTTCCTTCCCTTCCTTTCTCCTTCTTTCCCTCCTTTCTTCCTCCATCTCTCTCTCCCTTCCTCCCTATTCTTTCAACTATGGGGATCTTTTATACACAGAGATCCAGTATCAAGTAGATCCAGCCATCAAGATGAAAGTCCAGTGACTCAAATAGGTTAAGGGCACTGTGGAGGCCAGAGCCCAGTTTTCTAGTCCCTGCTACTCAGGGTAAGGGTGGAGACTGCTGGCCTTGATGGCCTTGGCCCAGCCACTCACGACGTCTCATTGGCCCTGGCTGCCACTTCTGCTATGCCTTATCTAGGAGTGGCTAGGAAAAGGGAGGGGATCCTCTTTCTTATCAACATGGCTCACTCAGGAGCATCCAGCAACGGTAGGAGTGAGTCACTCTCATCAATCGTTTCTGTTCTAAATCATGCTTCACATACTGCCCTAGTCACTGAGAATTCAAGGGCCTAGGTACTACTTCCTACCTGTGCCCACACGGAATTACTATACTTCGTACATCTTCCTATGTACTGCACCCATTCTTTTTCTTACCCTTTCAGTGACAAATGGGAGCTGGTAAAGGGATTAGATAAGCATTGTCAGGTAGTGCCCAAAGAAGATAGAAGACCCAAACTTCTCATGAAATCTAAGCAAGCAAGCTCCTATGCCTGCCTGTCTCCTTGCTTGCCTCACTGAGGAAAGCAGGAAGACGTGTTGACTAGGGAGAATTCAGCATCCATGTGTCCCTCATCCAGACATTACCTACAGAACTCCAGTGTGGGCCAGTGATTTCTAGTTTGACTGTTCAACAGGGCAAGGCCTGTGGTGTTTGCTACATCTTTATGAGGCCAGGAGAGAACCCCATTTCTTTCTTTGATTTTTTTCTCTTTCTCTCTTTCTCTCTCTCCCTCTCTTCCTTCCTTCCTTCCTTTCTTCTTTTCTTCCTTTCTTCCTTTTTTTCTTGCCAATCCTGGGGCTCAAACTCAGGGCCTAGGCACTGTCGCTGAGCCTCTCTATGCTCAAGGCTAGCACTCCACCATGTGAACCACAGCAGACTTCCTGCTTTTTCTGTGTATGTAGTACTGAGGAATCAAACCCAGGGCTTCATGCATGCTAGGCAAGCACTCTACCACCAAGCCACCTTCCCAGCCCACCCGTTTCTTTTCTTACTAGAACCTGGCATTCTCCTGGGTGAGTATGATTCTAGATTCCAGATTTCCTATTCATGTTTTACATTCTACATCAAGTGTCTACCAAACGGAGGAAAACACTTAAAAATCACAACAACACAGATATCCTCTAGTTCTATCATTATAGCTTATTAAAATGCAGAGAGCAAGAGAAAGGGGCAGAAAATGATCGGTTTTCATTTTGGGGTGCTTATGTGGCTCTATTTACTAGGAACACTTCTCAGAAGCAATAACTATGAGATTTAAAAGGAGGCCAATAGGACCAATAGGCCAATAGGTGATATCCCTGTGATACACACATGCACATATGTGTGTGTGTGTGTATATATATATATATATGTATACACACACTCACACACACACATGTGTGTATATAACATATTATATGTGTATATATATGTGTATATAACATATTATTATAGGAAATAAGCATCGAGCTGAAGGTATTCCCAGAGTGGTCTTCGATGGTGTTAAATGCTGGGTTGGTCACTCAGGGCTGAATCCTAGCAGTCACTAAGGACAGCCCGGGGCGGGGAGGGGAGGGGAAGTGAGGGAATGTGGCACACACTCTTCCCAGGAGCCCTTCCTTGGGCAATAAGGCAGGAGCCCTGGCTCCGTATCCTGGGAAGTACTTGGAGACTCATACCAACCAGTAGTCCCAAGTTCTCAACCATAAATGTTTCTAGTCCTGGGGGAAATGGGTAAACTGAGGTGAGAGGATTGGGTGAAGCACAGCCATGGTGTTTGGGCTAAACCACTGCATCCTTGTTTTCTTGTCTTTTTAAGGTCAGAAGCTACAACTGTTCATGAATTCAGCTCAGATTCTTAAATCTCAGAGCCCACTGGGGCTGGGAAGGTGGCTCAGTGGTAGAGTGCTTGCCTAGCATGCGTGAGGCCCTGGATTCGATTCCTTAGCACCACATAAGCAGAAAAAGCTGGGAGTGGCTCTGTGGCACAAGTGGTAGAGTACTAGCTTTGAGCTGAAGAGCTGAGGGACAGCGCCCAGGCCCAGAGTTCAGGCCCCACGACCAACCCTGCGCCCCTGCCCCTGCAGAAAAATCTCAGAGACAATTAAAAAGAAAACACAAAAATATAGCAAAGTAAACGTAGCTATTCTTTGGGTTTTTGCGGGAGGGGGTTGTGTATAAGTGTGCCATACATACACAAAGGAAAAATGCTGAAGCTTAGAGTGGTTTAGAATCTTGCCTTAGTTCAGACAGTCAGTGGTGACTAAGCTGGGGAGCAAACCAGGTGAGTAAGAGCTCAAAGCCCTGTGTGTATGTGTGAGCCAAGACCCAAGAAAGTCAATAAATGAGATCCTTAGCTTTTTCACTCCAGGCTAGCCTTTACTTGAGCCACACCTCTATTTCTGTTTTTGTTTTCTTAGTTTTTTTTGCTAGTTAATTGGAGATGAAAGTCTCATGGACTTTTGTGTGTAAGCTGCCTTTGAACTACAATCCTAAGATCTCAGACTCCCAAGCAACTAGGTGTGAGCCACGGGTGCCTGACAAGGATTGATTTTTGTACCTATTCAGGACTAAGTGATACAAACTCTTTGCTGTAGGCACTTCCTGTTTGACACTGAGTCAGATGACTCAGAGCAGGCCTTGTTCTTACAGGTCTTCACTCAGTCCACATAGTTGAGTCTTGTCTAAGTGTAAGCCCAGACCTGTGCACTCAACAACCAGGGAGCTAGGCCACAACACCACCTGAGGAGCTAGGATTAGAAGTGTGAGCCACTGGTGCCTGGCTTAGGTTAAAATTTAAGATTGATGGTTAAGTATATGGGATTTAGAGAGCTTTATTGTAAAAATGAAATTGGCCTTGCAAAATAGTTGGCAAAGAAGAAACAAATATTCATAAGACCCATCCTCTTTGAAATCATATATATTAAACATATATATGTATGAGTAGTTTGAGGAGGGAGTTGGGGGCAAAATATATTTGAGGGAAAAAAACCATTTGTTTAGTGAATCTAATATTAGTTGGAATTCTCCAAAGTGGGTAGAGAATTGGCCTATTTGTCTTTTCCTTATTATATCCTAAGGCCACAATTCCCTCATGTATTACCATGCTTAATCCCTACAGCGCATTTTGGAGGTAGCTCCTCTGAAGTCACCATTTATAAAAGAAAACATAAAATGCAAAAAGCTGAAGTTCAGAGTGGCTTAGTAACTTGCCTAAGGTCAACCAGCCAGCAGTGACTGAGCCAAGGAACAAACCAAGTTAACCAAAACAATCACAAGGCATGTCCTAGGAAGCAAAAACTCACTTCTGGTGGAGTAATTAGTGTCTGGTGAAGAAAGAGGGCTCAGGATTTCCCAGCAGTTGGTTATCAGCCTTCCTTGCAAAGGATCTTCCTTTGCAATTTTGGTTTTGGTTAGTCTCAGTTTATCTTGGAAAGCAATGTAGCCCACACTGATGTGTGTGATTTAGCCACTAAGTCACACACAAGTCTGCACGCTTAAGCTTTTTCCCATTAGAGGCTGGGTCTGGGTCTGAGTCAGGACTGGGCATTTATAAATGACTTGAGAAGGTAAGTGAGTGTGTGTGGGGGGGTGGGGGGAGAAAGGGGGCAAGTTAGCCCATGCTTACCCCACTCAAAACCTCACCGGGAAATCGTCTTTGGGGCCACACCTCTGCCCCTTGGCTGATTCTCCCATTTACTCAGTAAACCAGGATGTCAGCAGTCCTTATCAACCACTCTGATGGCCAAGGGCATATTCTTTGTTGGAGGATGTTTCCCTGTCCTGTGAATGTGGACAACAGATTGTTTTCTTGCTCTCCTAGTCCTCATTATCTAAACTACCAGGCTATGAATTAAAGGAGAGTGGAACAATGTTTTCAAACAACAATTGAGTCCTTTTCTTTCTTTCTTCACTTATCCCAGTGCAACTGGGACACGTTCAAAGAAGGTATAATTGATAATTACACTGCAACTTTCCAAACAAAATACTGCTCTTTAAATAACTGAACATTTAAATTCCATATTCAACAATGTAAGCCTAGCCAGGTGCCAGTGGCTCATGCCTGAAATCCCAGCTACTTAGAAGGCTGAGATCTGATGATCTCATGATCATGGTTCAAAGCCAGCCCAAGGTAGAAATGTCTGTAAGACTCTCCAATTCAGCAGCAAAAAGCCAAAAAAAAATGGATCTGTGGCTCAAGTGGCAGAGTGCCAGCTTGGAGTAAAAAAGCTAGTGCCTAGTTCAAGCCCCAGTACTGGTACAAAACCAACCAACCAATGAACCAAATATGTTCCTAAATTCAGAAGCAATCTTAATAAAAATGAGGTAATTAATTAAAAAGAACGTTGATAAGTCAAAGAATGTTTTAGCCAGGCTTATACCTGTAATCCTAGCCACTCAGGAGGCTGAGACCTAAGGATTGCAATTCAAAGCCAGTGGGGCAGAATAAGGTCCTGTAAGACTCTAAAAAAACCACTTAAAACCCAGAAATGGTGCGGTGGCTCAAAGTGGTAGAGCACTAGCCTTGAGAGCTCAGGGGCAGCACTCAGGCCATGAGTTCAAGCCCTATGAACAACAACAAAAACTGTTTTAAAGGAGCAACATGGGGTAGCATTTTATCCAGCCAAAGCTGCTGAAGTAGAGGGCTCAAGAGACCTTGAGTGAGAGTATATTAGACTTGCCAGAAAACCACACAGATATACAGGTACAAAGAACACAGAAAAGGTTTATTGCCAGCAAAGTGTCTGGCAAGACCCCTTCTTCTGAAAGAGAAGTGCTGGCTATTGTCTCAGGTGACCATTTTATAACCTGAAGGTTTGGGAGATTCTTGGTGCCTTATATGGTTATAGTTGCCCCAAAGGAGTACCATCCCAGGTGACCTATATGACCTGTGAGGTTCAGGGGATCTTGCTGTCTTATATAGCTATAGCTACTCCAAAGAAGAGCTCTCTCAAGGTTAAAGGGGGGTGGAGGCTAATTATTTACTACCTCCACAAAACGGGCCTAGTGTTGCCTAGGGAAAGAGCATGCTAAGCTATGAGAGAGGAGGCTATTGGGCTAACACCTTGTAAGAGGCAACTTAAAAGATGCTTTGAGGGGCTGGGAAGGTGGCTCAGTGGTAGAGCACTTGCCTTGCATGCCTGAGGCCCTGGGTTCAATTCCTCAGCACCACATAAGCAGAAAAAAACAGAAGTGGCACTGTGGCTCAAGTGGTAGAGTGCTAGCCTGGAGCTGAAGAGCTGAGGGACAGCGCCCAGGTCCAGAGTTCAGGCCCCACGAGCGGACCTCCCTCCCCCCACAAAAAGATGCTTTGAATGGGTACTATGAATTAAGTAAAACTTCCAGAACTGTTGGTGTACATTCATCTGAGCCATTATCCGCTGCCCTCCATTTGCAATCATCTTGTTTGCAGAAAAAGAAAGAAGGTTCAGATAGATAACCATCTTATGTGGAAGGCACCCTGCCCCTCAAACAAGGACCTATCATCTCTTACCATCTTAAAACAATCATCCAAATCAAGAGACCATCTTGTTCCTGTTCTGTTAAGTAAGAAACTTTTCTAGAAACCCTCTAAGGTCTAAACTAATGGTCAACCAGGCCAAGATTTAGGATTTTTTTTAAACTATACCTGCTCTGGTCCCAATTCTCCCTATTTAACCTGAAGCCAACATCTGTACCTTAGAAGACAGCTGAAGATGTAGTGAAGTGCTTCCTGCCCATGGTTGCGATGCAATAGATCTCTTTCTGCCCTTCACCATATCCTTTTATTTGGCATATGGAGGCAAGTGTCTGGACCTAACTTGGGTCTCCTGGACTTTGGATCTGGGGGTCTAAGATCCTGGTTTTAACCTGAGGCTTCACTCATGCTGAAGGCCAGCTCTAATAAAACACAGATTGGGAAAGCTCTAGGAATAACAGAAAGTCTGGATGAGAGCTGGGGAGTAGGGTCTTAGGGTGATCTGAGGATGATCGAGACTCAGCTCTTGGCTAGAAGTGACATTGCTGAAATGGAGTGGAGGTGACAGTCAATGGGGAGAGGTGATGAAGGCACAATGAACTCTGAGCACTGGATCAATCGTTCCCACAGACACCCTGCTGGATGCAGACCAGAGCTGGAGCAAAGAAGACAGGAACATAGTCTATGTGGAATGGCGCCTGGGGGCCATCATGGAAGTGGAAAAGGGGAGCCTCTGAGGATGAAGGGGGTCATTAAGGTCTCTTCAGGAGCCTAGGGAAATTGTAGGCTGTTCTATCAGAAAAATGTATTTCCTCAAATTCATAAATCAGGCTCTACCTATGGAAGAGGCACAGAATTTATAATAATAACCCTTAAATGCAGATACAGAAATGGGTGTCTCATCCTACCTAAGGCCACAGGCTCACCAGACTGATGTGCCAAACCAAAACTTCAGTTAAAAATCCTGGAAGGAAAACAGGAGGTATCTTTGGAGTCTTTTCAAGAATTAGAGAGAGCCAGGTACTGGTGGCTCATGCTTGTAATTCTAGCTACCCAGGAGAGATCTGAGGATTGTGGTTTGATGCCATCTGGGGAAAAGTCCATAAGTTTTTTTTTTTTTTAGCTCTAATAAGCTACCGAAAAAAGCTGGAAGTTGAGCAGTGGCTTCATGTGCTAGCCTTGAGCAGGGCCCAAGTCCTGAGCTAAAACCTTAGAAATGGCAGAAGAAGAAGAAGAAGAAGAAGAAGAAGAAGAAGAAGAAGAAGAAGAAGAAGAAGAAGAAGAAGAAGAAGAAGAAGAAGAAGAAGAAGAAGGAGGAAGAAGAAAGAAGAAGGAAGAAGAAGAAAGAAGAAGAAGGAGGAGGAAGAAGAAGAAGAAGGAAGAAGAAGAAGAAGAAGAAGAAGAAGAAGAAGAAGAAGAAGAAGAAGAAGAAGAAGAAGAAGAAGAAGAAGAAGGAAGAAGGAAGAAGAAGAAGAAGAAGAAGGAGGAAGAAGAAAGAAGAAGGAAGAAGAAGAAAGAAGAAGAAGGAGGAGGAGGAGGAGGAAGAGGAGGAGGAGAGGAGGAGAAGAGGAGAAGAAGAGGAAGAGAATGAGGAGGAGGAGGAGGAGGAGGAGGAGAAGAGGAAGAGAATGAGGAGGAGGAGAAAGAAGAAGAAGAAAGTTAGAAAGAGTGCAGAGGCCCCTGACATATTTGCTGCAGATCCCAACCTGCCATCACTTTATTCTCTTTTCTGTGAGGGCAATAATGTGATTTTTCCTTTGTGATTCTAGGCTTTAACTCCTTTAGAGAAAACATTATAAAAAAAGCATTATTAAAAAGCATTTCCTTTAGAAAAGCACACACACATACAGGAATTTATTATTAACTAATCATGTGGAGCAGATTTATATTTTTAATTTCATGCTAACTCCATAAAATGATTTGGTGTTTATTTTAAAGGCTGAAAAAATTTACATAGATAAGTAGGCCCCCAGCCCTTAGAGTGTCCTATAATTACCTTTAATTATTAAGTTCATTTCTCAAAACAACTGCCAAAATAGCTTTTCATGTGCAAGTTTAGCCTTGGTAAGCTATTATGAAATGTGAAGTAAATGAGTGAGACTTAGTATGCTTTTCTAAAGACAGTGTAATTATCTCTTGCCAGATTTACAGATAACCAAACTGTGACCATATCCTCAACGATTTCTTTCATCCTGTGTTGTAAAACTTCTTTGGTTGGGACAATAATGGGACCAAGAGTAATTACAGTTAATAGGAAGCCACCACTGACACTTTTTTTGCAGGCCAAACTGTGAGCTAAATAAACCTCTTTTATTTGTAAACTACTCAGCTTTAACTACTTTGTGATGGCAATGGCAACACTAAAAAAAAAAGACTAAAACAAAGGGCATTTATATACATCCATCCATTACCTATATTAAGTTATAAATTTATTTATTTACTTATTTTTGTGCTGGTACTTGGAGCCTGAATTCGGACCTGGGCACTGAGTTTAGCTTTTTTGATCAAGGCTGGAATTCTGCCACTTGAGCCACAGGTGCTCCTCTAGCTTTCTGGTGGTTAATTAGAGATAAGACTCTCATGATCTTTCCTGAGTGGGCTGCCTTCAAATTGTGAGCCTCGGATTTCAGCCTCCTGAGTAGCTGGATTACAGGTATGAGCTACCAAAGTCTGGAAAACTAATTTTGGAAGATGGGCAGAAGTGGAAGGGAGAGAGAAGATGGCAGAGAAGAGAGACTGTTGGACAGTAATCTAGGTGTCAGGGAAGGGAAAGACTGTGTGGTGTGTCAAAAAGAATGACTGGATCCTCTGAGAACCAGATTTGATAGGCCAGTGGTACAGCACTTAGCCAAGAGGATGACCTATGGTTCAGACAGTCTGGATACAGTCTCCTCCCTACCACGCTGCACCTATGGACTATGAGCAGGTTATTTGATGTCATGAAACCTCCATGTCACCTCGGCTCTACCCCTCAGGTTGAGGCATGACTGTGTGCACCTGCTGTTTGTCGGTAGGAGCGGCTCAGGAGAGAATAAATATTTGTGTTATTGCCCTTATTCTACAGAAAGGGGACTCAAGCACACAAATGATTCCACTATTGACTCGTGGTAGGGTCAGAAGGACCACATAGCTTTACTTGTGCTGGTGCTGACTGCTGATTGTCCTGATTTTGGCTCTCTCTGTGAATTTAATGCTCTCAGAGTTGCTATAAGGCTCTCAGATGTTGGATTACACCATGACCAACAATAATAAATTCAACTCATCATGTATCTTCCTCTTCCTCATTACATTCATTTGTTGGTTGTATGTGCCAGGGCCATTCTCACCATCTTATATACATCTTTTTCCCCCCCTATGAAATGATATTTATTCTCAAGATGAAGCAAGATGAATGCCTAATCTATTTTAGTCTACTCTGTTAAAAAATTTAAAAAGTCTACTGGTTAGTGCCTACCAGATTCATTTTACAATCACTAATGAGTTTAACCTAAGTTTGAAATCATTCTTTAACTTGTAACCACCCATGGCTAAAATACCTGTGAGAGAATTTGATTAGTACACATTAATACTGGCATTATTTTCTTGGGTGAAAGAACAGCTTTGTGAGTCACAACGTTGAGCAACATTTTTTTTACCACTGAGCAATGTACATAGAGCAGGATGTAGCTATTTGCAATTTACATAGGGTTCTCACAGCCACCATCTCACTAACTTTCACAATGCCATACTTTGAAAGAGAGCATCCCTGTTTTGGAGCTAAGCTAACAGGTTTAGAAAGGTTAAGCGACCCACTCAAGATCATTCAAGTGAATGGAGAATGACAACTTCTGACTCAATGTTGCCTTTCCCTTTTTTTATTTCCATTTTCTCTTTCTTTCTTTTGGGAGGACAATGGAGTTTTGAACTCAGGGCTTTGTGCTTGGTAGGTCAGCACTCTAGCATTTGAAGCCTACTTCCAGCCTCTTTTTTTTCTTTTTCCTCTTTTTTTTGTATGTTTTCTAATTGTAAAAATATTATACAGAGGGGTTACAGTTACATGAGTAAGGTAATGAGTACATTTCCTATCCAGCATTGTTGCCTCCTCCTTTGCTTTTACCCTACCATCCCTTCCCTCCCACCTCCCCAACTCTTCCCTCTCTTTCCCCCATGCCTCCGCAAGTTGTAAAGTTCGTTTTCAACATAGTGTCTTGTATATCTCATTGTTACAATGGGTCAACCTTATTTTAGCATTTTGTTATTTCCCTTCCCCTCCCCAAATTACAAAAATGTATATACAAGATGCAGGACACTGACATCAAATACAGTGAAAACAGGAGTTATACCATGGGGGAAGAACATACAAGAAAAACAAAAAAAATCACATAGTGCATTTTAAATATGTTAAAAACAATAGCAAGAAAGAAAAAACCATTTGTGTCCCTATCTTGGGATTCACTTCACTAAATATCTTATCTGGTCATATGTATATAGCTATTGACCTTTTCTGCTTGTCCTAGACATATACTAGTTATTGCAAATAAGGGAAACCTAGGACCTATGTTTTTTGGGGCTTGGCTTACTTCACTTAATATAATTTTTCCAATTCTTTCCATTTTCGAACAAATGGGGCAATGTCATTCTTCCTGGAGGCATAGAGTTCCATTATATAAATATTCCACATTTTCTTGATCCATTCATCTACTGAGGGGCATTTTCTTTTCTTTTTATAAGTTGTATCCCGTTTTCCAATTGTAAAGATAAAAGCTCAAAAGTGCTATGAAGATGCAGAAAATGAAAAGTGGATCTCTGGTTGTCACTATGCACTAATATCAATTCAAAATGGATCAAAGTCAGATCCAAAACTACTGCAAGAGAGAGTAGGAGAAACATGAGAACATACACATATAGGTAGAAACTTGTTGTAAAGAGTCCCAGATACACAACAGATAGGAAAGTGACTTGACAAATATGACTACATCAAAATAAAAAGTTTCTACATAGCTAAGGACATAGTTATTAAACTAGAAAGACAGCTAATACCAGCAATATACCAGACTAAGGCCTAATAGGCAATATATACAAGGAACTCAGAAAACTAACCCCTCCCAAACCTAACAAACCAATCACTAAATGGGCAAGGGAGTTAAGGAGAAACTTCTCAGATGAAGAGGTGAGAATGACAAAGAAACGTGTGAGAAAATGCTCATCATCCCTGGCCATAAAGTAAATGCAAATCTGAACAACAACATTCTTCTCACCCCAGGCAGATTGTCAACATTGCTAATTCAAACAACAACAAAAGCTGGTGGGGGGTGGGGGGAAAAAGGAAACTTACTGCACTGTGAGTGGAAATGTAAACTAGTACAACCACTCTGGATAGCTATCTGGATGACAGGAAACATAAACCTTCCCATCTACCCAGACATATAACTCCATGGCATCTACCCTGAACTTCATGAACCAGGATATGATGAAGACACCTTAACATCCACATTCACTGCTGCACTATTCACAAAGGATAAGGAAACAACCCAGATGCCCCACAATAGATGAGTGGATCCCAAAAATGTGCTACCTATACACAGTGGAATTTCACACAGTCATTAGAAGGAATAAAATAATGTCATTTGCAAGGAAATGGATGGACCTACAACAAATCATGTTAAGTGAGGTAAGCCAAGCTCAGAGAAATAAATGGTGAGTGTTCTCTCTGGCACGTGGAAATTAGATCTAAAATACACTTGGAATATGATAAATTATACAGGATTTTAGATTCTCAACACAGTAAGACCAAAAGAGGATAATCATGAGAGAAACACGAAGGTGCAAAGCCTCAGTGCCTCTTCATATTTATATAAAATAATACACATACTGAAGCAAACTCCAAAATATGGAAACAAGAGACCTCTTTCTTTCTTTTTTAGTTTTTGATGATTCTATCTTCTTTACCTTATGTATGGTGTATTCACATGTGTATATCTTCAGGAGGGTCGGGGGGCAGGGAGCACAGAACTCAAGGGAAAAAGGGTGCAAAAGTGTAGCAGTGGAGCTCATTGGACACTGATGAAAGTCTATATCACTTATGTGTGGAGATAGGATGGAAGGACTGGGAGAGAATGAAGGAACAGAAGACACTGTACGAAAGGAAATGCACTCTTTACCTGACCATGTAATTGTAATCCCCCTGTATATCACCGCTATAATAACAATAAAGTAAATTAATTTTTTAAAAAGTACTATGAGGGCTGAGAATGTGGCTTAGTGGTAGAGTGTTTGCTAGCATGCATGAAGCAGTGGGTTCAATTCCTCAGTGCCACATAAACAGAAAAAGCCAGAGGTGGCACTGTGGCTCAAGTGTAGAGTACTAGTCTTGAGCAAAAAAGAAGTTCAGAGACAGTGTCCAGGCCCTGAGTTCAAGCCCCAGGACTGGCAAAAAAAAAGTGCTATGAAGAAAATAAAAAAATTATTTTCTGAGCTGACATTGGTGGCTCATGCCTGTAATCCTAGTTACTCAGGAGGCTGAGATCTGAGGATCGCGGTTCAAAGCCAGCCCAGGAAGGAAACTCCCTGAGACTCTTATCTCCAATAAAACCACTCAGAAAACTGGAAGTGGCGCTGTGGCTCAAGTGGTAGAATGCTTGCCTTGAGCTGAGGGATAGCACCCAGGCCCAGAGTTCAAGCCCTGGGACAAAAAAAAAAAAAATCACTTTCTTAGTGAAGATTGCTTTTTAACATTTCTGGATATTCCCTATTACTTAGCGTAACTTTGTTTTATAAAAACATGCCATCTGGTGGCTCATGCTTGTAATTCTAGCTACTCAGGAGGCTGAGATCTGAGGAGTATGGTTTGACGCCAGCCTGGGCAGAAAAGTCCCTGAGACTCTTATTTCTAATAAATACTCAGAAGAAGCCAGAATTGGTTTTGTGGCTCTAGTGGTAGAGCTCTAGCCTTGAGTAAAAGAAGCTCAGAGACACTGCCCAGACCCTGAGTTCAAGCCCCATAACTGGCAAAACAACAATGACAATAACAACAAACAAACAAAAAACCCACAAATAGTCTTCTAAGTCTAAGAAATTCTTCTAAAGCTAAGTAATTCCAGCTTCTACTATGTGTGTAAGCTACAGATCAAATCCTGTCACCTTAAGTTGGGTGACAGAGGCTCATGTCTGTAATCCCAGCTCCTCAGGAGGCTGAGATATGAGGATCCAAGTTTAAAGCCAGCCTAGGCAAGAAAGTTGGTGACACTTTTATTTCCAACTATCAAAAACCAGGAAGCGGAGTTGTGACTCCAGTGGTAGAGCACCATAGTACCATGAATGGAAAAGGCTAGAAAAGGCCCTGAGTACCAGCCCCAGTACTGGCAGAAAATACAACCAAAAGGTCCTATTATCTTGAACTTTGATAACCCTATTCACATTATTTTATGTTTAAAGTTCTTTTTTAATATGACATGCTGCTTTTCAATATGAACCTGTCATGAACAAACTTGATTAGGGCTTAGTAATCTTTTTCATTTTGTATATGTATTCCAGATATAAGTGGAACCGTCTTATAAGATTAAAATCAATAAGTTCTTAGTAATGTCTCTACGTAAGATTACAGTCATTCCCATTCAGTATGAATGACATAGATACAAACTGTAACATTTGGTAGCACTGGCAATTACAGCAGGAGAGACCATGTAACCTCTGTGCACATCCGGGCTGGTGTCATTGTCTGGAAGCAATTACCTGTGTAAAGAAATGTGTTGGAGTGTCCTCCCACCACGATGTCCACGCCTTTCACTTTCTGCGCGATGAGTTTATCCATTTCAAAACCAGAATGTCCCAGTGCGATAATTTTATTCACATTTAGAGTTTTTAGCTTATCTACTTCAGGTTGCAATGCAGTGATTTCATCTTCAAACACCAAGCTTGGGCCTAAGGTACAAAATAAGTAAAATGACAGGAGCATTAATTTTGTTATATCACTTATCAGCATAATAAACACCTTATTAGAGCTCTTCAAATACATCAAAAATACATCACAATACAAAATCCTTACAAAGTCAAAAAGAATTTAAATCATTTACTTAATATTGAATTAGTTGAAGACTGTAGGTAACTTCCTTCCTTCTTTCTTTCCTTCCTTCCTTCCTTCTTTCCTTCCTTCTTTCTTTCCTTCCTTCCTTCCTTCCTTCCTTCCCTCCTTGTCTTCCTTCCTTCCTTCCCTCCTTGTCTTCCTTCCTTCCTTCTTTCCTGGCTAGAACTCAGGGCTTCTTACTCTTGCTTTGCTTTTTTCATTCAAAGCTGGTGCTCTACCACTGAGTCACACTCAACTTCCTGCTTTGTGCTGGTTAGCTGGAGGATAAGAGTCTCTTGGAAGGGCTGGGAATGTAGCTTAGTGGTACAATGCTTCCCTAGCATGCATGAAACCCTGGGTTTGATTCTTCAGTATCACATAATCAGAAAAAGCTGGAAGTGGCACTGTGGCTCAAGTGGTAGAGTTCTAGCCTTGAACAAAAGAAGCTCAGGGATAATGCCCAGGCCCTGAGTTCAAACCCCAGGATTGGCAAAAAAAAAGTCTCTTGTGTTTGTTTGCCTGGGCTGGCTTCAATCATGATCTGCAACTCTCAGCCTCCTCAGTAGCTAAGATTACAGGCACCAGTGCCTGGTTAGATTGCAGTTAACATTTTGCTTCGACTCAATTCCAAACTATAAGACTTCAGACATGGCTTGTTTTTGTCTCTTTTTATATTTAGACTTCCATAATACTCCTGCAGAAAAAGCCTCAGCTTATATGCATGATGTGCAAACAGCACTACCAACTTCAAAGCTTTGTTTGGACACTTGGGACAATCATTCTTCCAACCTAATATTTCCAGCAAGCAGGGAGTGGAACTGTGGCTTAAATGGTAGAGTATCAGCCTTGAGTGAAAAAAGCCCAGCAAGAGTGTGAGGTCTTGAGTTGAAGCCCTAGGACCAGCACACAAAACAAGAACAAAAATAAGACTGTCAGCAAGCAGACCTTGGATGATGGGCTTAACAAATATTATAGCTTCAACGGTCAGGAAAGTGATAGAAACGCCACTTGGAAGCCACACAGCCTCTGCCACAGAGCAAACAGTCCTCTTTCACCTTAACTCCCTTGGGCTAATTTCTGAGAACCCGCACAAAAGATGAAAATGACAAAAACAAGCAAGCAAACCAACCACCCACCCAAACATACAAAACCCTTATAGATCACTTTTAAAATGCAAGAGCCTACAAATTCCGGTTTGAAAATTCTCTTTCCAAAAAGCAGCAAGGCTGTTAAAAACACACAGTGCCTAGCCTATAGGCAGGCTTTCAGGGGAACAAATGAGTGAAGAGGAGACTCTCCTCTTAGTCAGGTGAGAAAGAAGACAAAATTTCAGAGAAATTAAGGACAAAGGAGTGTATTCTCCTAATATATCAGAAAAACCCACGGGTTGGAAAGATGAGATGAGCCTGGGACTCACACCCAGATCGCACGTCTAATTCTAGCTACTCAAAAGGCTGAGATCTGGGGATCCTAGTTCAAAGCCAGCCTGGGCAGACAAATCTGAAAAGCATCTTCAATTTACCAACAGGAAGTGGTGAAAATGCATGGATGGCTCAACTGGTAGAACACCAGCCTTGAGTGGAAACAAACAAGCAAGTGTGCTATATTCAAGAATTTTATTACCTAGCTGTAATGAATTAAATGCTGGAAGTACGTGTTATACAGACCATAAAGACTGGAACAATTGGACTAAGTTAGGGGCTGATATGTACAGGAACAGACTGAAATGGGCTACACCTCTAGTTTGAATGCACTGAATTAAAACATACTGTTTATGTCAACAAAGAAATTCACTGAGCATAGAGGTAAAGTCTTTAAGTAGTAAGTTAGAACAGCACAGAATCTATCAGATTGGTTTTTATCAGTGTCGTGCTACGTACACCATTTCCCTAGCTGTCTCTTTTACCTAAGACCATAAAAATAATGCCAAACCCTGACCTAATGAATTTATTTTCAAGTCATGAATGCTATAAAAAGCAAAATATACCTGGATTAGAGAGAGAAGGAGTTTCATTTGAGGTATATCCTACAATTCCCACAGCTTCTCCACCAAGATAAAGAATCTTGTATGGCAAATATAGTCCAGATATTTGAGATGCTAGTGACCCCTTTGCCTTAATATTTGCACTCAGAATCGGGAAGTTGGCCTTTTTGAGGAGTGGATCGATCAGCCCTTCTACACCATTATCAAATTCATGGTTTCCCAGTGCCTGGATAAAAGGAAAAAGAGAAAAAAAGAATTAGGCACCCTGGAATTGCCAGTAAAAGCATACTTTAAAGATAGTTCAGTAACTCAGTAGCTCCTGAAACTGGCTGGGCTCTATGAGACAGACCCCAAGGCCTGGTGTCCAAATCTCCAGATATTTGATCATGAAACACTGGGGGTTGGACCCTGGGCCAGTCAGATCACAGGCTGCCCACCTAGTGAAGATGTCAACAGAGTGCACAGGCACTATCTCATCATCCTCAGATCCAAGCAAGCTTCAATCTGCCTTTAATTAGCTCTGCTCAGACGTTCAAATTCTGTTTTCTCTTATAAACCCACATTCCAGAGCTAATCATCTAAACTACCAACTGCTTGTCAGAACATAACCATCCATCAACAGGACTTTGACCAGACATTGGTGGCTCATATCTGTAATCCTAGCTACTCAGGAGGCTGAGATCTGAGGATCATAAGTTGAGGCCCACCTGGGCAGGAAAGTTCATGAGACTCTTATCTCCAATTAACCAGCAAAAAGCCAGAAGTAGAGGCGTGGCACAAATAGTAGAGTGCCATCCTTGAGTGAAAAAGCCAAGAGAGTACATGGCTTTGAGTTCATGCCCAAGTACCAGCACAAAAGAAAAATCAAATGAACAAAATAAACCAGGGCTTTAGAAAAAGAGAACTTGCACTTTTTTGGGGATGGGGGTGGGGGTCCGGTCGTGGGGCCTGAACTCTGGGCCTGGGCGCTGTCCCTCAGCTCTTCAGCTCAAGACTAGCGCTCTACCACTTGAGCCACAGCGCCACTTCTGGCTTTTTTTCTTTATGCCTATGTGGTGCTGGGGAATCGAACCCAGGGCCTCATGCATGCAAGGCAAGTGCTCTACCACTGAGCCACCTTCCCAGCCCCAGAACTTGCACTTGTTGTGGGCAGAGACCAGAGGTTTTCCTCCTCACTGCATTTCCTGGGTCATGGTTCCCTAGGGTTCCTATAGTTGTCTGTTCCCATGGATTGCTCTGGTTCTCTAATTCTGGGGAAGTAAGGAGGAGCAAGCAGGAGCTAGCATCTCTCCATTTTACCATGCTTGCTGCTGTGTGATCCAGTTTGTCTGGGTCACCCTTCCTTCATTCTATTTTAGCAGTTTGCTCTGAGGAAGGACCTCATGGCAAAATGAGCATGTGACCTTCAGCAGGTCTTGGGTCCTTCCTGTGTGTGGGGCTTTGTGGGGAGCAGGGGTGGCTTCAGGCATTGATGGTGCGATCCCATTCCCCTTGCAAGGACTGTAGTTATGAATGACATAATAACTATGCCATCCCCAGCAAACCTCCTCTCTTCTTTGGCTCCCTCCTCTGGGAACTTACAACTGCTTGCTGTAAGACTACTCACTTAATACTTTAACCAGTGAACTCAGCTTTCTGAAGATCACCTCTGGCTTCACTTGACTTCGTGAATCACCTGGAAATAGGCCTAGAAGCCCTGGCTGGTGACCCCTTAAGTGAGGAGGGTCACCCCCACCTATCTTCAACATCTCCTGCACTCTGTGGATCATTCATTTATGTTGTCTCTGGAGCCATCTCTGTCCTGCACAGAGCCATGATTCCCTTGCCTGGCACACAGGCATTCATTGAGCACCTGTGACTCAAATAGTTGTATGTACAACCTAAAGGATACATTTACCTAGAGAAAACAGAACAATGTCCTCATGTTCCCACATCTGTCTTCCCTATCAAATTAAGAACTTCTCAACTTGCCTTGCCCCACATCTCTAATGTTCTACCTTTGCTGTTGTGCTTGTGCCAGTACTGTGGCTTGAACTCAGGGCTCCAGTGCTTTCCCTTAGCTTTGTTGTTAGAGGCTGATGCTCCACCACTTAAGCCATAGCTCCATTTCCAGCTTTTTGGCTGGTCCAATTGGAGATAAGAGTCCCAGGGACTTTTCTGCCTGGGCTGGCTTTGAACTTTGATCTTCAGATCTCAGCCCTCTGAGCAGTTGGGATTACAGCATAAACCACCATCCTTTTACCTCTTCTACTTATTTAGTCCCTCCTAAGAGCTGATCTAATCTTAAAGGCTCTCCTAATATTGGTTTTCTTTTATTCTTAGAACTGTTAGGTTTCTTCCTATGGTGAAAGACATGTGTCACATAACAATTGTGTGTAAGTGTAAAGTTGCTTTGTTTTTGGTGACTGGTTCTATCATTCTTTTGGTTTTTGAGACAAAATCTCACTATGTTTCCCCAGCTGGCCTTAAACTCATGACCATCTTTTTATCTCAGCGTTCTAAGATGACAGCTGTATGTCACTGTACCTAGCCATTCCTCTAGTTCTCCACAAAAAGATTACCCATCCTATCAGTGACAGCATTTGGTAACAACTGCAGATACAGTTAAAATAAAAAAAAAGACCAACCCCTTGTACAAAGGGGTTTCAATTCACCATGTCAGTTTATGAGTATGATGCATCTTGACCAACATCACCCCATTTTTTCCAACTCTACCCGTCCCCTCAAGTGACTTGGTTCCATATTCACATATTTACCTTGAACATAACAACTGCATTCACCCCACTTCCCCTGCTCCATCTTTCTGCCCTCCCTCCCCTCTTGACCTCCCACCAAAGTTACAGTTCTTGTTTGTTACCTGTTCAATGTCTCTATTTCCCTGACAGTGATCACTTAGAGTATCTCTGCAGCTCTTTTATCCCCATGGAGGGGTGAGCCCAGATCCATGGAGCTCAGTGCTGCGGACAGATTACATCATCTCATTCACACTCACACCACCTGCTCGAAACATCCAATCTCCAGGTCCACTTTCTCCATACCTCAAAGTTGTAAATTGCTTGGTGGCTATTTTTCCCCAATGTCTCGACAATATTCAAGCTTTCCATGCTAAAAGCTCCTTTCTCCAAGACTTGCTATTTGGACCCAAGGTGCCACCATGTCTTCATCCCAAAGCCATGGAGTGGCTGACCCCTTTATGTTCTTCCCCCAGCATGACTTTCCCTGCCCCAAGAAGTGCCCAGCGTCCACCCATCCCATCACTACAGCCTTACAGTCCTTACCCTTCTCTCCTGGACCATCATGCTGGCTTCCAAATTGGGCTTTGAGAAATCACTGTTCCCTTCCCTAAGCCATCTTTACACAGCTGCCAGCATAACTCTTCTAAAATGCAAATCTGACCTTGATGCTCTACACCTTAAGATACCACAGAGAGGATGCCTTTAGGATAGACTCCAACACCCTGAGCAAAGAGGTCCAGAAGGCTATCTGAGATCTGGCATCACATTCCTGGGGGGGGTGGTCTTGTTCTGACACCTGCCCCTGCTGGTTGAGGCCCAAGGCAGAGCTGGCTACTCTATCCACTTAGGAACAGCAAACCTAGGCCATGATTCTAAGCTACAGTATCCTCAGAAAAGGGCTGTGCATGATACGAGAGAAGTGGTAACTAAAGCAGGTCGGCATTTAAAATTTCTGCATGCAAAAAGAAGGACATGGAGCAATAAAGATACAAGCAAATGATGGAGGGGACAGCCATGCCTCCATTAACACAGAGGTCCAGGATCCCTAGGGGATACCAAAGTCTCTCATCTAAGAATACTTTATACCCAGTATCCCCAAAAGAAGAAATGGCACAGTTTTTTTTGGGGGGGGTGTGGTCGTGGGGCCTGAACTCTGGGCCTGGGCGCTGTCCTTCAGCTCTTCAGCTCAAGGCTAGCACTGTACCACTTGAGCCACAGCGCCACTTCCGGCTTTTTTTCTTTTTGCTTATGTGGTGCTGAGGAATCGAACCCAGGGCCTCAGGCATGCAAGGCAAACACTCTACCACTGAGCCACCTTCCCAGCCCCAATGGCACAGTTTTTGAAACACACTATGCACATATTGCACAAACTTTAAATCATTTCTTGATTATATATTACCTAATACCATGTAAATACTATTAGCTCTTACTATTAAATTTAATACTATTATTATTAAATACCAGTGGCTAGATAGGACTGACTAGATGTTATTATTGCTGTTTTGAGATAAGGTTTTGCTATGTAGCACAGAATGGTCTGAAATTTGTAATCCTCCTGCCTCAGTCTCCAAACCTGGGGGGATTACAGGAATGATCTACCAAATTTGGCTTTGATTATCCTCTTATTCTGCCTCTTTTGGTTCTCTCTGCATGTTCTTATCTGTAAGCTCAAGTTCTTTGAAGACTGAAAAGCCTGTGTTCAAATTATTTGACCTTGGTTGAACAGAGCATTATGAATGGGGAAAGATGTAATGTTACCACAGAGGTGCAGGGGGCTCTTGTCTGTAATCCTAGCTATTCAGGAGGCTGAGATCTGGGAGTTGAAGTCAAGGGGGCTAGAAAGTCCAAACACTCTTATCTCCAATTAACCATAAAAAAAAAGACAAAACAAAAGTTGGAAGTGGAGCTGTGACTCAAGTGGTAGAATACTAACCTTGAGCAAAAAAAGCTCAGGAATAGTGCTGAGGCCCTATGACCTGGACACACACACACACACACACACACACACACACACACACACACAGAGAGCCAAAGTCATTATAGGCTTTCTTACTAACGTTTACTCTCTACCAGAGTATCTACCTAACATCCCTTTGAGCACTAGACAGAACTTGAAAATACCATATTGCTAAGCTGGACCATTCACCCTGAAGCTAAGAATTCAATTAACAATTAATCCTAAAAAAAGAGATTCCCCAGCCGGGTGCTGGTGGCTCAAACCTGTAATCCTAGCTATTCAAGAGGCTGAGATCTGAGGATCATGGTTCAAAGCCAGCCCAGGCAGGAACGTCCAAGAAACTTTTATCTCCAGGAAATCACTCAGAAAACTGGAAGTGGCGCTCTGGCTCAAGTGGTAGAGTGCTAGCCTTGAGGTGAAGAGCTCAGGGACAACGTCCAGGCCCAGAGTTCAATACCCAGGACCGACCAAAAAAAAAGAGATTTCCCACATTGCTCTTCTGTAACTCACCTGCCTAATGGATTCATCAGAGTGCTTAGTAATAAATGCAGTGCTTCACAACCTTCTTTTGTGCTGTGGCTATAAAAGCCCAAGTAACCACTCCAACATGGAGCAAGCCACTCAGAGTAACTTAAATCAGTGTTCAGGAACAATGGTCACTCATTTGGATCAGAATAGATGATTCTCATTTTTCCTTTATAAAAATACAGCTGGCATTTTACATTAACATGACTGTGACATCATAGTCACTTACTAACCATCATCTTAGGCAAGTAATTTCCATGATCCTAAGTTACAATTTCTCTTTCTCATCTTTTGCTTTCTAAAGATTTCATTCTGAATATCAGGTTCATTCATTTATCGGGTTTTCCCTTGGCTTTCTTACTCACACTTGACACTCTACCTTTTGAACTATACCTCTAGTCTGGATTTTGCTAGTAATTAGAGATGAAGTCTCATGGACTTTCCTACCTCACTTGACTTTGAAGCACAATCCTCCAGGTCTCTGGCTTCTGAATAACTAAAATTATAGGCATGAGCCACTGGTGCCTAGCATAACCTTGTATATTTTACTACCAGCACTAAATTTCACCAAATTCATCTTTTTTTTATTTAAGGGAGCTGAGCTTAGCAAAATGACTTGTAGCATCTTGACTACCAGAATCATGTCTGGACAAATACCAACCCCTCACACCTTTAAGAAGGTATGATAATAGGTAAAACACCAAAGCCAAATGAAACACAATTTCCTGCCAAGCCTCCATTCCAGAGTAGGGCATATCATGGAGATACAACATGAACATCTAGGCTAGCTCCAGCTGCCCAACTCCACTTTCATGTATAGAAAAAAGCCTAACACATTTTTATGTTTTTAAGAAACAGAAAAAAGCTTGTGCCTATAATCCTAGGTACTCCAGAGGCTGAGATCTGATAATCGCCATTCCAAGCCAGCCCGGGCATGAAAGTCTGTGAGACTTTTATCTCCAATTAACCACCAGAAAATCAGAAGTGGTGCTGTGGCTCAAGTGGTGGAGCACTAGCCAAAGAAACTCAGGGACAGCAGTGCCCAGGCCCTGAGTTCAAGTCCCATGACCAACCAAAAAAAAAAAAAGAGTTGGTTTTCAGGAAAGAAACTTTCCTCATTCTCCAGCCTAGCCCAGGATATCTGACACTTAAATATTTGAAGCATTAGGCTGGGAAGGTGGCTTAGTGGTAGAGTGGTTGCCTAGCATGCATGAAGCCCTTGGTTCGATTCCTCAGCACCACATAAACAGAAAAGGCTCAAAGTGACACTGTGGCTTAGTGGTAGAGTGCTAGCGTTGAGCAAAAGAAGCTCAGGGACAGTGCCCAGCCCTGAAGCCATGAGTTCAAGCCCCAGGACTGGCAAAAAAAAATACTTGAAGCATTGTTGCCATTTAAAGTCACAAAACATGCCCTCACTCATGGTTCATGCCTGTAAACACAGAGGCTAATATTTGGGGAACATGATTCAAAGCCAGCCCGGAGGGAAAATAGTCCTCAAGACTCTTATCTACAATTCACCAGCAAAAAACTGGTAACAGAGCTGTGACTCAAGTAGTAGAGTGCCAACTTTGAGCAAAAAAGCTAAGAGACAGAGCCCAGGCCCTGAGTTCAAGTCCTAGTACTCTCCCCTGAACACATAAAAATAACAAACACATAAAAATGTTAAGAACAAGGGAGGTGACTTGATTCTTCTGTGGCTAAGAAGCCTGTTGTACAGTGAGCTCTGAAGAATACAATCTGCTGTTTTAACACCTCGTGCAGGTATTTAATATTCACGTTGGCTGTGTATGATTGATGAAAGCTCTTTTGAATTTGAGAAATCTTCTGTTGACTAAGGGTAAGACCAGAAAGTCCTATGAGTCAGAAATGGGGGAATAAAGATATTTTAAGACTTCTAATGCCAAGTTCCTTGTTTTGGTTTATTAAAAATACCCTGCAATTAGCAGTAAGAAAAAGTCAGCAAGATTGAACCTTACATATTTTATACGGTAGCTGGCTATCTGGGTGCTCTGGGGTAGAAAATTGGAAACCTCTTCAATTTTTACTTAAATAAATAATAACCACTTTGAAGAAAAAAAAAAGAAAACTTGTGTCTAAAGTTTGGCTTGTAATTTACATGAGCTCTGTTTCAAGCCAACATCTATTTTTCATTTTGGGGATAAGCAACATTTTTACTGAGAAAAAAAATCTCAGGTAGTTATGAGGTGATTACATTTATTTATTTATTCCAATGTACTACATGCCTAAAAGAATCAAGGAACAACCCACAAAAGGGGAAAAAAATCTTTGCCAGATATTCAGTGGAAAAAGGATTAATATCTAGAATATACTCAAATGAATTGAACAGACTGCTCTTAGGAGAGAAAATACAAATGGTTAATAGATACATTAAGAAATGTTCAAGTTGGGTGCTGGTGGCTCACTCCTGTAATCCTAGCTATTCAGGAGTCTCACAGTTCCACAGAAAAGTCTATGAAACTCCTATTTCCAATTGACCACCAAAAGCTGGAAATGGATCTGTGGCTCAAGTACTAGAGCACCAGCCTTGAGCAGCAAAAGTAAGGGACTGTACCATGACCCTGAGTTCAAGTTCCTGTACTGGCCAAAAAAAAAAAGCACAAGGTCCTGGTACCAATACACATGCACAACACACACACACACACACACACACACACACACACACACACACACACACCTTAAAAATGTTATTTAACATGAAGAAATTCTCCAGAGATATGTACTGAATGAATGAGGAAATAAATTACTTGGGGAAGGGAATTAAAACAGATTACTTATTGGTCTTTAAGCTCCTTGGTGCACTTGCCCCAGGTAGTTTCATGCATGAGGCCCAGAATTCAGTACAAGGATCATCCTTTATGTGTGCTGTCATGTGGGAAAAAGTAGACAACAACAACAACAACAACAACAAAACTCAGTCTTCCTGGCTTCTCACAGGAGCACTGCTTTTGAAACCTTTAGTGAGTGAGCAGAGTGATAATTTTAGCAGGAAACTCAACCACAAAAGACAAGCTAGCTGTAGCCCAGAGGGCTGAGCAGGCCTCACAGCGCTTTGGGGAGTGAGGTTCTGTCTCTCACGGGGCTGCTTCCTCAGCTGGGCCAGGTGTGACCCCAATACACAAAGCTGTGAGGTCACTGGGGGACACTCTCACAAGCTCTCAAGGCTGCACTGTGTGTCAGTTTTCCTGTAACAAAATTTTATTGCAAATGTTACCAGGAAAAGTCTGACTTTTTCCAAATACCTAAGTCACACTTCTTTCCACTTCCGTCCTGCCCGGGTTGGAACACGCAAATTAAACTACAGACATTTTGAAAATGTTCCCATTGGGGAGGAGGAGCCTCCCTATATTTATTTATTTATTTTTAGTTTCAGGGGACACTTTGTGGAGAAGAATGGAACAAATTGTTCTTTTCCTCATCTCCCCAAAGCTCCAACTCCCCCCTGCCAGGTCAGCCACCCGCAGGATCCTATGAGAGAATCTCAGACCCCTATGGCACCAGGGTGGGAGACACTGGGAAGCATCAAACACGGAGCTGCCTGATCCATCCTCCTTTATCTCAATGTCTGAAAAGAAAAGAAAATTCTTTTGTTTCCTCACCTGCGACGACATCTCAGCAGTCTCCAGCACACTTGCCTGTCTGCTAGGTCTTCCCTCACTCTGGTCTTTTAGCCAGTCCCTCCCCCCACACCCACACACACACACACACACACACACACACACACACACACACACACACACCAGCTTGCACTTCCTATAGGCCAGTGAGCTGCTCAAATACACTCAGCCTGCCTCTAGATCACCCAAAGTTAAGGCTCTTCAAGGCTTCCTGCTTCCCACAGAAATTAAAGTTGTGACTTCTGGGACATTATACAGGCCCTCACTGATCACCCAGCTGTGTCTTGGACTGCATTATATATATTTGCCTACCTTTCAAGTACACTTCCCACTCCTACCCCCACCCCGTGAACGATGAAGTTCAAGTAGGACTCTCTTAAGACACCTCTGAGACATGGTTACATTGCTGTCTGGTGTGTCCCCCATACCTCGCACCTGTGTCTCTCTCAGCATGTCTTTTCTGTGGCCATCAGTTCACACATCAACACTCCCTGTGCTCTAGATGACACCAGGTGGGGCTGCGCCAATGCCTGGTAATGTTTACTGAATGACTAACAAAACCGCTCTACCTGAGCTTTTTAAATAGGCTCCATTTTATTCTAATTTGGTGTGTAAACCATTAAGACTCTTCCACAGAAGGCAAACAAAGCTGGTAAATAGTAGTTAAGCAATGTCTCCACTATACAAGAAGAGTAAACAAGCTGCTAGAAACAGGTGAGAAATTTAGCTGACTGCTTCCCTACTTGGTCAGACTCCCAGCAACTTCTTTCTGGATAACTGTCCAGCATCTCTTATCATTATTTCCTATATTTTTAATCTAGTTATCTTTATGTATTTACTCATTCCTTACTGGTACTTGTTTGTAGAACAGTTTTTGTGTGTGCCAGTAGTGGGGCTTGAACCCAGGCCTGTAGCTATGGTTTGGCTTTTTCACTCAAGGCTGGCATTCTACCACTTAAACTATACCTCTGCTTTTAGCTTTTTGCTGGTTTATTGAAGATAAGAGGCTCACAAACTTTTCTGCTTGGGGTGACTTTGAACTATAATCTTCATATTTCAACCTTCTTGAGTATCTAGGATTACAGGTATGAGCCACCAGTGCTCAGCTTGAATGGAACACATTTTTTAAAAGTATTCATTGAAATGTTCTGTGTTGTGTGTCCATGTGAATGCTATTTGAGTTTCATGATGAAGGTAGGAACACTAAACTTTCTGAAAAACCTCCTTTATTTGAAATCTGTTAAGGTTTCTCACTATTTGACTTATTACAGGACACCTATATATGAATTTCATAGGCTCAGTTTTGTTCACAGTGAACTTAAAATGAGGGAATCTTAATAAAGAAGATTTTTTTGCCAGTCTTGGGCTTAAACTCAGGGCCTGAGTACTGTCCCTGAGTTTCTTTTGCTCAAGGCTAGCACTCTATACCACTTGAGCCACAGCACCACCTCCAGCTTTTTCTGTTGATGTGGTACTGAAGAATTGAACCCAGGGCCTCATGCATGCTAAGCAAACAGTCTAACATTAAGCCACTTTCCCAGCCCTAAAGAAGATTTTTCTAAAGATATGAAGTACAGTACAAAGAAATAATGATAGTTCAGACTTTAAGGTACCTGGCCAGGTCTATTCATATATTAACTTATTTAATCCTTACAGTGGTAAAAGGAAGGTGCAATGTCTCATAGATGAAGAAACTGCAGTGCAGGGCTCCTACAACTAGCAATTGACAGAGCTGGGATTTGAACAAAGGTAGTGAGGTTTTAGTAGGCAAGGCTTCTCTGCCAAAATGCCGCTAAGATATATGCCTACAAGTGTTGGGTCGTACTCAGATTCTTGCTAGTTTCTTACAGGGTTCTAGAGAGCCAAGTAACACCAATTGTCCTTGTCTTGAAGAAAGTATTGGGGAAAATAAGCAGCAGGCAAAATGTTAGCATCTACCCATCTATCCCATATGTCCATCCATTAACCTACCTACCAGCTCACCTACCTGTACATCCACCTATCAATCAGCTCAAGTATCTATCCATCCACCCACACACCAATCCATTCATCCATCCATTCCCTCACCCATGTATTCCACCTTTTATCCATGCATACATAAAACATGTAGGAGCCATGTGCATAATGACCAAGACATATGCAACCTGTTAAGAATCACAGAAGCTCAACTGGGAACCAGTGGCTCATGCCTGTAATCCTACTTGGGAGGCTAAGGTTGAGAGAATTATAGTTAGGCTAGCCAGGCAAAATAGTTCCTGAGATTCTCTTTTAAGGGATGAAGCTGGGCTTGAGGTGCTTGCCTGTCATTCTAGGTATAGCAGGGAACATAACAGGAGGATCATGATGGAGGTGTTAGCCCCTTGCTAACAGTGTGAAAAGGGCCCGGAGGTGTGGCTCATTGTAGAGTGCCTGCCCAGCAAGTGTGGGATGCTGAGTTAAAGCCCTAGTTTGGGTTTAACTCAAACTAGGGTTTAACTTGGTGGGAAGAAGGAAGAAAAAAAGGAGGAAAGATAAGAGAACACAGATTCTCAGAGGGCAACCAAATGTGGTTGGTCAGGGACAGCTTATAGCAAATACCACCAATGGTATAAACAAATGAAGGAACAAAAGCAAGAGAAGGTGAGGTGTCTAAAATGTTCCAAGTGAAGATAAAAGGCTTACACATATCAGAGGAAATCAGGGGAAATAAAAGTTGCATGATGCAGAAGAAAAAAATTCTTTTTAAATTTAGCCACAGTAATCAACCATATAATGTCACAGGGCTATTTTGTCAGAAATCTGAGCTATATTTATTTAACTTGCTCATTTGTTAGGGACTGCAGGTTACAGTAAGTCTTATAATTTAACACCAAAAGAGACAAGGAAGACTATTATACAATGTGACTCTGTGAAATGACTCAGGGACACTGAACAACATCCTTATGGGAAGAGTATTACAGATGATGCTTAGTTTGGATAATGCATTTCTGGCACTGGGGACCATTTCTCATTGATTGCCCTCTCACCCCACAATCCTGGACCAGCACATGTTGGCAGTTGGATGTGCAATTCCAGTGAATCATACAAAAGATTTTTGGGGATCAACCCACTCATCTGCATGCCAATATTTGTTGAAAGATTGGACAAACAAGTACTGAAAAGCTGGGCACTGGTGGCTCCTGCCCATAACAATCCCAGCTACTCAGGAGATTGAGATCTGAGGATGAAGGTTCAAAGCCAGCTCAAGCAGAAAAATCCATGAGGATTCTATATCTAATTAACCATCAAAAATCTGGAAATGAGTTAGGTGCTGGTGTCTTACACCTGTAATAATCCTAGCTACTCAAAGAGGCTGAGATCTGAGGATTGTGGTTTAAAGCCAGCCTGGGCAGGAGAGTCTATTTGACTTGTATCACCAATTTTGTACCATAAGAAAGTTGCGCTGTGGCTGGGAAGGTGGCTCAGTGGTAGAGCGCTTGCCTTGCATGCCTGAGGCCCTGGGTTCGATTCCTCAGCACCACATAAGCAAAAAGAAAAAAAGCCAGATGGCTCAAGTGGTAGAGCGCTAGCCTTGAGCTGAAGAGCTGAGGGACAGCGCCCAGGCCCAGTGTTCAGGCCCCACAACCTGACCAAAAAAAAAAAAAGAAAGTGGTGCTGTGGCTCAAGTGGTAGAATTCTAGCCTTGGCAAAAACATTCAAGGATAGTGGCCAGGCCCTGAGTTCATGTCCTAGTACCACAACAAAAAACACCCAGAACACAACACAAAAGAAGGGTTAAGCATCCGGCTTTTCAGTTTCTGCATCAATTGGAAAAATGAACTCACTCTTCTTACATGCATACATAATCAGTGTTACAGTGAACATTAATTGCTCAACCAATTGGGTTCCAGGGAGGTTTAACTGCATCTCTGTGTAGATTGAGAACTCAGTGAATGTTTCCACTCTATCTAAAAATAATTATTAAAAGGGGGGGAAACATCAGAAGAATTTTAAAATTTGAGTCATAGACTGAAGGAAAGAAATGCTAAAGCAATTCACACAACACTCAGATGTATTTTTGCATGTGAGACTTCTGTGCCAATGTGATGTGTGATTTGTTTCATTCTTTCCAATTTTCAGATAAAACACAGATGCTGGGACAAGGACAAGATGAACTAAAACATTGCCTTTGCCTCCTCCTTTGCTAACTTAGCTGCCCTCTAGTCTAGAGCACAGAGGGACACGGGTAGGCAGAGGCTGTGGCTGAATTTCTCCATGAGGATGTAGTATTTTCCATATCCTGTTCTGTAGTACTTGTAAAGTCTCAGGTCTTCCTTACATTAAGGGTTTTATCCTCTTTGGATATTAGTGACTGAGAGGCCCCATTTGTCTTCTGCACCATTTGTTGACGAGGCTGTCTTTTCTCCAAGTATATTTTGCAGCTCTTCCATTTTATAAATGAGAAATCCATTGACAGATTCATATTCCTGATGGGTGAAACACTTTCATATAGCTGACATAAAATCTGGATGGTGGTGGTGGTGTATGTGTGACTATTGGGGCTTGAACTCAGGGCTGGCACTATTACTTAACTTACTCTCTTAAGGCTAACACTACCGTTTGAGCTACAGCTCTGCTTCTAGCTTTTTTTTTTTTTTTTTGGTACCAGTCTTTGTACTTGAACGAAGAAGAACCTAGGCACTCACTGCCCGTGAACTTTTTTGTTCAAGGCTAGTGCCCCACAGCTTCATTTCTGGCTTTTTTTTTTTTTTTTTGTCGGTCATGGGGCCTGAACTCTGGGCCTGGGCACTGTCCCTCAGCTCTTCAGCTCAAGACAAGCGCTCTACCACTTGAGCCACAGCACTTCTGGCTTTTTTTTTTAATTTTAATTTTAATTTTTTGTGAACATACTGTACAGAGGGGTTACAATTACATGGGCAAGACAATGAGTACATTTCTTATCAAGCATTGCAGCCTCCTCCTTTGTTTACCCTTCACATCCCTTCCCAGCCTCCCCCCAACCCCCCCTGCACCAAAGTTGTAAAGTTCGTTTTCAACATGACAACTTGTACTTCTCATTGTTGCAACAGGTCCACCTGTATCCTTAAATGACTTGTTTTTCCCCATCTCCTCCACAAATTATACCGACATCAAATATAGTGAAAGCAGGGGTTATACTGTGGGGGAGGGACATACAAAGCAACAAAGAAATAATCTTATAAATGCGTTAGAAACAAATGCATGAAAGAAAAAAACATTAAAATACATATCTAAGGGTTCATTTTCCTAACATCACATTATCTGACCTTTTCTGCTTGACTCATACATATACTAGATACTGCAAATAAGGGAAACCATGGGACCTATGTTTCTTTGGGCTTGGCTTACTTTACTTAATATAATTTTTTCCAAGTCTTTACATTTCCTAACAAATGGGGCAATGTCATTCTTTCTGGTGGAGGCATAGAATTCCATTGTGTATATATACCACATTTTCTTGATCCATTCATCTACTGAGGGGCATCTGGGTTGGTTCCATATCTTAGCTATGGTAAATAATACTGCAATAAACATAGTTGTGCTGGTAGCTTTAGTGTGGTCTTGTTTGTAAACATTTGGGTAAATGCCCAAAAGTGGGATTGCTGGATCATAGGGGAGCTCTATGTGAAGCCTTTTGAGGAACCTGCATACTGCTTTCCAAAGTGGGTGAACAAGTTTACACTCCCACCAACAATGAAGTAAGGTTCCCTTCTGTCCACATCCCTTCCAGCATCTGTTGTTGTTAGAGTTCTTGATTTTTGCCATTCTAACTGGAGTGAGGTGGTATCTCAATGTTGTTTTGATTTGCATTTCTTTTGTGGCTAGGGATGTTGAGCATTTCTTCATGTGTCTATTGGCCATCCTTCTTTCTTCTTCAGAGAAGTTTCTCTTTAAGTCTTTTGCCCACTTATTGATTGGGCAGTTGTTTCTTTGAAGATTTGTTATTGGGGGATTTAATTTTTTGAGTTCCAAGTATATTTTAGATATGAGACCCTTGTCTGTTGTATGGCTAGTGAAGATCTTCTCCCAATCCATGGGCTTTCTATTGATCTTGCTAGCTATGTCCTTTGCCATGCAGAAGCTCTGCAACTTCATGCAATCCCATTTGTCCAACCTTTCTTTGATTTGTTGTGTTTCCAGGTGTCCTGTAATGTTTTCAGAGTGTCTGCTTTGACTCCGAAGTCTTTGATCCATTTGGAGTTGGTTCTGGTGTAGGGTGATATATAAGGATCTAGCTGTAGTTTTCTACAAGTAGTTAACCAATTTTGACTTCTGGCTTTTTCTACTTATGTGGTGCTGAGGAATGGAATCCAGGGCCTCATGCATGCAAGGCAAGCGCTCTACCACTGAGCCACCTTCCCAGCCCTACTTCTGGCTCTTTGAAGCCTGCCCAAGCTGGCTTCAACTCTTGATTCTCAGATCCCAGCCTCCTGAGTAGCTAGGATTGTAAACATGAGCTATCTGCACCGGGCAAATATGGGTCATTCTAATGCCCCTTCCAATGCTCTTGTTTTCTAGAGCCCCACAGTCCAGGTTTGTCAGTAATTCTAGGAAAAGTCTTTGAACTGAATTTCTAGGCTTGAAATATCAGGTTTTAGCTGTCAGAAATGTATGGCTTGAATGTCCCCAACAAAATTCACATTGGAATATAATTTCCAGTGTGAAGTATTTAAGAAATGGTAGATTTAGGAGATGATGAAGGCTCTGTTCTCATTTGAAAGCTCTGCTCTGGTGGACGAATCCACTTATGGTCTGACAGATTCATAGGTTGATGGGTTATCCTGAGAGTGGCTCTGTCTCCTGTATGTGCCCCTTTCTCCATCCAATGTCCTGATGTGCTCAGCTTCTGTGGAGGATCTCCACCAGGAAGAAGGATATCACTAGCCATACAATACATCCAGCCCTACAATAGATGAGCATATCCAAAAATGTGATACCTATACACAATAGAATTCTACACAGAAAGAATAGTATGTCATTTGGAGGGAAATGGATGGACTTAGAACAAATCATGTTAAAAGAGGTAAGCCAAGCTCAGAGACAAAAAGGCGTGTGTTTTCTCTCCTATGTGGAAGCTGGATCTAAAATACACTGGGACATGATAAATCATACAGCACTCTAGGCACTCACACACAGTGAGAACAAAAGAAGACACTTTTAGAGGAGGAACACAAGGCACAATATGTATATGCCTCTGACCATATACAATAGTATTGTTGAAATAAACTCCAGGAAATGGAAACAAGAGAGGTTTTTTTCCTTTGCTATTGTTTTTCTTTCCTCTTCTTTTTGTCTTGTTGGTTCATGTAGGAGTAAGGAGAAGCAGAGAAATGGAGGGACAAAGGGTGAACAAATGCAACAGTAGTACTCACTAGACACTATGTTGAAAGTGAGCTATATGACTTGTGGGTAGAAATGGGAGGGAAAAACTGGGGAGAGCAAGGGAAGGGATGATGCTCTCCAAAAAGAAATGCACTCTTTACCTGACTTACCCTTCTGTATATCACTTTTATAGTAACAATAGTTTGTTTTTTAATTAAAAAGGAAGACATCACAAGATGTCTCTAGTCCCCATTATTCAGAAGTGTGAGCCAAAAGAAACCTCTTTTTCTTATGGATCACCCAGTCTCCAGTATTCTGTTAGAGCAATATAAGATGGACAAAGGCAGAGCAAGTTTAGGAGGAAGAATCCATGTCCCTGTATAGCAGTCTTGAAGTCTACTGCATCTCCCAGTGTCCTGGGCTTGAACCTTCTTCATCATTACAGCCTCTCTTGAGCCACTCCTGCCAACAGCAGGTGAGAACAATCATCACTCGCTGACCACTCAGCTCAGATCTGCACTGTGCTGAGTACTGTCATGCCTCAACCTGAGGGGTAGAGCCGAGGTGACATGGAGGTTTCATGACATCAAATAACCTGCTCACAGTCCATAGGTGCAGCGTGGTAGGGAGGAGACTATATCTAGATTGTCTGACTCCATAGGTCATCCTCTTGGCTAAGTGCCATACCACTGGCCTATCGAATCTGGTCCTCAGTGGGTCCAGCCATTCTTTGTATCACACTGCATGCATTCCTTCCCTAACACCCAGATGACTGTTCATCAGTCCCTCTTCTCTGTCATCCTCTCCATCCATTCCATTTCTGCTCATCTTCGAAAAACAGCTTCTTTAAGAATCTGAGGTTTTGCCAGGCATTGGTGGTTCATACATGTGAACCCTGCTACCCAGGAGGTGATATCTGAAGATCTCAGTTCAAAAACAGCCTGAGAAAAAGATGTCCTCAAGACTCAACTCGAATTCACCAGTAAAAAGCTGTAATTGGAGGTATGGCTCAAGTGGTAGGGTTCCAGCCTTGAGTGAAAAAAACAAGCAAGATTACAAAGTCCTCAGTTCAAGTTCCAGTACAAAAGGAATCTGTGTGCATGTGTGTGTACATGTATGTGTTTTTCTATCTCACAATCAATTCTTCAAATCTCTGCAATCACTGTCTGAGCAAGTGGCAATTCAATTTAATTCTTACAATGTCCACCTAGACTTAGCTTCATATCTCACGAGTTAGAGGACTCAGCCTTACCAGACTGTCCTTAGTTAGGATGCCAGTCTAGAGGCTGGGCCACCTGTATGTCTAAATGACCATCTATCTGCTGAAAATTCTCATGACACCAACCTTAAATATGATAGTTAACTAGAGTAATTCTCAGAACTAGCAAATGTACTATTGCCAGCTTACTATAGAGGATACATTCAGGAACAGCCAAATGGTGGACATGCACAGGACGAGGCATGAGACATGGGTGGAATGGCTTCCATTCCTCTCCATGTGCCCAGCAGCTTGAGAGCTCATCCAGCTTCCTTGTTTAAGAAATTTTTCAGAGCTTGATCTCCACCCTGCCTTGCTTCCCTGGAAGCTCATTATATAATTTCTCTAGGAAAGTCCCAGAGAATAAACACTTTACAATTCTTTAGGTTTTAGGAACTCTGTGGTAGACACTGGGGACAAACACAAAATCTTTTTTTTTGTTTTGTTAACTATCATCCATCCTCTACTCCCAAAACCCATGTCTTACCATGACATTCTAGATTTCTGTCTTAAAAGGCAGACAGAGAAAAAGAGAATATAGTAGCAATCTCTGAATTCCCAGTGAGCAGTGCTGGAGATCCAAGGTTAAAATTCGCAAACGATCTCATAAACTTTCAAAAGCACAATTCACAAGGACTCTCCTCCCTTTCAAGAAAAGATGAGCTCACTTCCAACAAGTGAAGGACTTCTGTTCAATGAGGCAACAGGATTAAAGTTGATAGGTATAACACCATCAGAAGATATTTAAAATGTCTAAAATTTAGTGTAAATCAATAGCTAGAACTCCTAAGAAATATCAAAAAATGAAAGCAAGCCTAATCAAACAAACAAAAGACAAACACAAAAGACAAGGGCATACAACTAGGAAAGAGGAAAGCCCAAAAGTTAACAAACATCTCGAAAGAGGCCTTAACTCATTAGTTACTAAAAATGTTCAAGGTGAAACAGTGTCAGACCACAGTGGAAATACTATGAAAAATGGTTTAAAAAAAAAAAGGCCAGATACCAGTGGCTTATATCAATAACCCTTGCTACTTAGGAGGCTGAGATTGAGGATCATGGTTTGAAACTGGCCCAGGCTGTAAAGTCTGTAAAACTAGGGGACTTTGAATAAAAAGCACTAGCCACTCACAAAGACAATGTGGAGTCTCGAGCCAAAGTAACACATGGTCTGTGAGTAGCAGTTTAGCTCTTGGATATTGACCTCAAAGAAATCCTCTCAGTGGGACCTATAGGAGGACATCTGGAGCAGCACAAGCTGGAGGCAGAGAGCTGGAGTGTAGGACAAAACACACACACACACACAAACAAAAAAAACAGAATGAAACTGGATACTCCACCCTGACTACTGCTGGCTTAGGCATTTTGGGAGTAGTTTGGACAGAAAGCAAGCTTGGCAGCCAGGACCTTAGAAGCAGCAAACAGGGAGAGAGGAGGTTGCTTTCCTGGGAAATGCACTGGAAGCTATCCTCCAGCTCAAAGATGAGTGAGAAGGGCACCTCTGGCAATGAGTTCCTTTTGTTATGTGTTTTGGGGACATTCCAAAAGCCTGCCAACAAGCAACTAGTAAGAATAGTTTAGTCATTTGCCAGTGACTCACATCTATAATCCTAGCTACTCAGAGATCTGAGGATGAAGGGTGGAAGTTACACAGGCAGAAAAAGTTTGTAAGACTCATCTCCAGTTAACCAGCAAAAAGCCAGAAATGAAGGTAGTGCACTGGCCTTGAGGAAAAAAGCCAGGTGAGAGGGTGCTGTTCTAAGTTGAAGCCTCAATACCAACACACACACACACACAGAGAGAGAGAGAGAGAGAGAGAGAGAGAAAGAAAGAGAGGGAAGTTTAGACATTGGGATTTAAAAAGCTGGTGAAGGAGAGATGGGAAGTATTCTGTACCAGGCTCTCAGAACCAGATAAACAGATGCTAGACTTAAATGATCTCTTCTTCACCTTTCACCTCATATAAGCTTTAGCAAGGATTTTCTCTGCGACCACAAGGGACTAGGGATTTTCACCCAAACTGTCATGTACCACTCACGGAAGCCCTACAATGGTGGAAGTTACGACTCCTGTTTTACAGTTAAGAGACTTGGGGTTCTGAGGCTCAGGGGAGTATGCAGGTCAAGGGCAAATGGAATGGTTGGCACATCCTCACTCTCTTCTTCATGCCTTAGGGGACACTAGTCCTTCCACTAACACAGCTACACCAACTGGTCACTTTTGCCATCCTCCATCCAGTTCTGCTTTGCCCAGTCCTGGGGTCTCCAGGCTAACTTGAGGACCTCCAGAGCCTTTAGAACTGCTCCAGTAGCTCTCCCACAGATACGACAGGTCTATACTTTCTCAAAGGTTCCAGCTCTAGCAGACTTCTGGGGATAAACTGGATTCTAGAAAAACTTTTTTTTTTGTTTTTTTTATTTGCAGGAAACTGGACATATCCTCCCACAGCTGATTTCTACTCCAATCTGAATCTCTAGTGTCTCAGAAATCAACATGTAGCCATTGGTTATCATCAGACAGCCTTCATAACAGAGCACCAGTGAATTCCCTGAGGCTTAGTATAATGTAAGCAAAAAGATAGTGGAAAAAAAAACCCATTGGCCAGGAAGACTACAGAACTGTATCATATACTCTAGATACAAGAACTTTACTTCTAACGGGTCAAATCCCTCCCCCTTCCAGTCTGCCACACTGTGCAGAGCTAAGTACTGATGAGAAGCTATCAGGAACATGGCCATGAAACTGATGTCATTCCATCTGCCTCTGCCAGTGTTATATAAGTAGCTTTGCTTTGGCCTCAGGCCCAAGTCCATTTGTTTTGAGCAAAATTTGAAAGAAAGTAACCTCGCCACACAACTACACAAAAGTATTCAAAACATTCAGGAACATGGGCTGCCTTGTAGCACAGGGTTTTTCTTCACCCAGCTTTCCATCATAAATATATAATATCATTAGTACCTGTGCTCAGTTTGACTAAAGAGAAAATATTGGGGAAAATGAGAAACTTTTCTATTTATTTATCAATTATTATTATTTTTTGTTGGTGATGGGGCTTGAACTAAGGACCTGGGCACTGTCCCGAGCTTTTTTGCTCAAGGCTAGTACTCTAGCACTTTAAGCCACAGCTCTTCTTCTGGATTTCTGATGGCTAATTGGAGATTAGAATCTCATGGAGCATTATTCACCATAGCTAAGATATGGAACCAACCCAGATGCCCCTCAGTAGATGAATGGATCAAGAAAATGTGGTATATATACACAATGGAATTCTATGCCTCCATCAGAAAGAATGGCATTGCCCCATTTGTTAGGAAATGGAAAGGCTTGGAAAAAATTATATTAAGTGAAGTAAGCCAGGCCCAAAGAAACATAGGTCCCATGGTTTCCCTTATTTGCAATATCTAGTATATGTCTGAGTCAAGCAGAAAAGGTCAGATAAGGTGATGTTAGGGAAATGAACCCTAAGATATGTATTCAAGTGTTTTTTCTTTCATGCGATTGTTTCTAACACATTTATAAGATTATTTCTTTGTTGCTTTGTATGTCCCTCCCCCACAATATAACCCCTGCTTTCACTGTATTTGATGTCGGCATAATTTGTGGAGGGGAAGGAAAAAACCAAATCGTTTGAATAGGGATACAGGTTGACCCATTGTAACAATGAGATGTACAAGTTGTTATGTCAAAAACGAACTTTACAACTTTGGGGGGGGCGGGAGGAGGACTCGGTGTGGGGGGATGGGGGAGGATGGGAAGGGATGTGAAGGGGAAACAATGAAGGAGGCTATAATACTTGATAAGAAATGTACTCATTATCCTGCCCATGTAATTGTAACCCCTCTGTACAGTATTTTCACAATTAAAAAAAAAAAAAAGGATCTCATGGGCCAGCGTTGGTGGCTCAGGCTTGTAATCCTAGCTACTCTGGAGGCTGAGATCTGAGGATCACAGTTTAAAGCAGCCAGGGCAGGAAAGTTTGTGAGACTCTTATCTCCAATACCAACAGAAAACCTGAAGAGCTAAAGGACAGCGCCCAGGTCCAGAGTTAAAGCCCCACCACCGCCCCCACCCCCCAAAAAAAGAATCTCATTGACTTTCCTGCCTGGGCTGATTTCGAACCTTGGTCCTCACATCTCAGCTTCCTGCATAGCTAGAATTATAATTATAGTCATGAGCCATCAGTGCCAGGCCATTTATCTATCCTCCCTTCCTTCCTCCCTTCCCTCCTTCCCTCCTTCCTTCCCTCCCTCCCTCGTTCCCTCCCTCGTTCCCTCCCTCCCTCCCTCTCTCCTTCCCTCCCTCCCTCCCTCCCTTCCTTTCTTCCTTCCTTCCTTCTTTCCATCTTTCCTTTCTTTTTGTAACAAAAGGAGTTTATACAACTGTGGAGAAAAAAGGGTTACAAAAAGAAAATGTTGCTAGGTGCCAGTGGCTCACATCTGTAATCCTAGTGACTCAAGAGACTGAGATCTGAGGATCAAGGTTCAAAGCTAGCCCAGGCAGACAAATCTGATAAACTTATCTTCAACTAACTAGAAAAATGCCAGAAATGAAGATATAGTTCAACTGTAGAGAGCCTGCAATGAGTGAAAAATCTAAGCAAGGCACAAAGCCTTGAGTTCAAAACCTAGTACACATGTATACACACACACACACACACACACACACACACACACACACACACGAAAATGAAAAAAAATTATAAAGTTGTGATTTACACTTGAAGGCAAAATAAACTCGTAAGGTTTATCTTACCCCTCTGAGAAAAGTAGAGATTTAAACCAGGAACAATTCAATTACATAAATATTTAGATTAGTATCACTGCTTTGCAAAGCACCAGGCAGATCTAGCTGTGGAAAGAGTGAGGTTATGAGACCACAGGGATCTTGAGACTGCAATTCTTCTGAGACTAAATACCGAGAACCCTTACCAGCTCCCCTCCCTGCATCAACTCTGAAGACTTACAGACCTGTTTGAATTGCTGCTACTTTGAAAATCTCTCAGCCAACATGCAGAGAGCAGGGGGCTCTCTCCCTTTCCAGTCTCTCTAAAATGAGAAAAGAAAAAAAACCCCAAACAACTGTGCTTCTTCACATTGCCAAAGTACAGTACTGTGCTTTCCTGACTTGTGAATTCTTATCTGTGTTTGTGTGCATGTGTGCACACGTGCACACACACACACCAAATCTAAGACTTGAACTCAGAGCCTGGCTCTGAACTCTTACCATTTTTGCTCAAGGTTGGTGCTCTACCATTTGAGCCACAGCTCCACTTCTGGCTTTTTGATGGTTGATTGGAGATAAGAGTCTCACAGACTTTCCTGCCTAAGCTAGCTTTGAACCTGATCCCTCAGATCTCAGCCTCTTAAGTGACTAGGATTAGAGGTATGAACCCTGGGTATCTGGCTGGCTCTGTGAGCTCTTCTTGTGCAAAGACTATTGCTATCTGCAGTGTTTTGCATCCTAGCCTAGATTCCTTTCCCTTTCCACACTTTGTGACCCCAGATTCTTGAGACCTTACCTTGAGACCTGCCTTTTCTCTTCTAGAGCTCTTAAGTTTTCCTAAGCCCCAATTTTTCTACAGTGTAACTGGATTCTTTTATGCTAGGCTTTTGCACAGGATTAAACTTGGGTGGTGGGCTGAATTTATACTTTTTTTATTACTATGTAAGCCTCTCTGCCCCTTTTCTAAAATTTAGCCCAACAAACAAGGCTTCACCTTTAATGCAGCATTGGGGAGTGCACATGAAACTTTCATGTGTTAAGAACATGCTCTCTTCCTCCCTCCCCCTCCCTCCTCTCTCCCTCCCCAACTCTCCTCCCTTCCTCCCCCTCCCTCCTCTCTCTCTCCTCCTCCTTCCCTTCCCTCTCTCCCTTTCTCTCTCCTTCCCTCCCTCTCGCTCTCTCTCTGTCCCCTCCCTCATCCTCCCCCACAGTACTGGGCTTGAACTTAGGGCCCCCCTTCACTTGGCTTTTTCACTCAAGGCTGGCATTCCACCTCTTAAGCCACACCTTCACTTGGATGTGGCTCAAATAGTAGAGTTCCAGGACTGCCAGGGCTGGCTTCAAACCACTGTTCTCAGATCTCAGCCTCCTAAGTAGCTCAGATTCACAGGAATGAGCCTTAGACATCCACCTCCTGTTATCTCTCAAAATCTCTGCTGTTAACCAGATTTTATTGAAATCATTTTGGTCTTCTCAGAAGTCTTTCTTTTCAGCCTATTCTGCAGGGACTGGTAATTACATGAATTTATTTATTAGCTGTCATGGGTTTTGAACTCAAGGGCCTGGGTGCTGTCCCTGGGCTTTTCTGCTCATGGCTAGAGCTCTATTACTTTTAGTTATTATGCCACTTCTGGTTTTCTGGTAGTTAATTGGAGCTAAGAGTCTCATGGCCTTTTCTGCCCAGGCTGGCTTTGAACCATGATCCTCAGATCTCAGCCTCCTGAGTAGCTAGGATTACAGGCCTGAGCCACTGGCACCCAACATCAAGAACTTTATATCATAGAGCCCATATGCTGTTCAAACGATGCTTTGTGATACAGAATTATTTTTATTTTATAGAGGAAGATACTGATGTTCAGACAGAGTTAGTAAGTGGCTCCAGGTCACACAGAAAGTAGTGGAGTGGAAATCGACCCGACGCTAAGAGTTTATCGGGCCTTGGCTTTCAAGGTCAAGATGTTCTAACATCCATCAGAATTTCCTCTGGGGCTTGGTGACTTGGATGATTCACTCGACTTCTTGTACATTCGGGTTCCTTTCCATAAAGGTAACGAACATTGAGAGGGATGAGTGTGGGACACTGGTACGCGGTGCCCTGGCTGCCCCCCTCCAGCGGGTCTCTCTCTAGACTCCCACCCCGGAGGGAGCTTCTCCTTACCATGGCATCGTAGCGCAGGGCGTTCATGAAGTGCGCCACCTCGGCGCCTTTGTACACGGTGAACCAGATGGTGCCCTGGTACTGGTCTCCAGCGTCGAGCAGCAGCACGTTGGCCTCGGCGCGGCGGATCTGCTCCACCTTGGTGAAGAGCCGCGCCGCGCCCCCCACGCACAGGCTGGCGTTGTTGCACTTGGTGGAGTCCTCGCTGGTCTGCTCCAGCCGGCTGTGCACGTCGTTGGTGTGCAGGATCGTCAGCTCCCAGGCGCCGACCGCGGCCGCGCTCAGCGCTACGAGCAGCAGCCGGGGCGCTGGTGCTGGCGCGGCCCGGGGACACATGGCAGCGGCGCGTGGAGC
>NW_012267374.1:746323-774224 GCF_000151885.1 Dipodomys ordii | reverse complement strand
AAGCCTGGCCCCGCTGCCGGCAGGAACACTGCGGGGGTTGTTCCTGGCGGCGGGGAGGCTCCCGCCGCGGTCCCGGGCCCTGCCCGGAGCCTGGGTGTCCGGGCCGGCTGCTCTCACCGGGGACTCGGAGGGGTCCGCCCCGAGTGTAAGATCCCCGCGGACTCGCACCTCTCTGGGCGCACGGATTTTCTAGAAGAAAATGTGTGCGAGAGAGCCGATCGCAAATAAAAGGGGGGGGGGAGGAGGGCAGGGAAAAGGGGTGTAAAGCACGGCGGCCGCGCCGAGGCCGGGGAGGTGGGAACGGAAGAGCGAGGCGCGGGAGAGCAGAGCGCCGCGCTGGGAGATGGGTGCTCTCGGTGCGTCCGAGGAGGCACCACGGCTACGCGGTTTAGATGTGGACTCTCAGAAGCCACGCGAGCATCGGGGTGCCGTCCGTTTATGTACGACGGAAACCCCAGCGATCAGAGGGCGGCGTGGGTGGACAGCTCCCAGAAGCTGAAAGGCGTCAGTGGGGTGGGGAGGGGCTCGCAGGTCTGTCTACAGCTTTGTAGTTAAGTGGGCGCGTTGCTGCCTTTCCTTACCTTGCCAACCATCCTTTTTTCAGCCCTAATTTTTGAGGTTTTTGACTGTGTGTGTGTGTGTGTGTCTGTCTGTCTGTCTATCTCTGTGTCTGTGTCTGTGTGGTGGTGTGTAAAGCGTTTAACAAGGAAAGCTGTAACATGAATGCAGCCAGATAGATGCTGATAGATCAGGCCTGTGATCCTAGCTACTCAGAAGGCTGAGATCCGAGGTTCCCAGGTCGAAGCCAGACCCGGTAAGAAAGTCCTTGAGACTTTCATCAGAAGCTAACCAGAGAGCCTGAAGTGGAGCTGTATGTAGCTCAAGCGGTAGAAATCCAGCCTTGAACAGGAAAAAAAAAAAAAAAAAAAAGCGAAGGGCCGACGCCCAAACTCAATTCAAATCCCAGTACCAGCACAGAAAAAAAGAAAACAAATGGAATCCATACATCATTCTCATGAAATTGAAACTGCTACAGATTTTCTCTGTTTAATATGGATCGAGTCCTCAGTTTGAATTAAATATAATCCAGCACGTTTGGGAAGGGAAGACAGAGAATTCATTTGGTTTCCCTCTATATGTCCTGCACATTATACAGAACAGCATATTCAATTCTCACACTTCTTCAAAGTGCATCAAGGCAGTTTTTTAAAAAAAAAAGTTTTGTCTTTCAACGGTGGTAAAACAGGTATAACATGTAGCGATTTTAGCTGTTTTAAGAATACAGTGAAGTGGCATTCACATCGCTGTGGGGCCATCCTGCCAACCGTCTCCAGAGCGCCTTCCAGTGAATGTCAGTTTCCTCCCTCTCAGCCACTGGCAACCAACATTGTATGACGTTCTGTCTTTACAAACTTGACTCTTCTAGGTATTTTATAGTTGTCCTTTGGGGACTGCCTCATCTGTCTATGTCTTCAAGGTTCTTCCTTGTAGCACAGTATATCAGAATTGTTTTCTCCTTTTTAAAGATGGACAGTATGCCACTCTCTATATTCTATATAATGTTCATTATAATACATGTAATCTATTATATGGTAATATAATATATAATACAGATTTAATTATTTGTTCATCAGTTAATGGATAATTGGGCTATTTTCACCCTTTGTTTTTGTGAGTAATACTGCTATGGATATGGATGTACAAATATGTATTAAAGTCCCTACTTTTACTTCTTTTTTGTTTTAGTTTATTGTTATTATAGAGAGGCATACCAGCGGAATTGCAATTACATGAGTCGGTGATGAGTACATTTCCTTTCATACAGTGTCTTCTATTCCCTGTTCTCTCCCAGTTTTGCCTTTCTGTTTGCACCAATGAGTTGTACAGTTCACTTTTCATCAGTGTCCACTGAGCTCCACTACTGCACTTTTTCATTCCTTTCCCCTTCCAAAGATGTACATTTTACATAAGGTAAAGAAGACAGAATCATCAAAAGCTAAAAACGAGGGCAGAGATGGTGGCTTAGTGATAGAGTGTTTGCCTAGCATTAATGAAGCCCTGGGTTCGATTTCCCAGTACCACCTACACAGAAAAGGCCAGAAGTGGCGCTGTGGCTCAAGTGGTAGAATGCTAGCCTTGAGCAAAAGAAGCTCAGGGACAGTGCCCATGCCCTGAGTTCAAGCCCCAGGACTGGCTAAAAAACAAAAAACAAAACAAAAACAAACTAAAAAAAGAAGAGAGAAAGAAAGGTCTCTTGTGTCCATATCATGGAGTTGTTTCAGTAGGTATATTATTTTATATAACTATGAAGAGGCACTGAGGCCTTGCACCTTAGTGTTTCTCTCCTAAGAGTAACCTCTTTTGATCTCACTGTGCTTTGAACCATGATCCTCAGATCTCAGCCTCCTGAGTAGCTAGGATTACAGGTGTGAGCCACTGGTGCCCTGCATGGCCTTACATTCTTGTTTGGCTTTTTCACTCAAGGCTGTCACTCTTCTTCTGGCTTTTGCTTTTTAATTTGAGATGAGAATATTGTAGACTTTTCTGCCTAGGCTGGCTTCAAACCTTTTCTGATCTCAGCCTCCAGAGTAATGCAGCTTTCATTTTCATTATCAACACACAAATGTTCTAGTTGCTCTGAATCTTTATCAATAATCATTTTCTTTAGAATAGTTTTAAGAAATAGCCCCTCTCTGGCTGGGAAGTAATACCTCATTGTGGGTTTTTTGTTTTTTAGTTTTTTTTTTTTTTTGGTCTTGGGGCTTGAACTCTGGGCCTGAGCTCTGTCCCTCAGCTCTTCAGATCAAGGCAAGCGCTCTACCACTTGAGCCTCATCACCACTTCCAGTTTTCTGAGTGGTTTAGTGGAGATAAGAATCTCACAGACTTTCCTGCCTGGGCTGCCTTTAAACCGTGATCCTCAGATCTCAGCCTCCTGAATAGCTAGGATTACAGGCATGTGCCACTGGCACCAGACCTTATTGTAGTTTGGCCTCATTGTAGTTTTGGTGTGCATTTCCATAGTGATTACTAATGTTGAGCATCTTTTCTTGTGTCTGTTGACCATTTGTATCTTTTCTGGTAGATAGAAATACTTGTAGAAATATTATAGAAACATTTCTTTGTGCCCTTTGCTTCTGTTTTAATTGGGCCATAGAAGTCTTCATATATTCTAGATATTAACCCCATAGAAGTCTTTATATAATCTAGATATGAACTGCTTAGTATTCTATATATTAAGCAGATAGATAACTTGAATTTGCCATTCAATGGTGTATGATCTCTAAAGAAAATAAAATATTAGCATCAAATTCCAAGTCTCTTTTCATTTCCAACTCTCTTGCCAAGTCTAAGGGGCAATGAAAGCAGAAGAGAGCACAGGGTTTGGGTAAGATGGATCTGGAGGCCTCTGACTCCTTCCTCATGCTGGGGGTTGGAGTAAGCTGTTATCTACAAACAGGTTATCTAGCCCATGTGCTAAATCAGCCATTCCTTGGAATGCTGAGCTAATGATGCCATTGCATATTATAATCTAACTTATGAAAGGGCTCTCCCTGTGGTAAGTGGTATAGAGAAAGCAGTATGGAAGGTAAGTGTAGCTAGTCTACTTCACTGGACCTTATACCAAGGTGGCAAGGCAGCAACGTGACAGGTGTTCTTGGCCCAAGGGGTCAAGAGTAGCTGAGATTATAGGCATGGACTACCAGCACATTTAGATCTTTATTAATCCATGTTGAATTATTTTGTGCCAGTCCTAGAGTTTGTCCTCAGATCCTGGGCACTATCTCTGAGCTTTTTTGCTCAAGGTAGCACTCAACCAATTGAGCCCAGCTCCACCTCTGGATTTCTGCCAGGGCTGGCTTTGAACTTTGATCCCCAGATCTCAGAAGAGGATTGAAGTTAAAAGCTAGGATTACCGACATGAGCTACCAGCCACTGACTTGAATTAACTTTTCTCTTTGGCACAAGTAAAATTCCAAATTTATTATTTTCCATATAGATGATCCAATTTTCTCAGTGTTGTCTGTTGAAAAGACATCCTTTGTGAACCTTGTTTTTCACAAAGAAATGGGATTCCAGGCTCAGAGAATGCAAATACTGGCTCAGGAAAAGTCAAGGTCTTTTATATTCTAGTCCATTCAACAGGAAATTTCTTTGACTTCTCAAGAAGGCAATGAACTTTCTCTTCTCTCATTTCCTGGACTGTGCTTATAATTTCACATTATTGTATTTTTTATTTTCTCCCATGTGTTTAAAGCATGTGGTTTTCTTTCCTCTAAGTGATGAAAGCAGAGCAGCTGCTGGTGAGGTTCAAGTAGCATTGACCTAAGCTCTGCTTTAGAGGCAGTGAGTGGAGGAGAGGAGGGTTGGGTCATCTGGGTGTTGGCTGCCACTGCAGATAAAGCGAGGTCATTTGTATGAACACTTGCAAGGTCACAGAAGATTCCCAAGTCAAGTGAGGAAGAACAGATACATTTGAAGGATGCTCAACACATAATTAGGACTTGATTTATTGATTTGTTGGTTAGATGTAAGAGAGTAATGGAGCCAGTGTTAATGGTGCAAAAGGAACCTAAAAGTGTGTGGTGTCACTAGCCATTATGTAGGGATTTGAGGAAATGCCCTCAGTATTTGAAAAATAATCATATGAGTTAGCAAACATCACATCAATGGCAAACTGTGACTGTACTGTTAAAGCTAAAAGATGGTTTAATTTAATTAGTATAGATTGCATAGGATGACAATATTTTAACAATAGTTCACTTATCAGATTTAAGAATAGTAGATTCAGTATTTTTTTTTGGAGAGGAAACCAGGTGATTTATGCCTATAATCCTACTTAAGAAGCTGAGATCTGAGGATTGAGGTTCAAATTCAGCCAGTGTAGACAAATCTAAGAGACTCTTATCTCTAATTAACCAACAAAACGCTGGTAGTGGAGGTGTGGCTGAAGTGGCAGAGCACCAACCTTAAGTGATAAAGCTAAAGGACAGTGTCCAGGCCCTGAGTTTAAGCCCCAGTTGTTAGTGCCTATCCTGGCCATCCCATGGGACTATGCGGAGGCAGGCAGACACAGGAGAAAGATTATTTTAAGGTTTATTTAGAGGGGCTATATCACCTCCTGGAAGAGGGAGCAATATGGTGTTTGCCTTTATCCAGGTGGCTGTTCTGAGGCTAGTGGTGGAACTTACTCTGTGTGGACAGGTAGATTGGGTGGAGTGTAGGAGTGGTCAGCTATTCTGGCAGGAGCTCAGGTCTGGGTGGAGCTGGGGACTCCATACTGGAAAGGTAGTGGGAGTGGCTAAAGACCTGAGGTGGGGAGAATCTCAACACCAGTACGGGCACAAAGATAGATAGATAGATAGATAGATAGATAGATAGATAGATAGATAGATAGATAGATAGATAGATAGATAGATATTTAATGCCATTTGGCAAATTGGAACAATGGATTGCCAATGGATATAAAAGATCTGTAATTCTGCATAAGAAGGAGTCTTTTTCAATATTTCACTGTATTTGTCTCATTTTTTATTTTATTGTTATTGTTATTCTGGGGACTGAAAATTGAACCCAGGGCTTCAAGGCAAACACTCCACCATTTGAACTATATCCCCATACTCAACATTATTTTAAGAATCAGTATGAATGCATTTGTATATAAATATAGGTATGCTTGCTTGCCAGATAGTTGGCTGATGGTACACCACCTACAGAAGTAAAGTTTACCTTACTGAGACTATTCTTTATTTCCATGTCTATCATTGTGACACCAATGGTTCTTGGAGAGCATGTTTATAACAGTATGGGGACCCATGTGGGATCTTTCCTTCCAGGAGAGGTACTGGGGAGACTTCTCCCCTAAGAGAGATGTCTCCTTGCCTTTTTTGGAAGCCCTGAGGTATTGGGGGACCAGTGCTCTTGGACTGGAAACCCATCTGAAGGCTGAATTCTCTCAGCAACACTGGAAAGGGGGCTCTAGCAAGTACCACAGCAACGAAGCAATTTTGTGCATGGATCAAACCAAGAAACACCAACGCCACTGATTGACCTCAAGGCAACAAAGACTGCTGGCCCAGACTCCACACCCTGAGCTCCCAGATACCAATAGGTGCCTAATTATTGCATCCTGATCAAGACTTAGAAGAAGAAATGCAAGCTGATCTAGGATGGACTTAGTCAAGTGCTACTCACCACTGAAAGAACAGTGCTTACTACAAAAAAGGGATAGATTTTCTGCACTTGGGTAATGTAAGCCCCCAAGGGGTCTGTGTCATCCAGTCCTGGAGATGCCAAATGACTTTAAAAAGACAGGAAAATGTTGTTGACTTTTCCTCTCTGAGATGACAGAGAGACAGAGGGATTTAAAATATTTTTTTTCAAGACTAAGTTTAAAGCCCCAGAGGGCAATATATGCCCCGATATGGTTAAGAGTGGTATAGAATGGTCAACTAACAATAATCAGTGGTGTAACAGGGGTAAATATAGAGATGCTTAAGAAAACAAACCAAACCCTATAACTCCTTGATCATGGTTCCAGATCTTCACTCTATGACTGAGGATCCTTTTGTGTTCAGGTATTATGGGCTAGGAATTCCTCTGACATTCCCAGTCTTGTAGAAAGAATTCTGCTTAGAATGAGTGGAACCTACTACTATGGGGGTCTCAGATGTTCTAGTCAGGCCTCAAGGCAATCATTCTGAGGTAACTGTAGTCAGGTCATAGCTGTTGAAAACTGGGTATGGTGAAACAAATGCTTGGTTGGAATGGATAAAATATTCTGTTTGCACTTTAAATAAAAGTGATTTTTTTACACATGTAGAAGGTAGACCAAGATCTCAGATTACCCCCATCCTTCTGGGATGGGCCACAGATCCTCCAGCGTGGCTTGCATGAGATCCCTCTTTTAAGACAACTTGTTGCTTGGGCAACGATTCCTGAAGGACAATGTCACTACTGTTTCCTGCGGTCAATTAAAGCTGCCTCAGTCTGTTAAGTCACCGTTCTATAACTATACTAGGACTGGGGTGGGAGAAATGAGTCCCTGGGAAATGTCTCCAGATACAATGAAAGCCGGTCTTTAGAGGAGATGAAATGCAGCTTCTCTCTCTGTTGCTAGAGCTGATGTCTGGTGGCATTGTGGGGGACTTTTGCTTGAGCCTTTTCTGGTCAAATGGAACCTGTACTTTGCTTCAATTGGCTATCCCTGTCAAGCTGGCATTTCAAAACTGGAAGCACTCTTAAGGACCTCAACCCAAGTGAGTCATTTGACCTCCAGGTTTATACTGATGCCATCAGAGACCAGAAAGGAGTTTTTGATGAACCTAAGGCCTGGAATAATTAAGTCCCTCTAGCAAGATGACATTGAAAAATTGGGTGGCTTCTAATATTATTTTAGCAGGAAAAAGGGAGATAGATGCCCTAATAAAGGAGGGGGCTGTTAGCCAATGAGCTCCCTTCCCATAGCTTAGCAAGCTCCTTCCCCTTTCCACATGTTAGGATGCTCCTTTCTTACGCAACACTAGACCCATTTAATAAAGGCAGTAAATAATCAGCCTCCAGCCCCCTCTACCTTGGGATGGCACTTCTCTGGGGCAGCTACCACCATATAAGGCAACAAGAGCCTCTTAGAGTGACCTTCAGATCTGGGCAGCTACAGACCCTTTATCTATTACTTGGGCAGCAGCCATAAATCCAAATCCATCATGATGAAGCCCCCGGTCCACACGTCCGCACCGGGGTCTCCACCTCTTAGCCCCTTCTATTCCCTGCTAGTCTCAATAGGTTATATAGGTTACCTCAGACAATAGCTGGCACTTCTCACTCCTCTCTTGTGAGAGGGGTCTTGCCGGTCTCTTTACTGGCAACAAACAGAAATTTCTCTTTGTTCTCTGTACCTGGATATCTGCTTGGTTTTCTGGCAAAGTCTAATACACTCTAACAGGGGGCTGTGATGGCCTGCCTCCTCAAAAAAGAATACAAAATGTGAGATCAGAAACATAGGTACATACCCTGGGAATAGAACAAGACTGCAGTGTGACAGTTACTGAAACTTGACCATTTGTATTGATTGAGAATAGGGCCAAATGTTAAATTTCAAAGATAAAGGCTTGAGTAGAGACTTAAGTGCCCGAATGGCTATGCTAGGCACCTGCATTTCAAGAGATGTCTTGTCTCACCTCTAGGAGATTTGGGGGGCTTATCAATGCTTTCCTAGGGCTATGATGTCTACATTTCTTTAGGACAGAGCCCTCCTAGCTCACCCCATTGACCTGGGCATCTGTACTTCTAAGGATGGTTTTTCTCATCTGGAGGCCTTGGAGCTGGGTGCACAACTCCAATCTCCTGCCTAGGCACCAGATGTCTGCAGTAAATTGTTTGGGCTTAGCAACCTTACTTTGCTTTGATGCCATTTGTAATCAGTACCTGCTAGTTCTGCTTTTGTAACTTGCTTCTTTGTCATTATGACACTGTCACTGACCACCTGCTAGTGACCCCCTCCGCCACGTGCCATGGATCTTGTCTTTAAATACCCTGAGCTGTGGAGTGGTCGCCACGGCTAATAAAGATTCCTAGCCTGATTGACTGAGTATTGGTGACTCCTTTCACCGATCGTGGGTTCAAGGCCCACTGGCCCTGGGAAGTTGGGATACTTCAGGGTCAAAGGTTGTACCTTCATCCTCAAAAATACAACCCCAGATGGGACCATCAACTTAAAATGTAGAAGTAAATGGCTCCCATGTTATGTAAAGGAGTGTGGACCTCTCTAATGTCCCTCCTTGTTGTGATTGGGACAATGGCCTTCATTGGGTATTGTGGGATTAATTCATATAGAGACTAATGTTAGAAGAGTTTGAAAAGAAGAGTAGAGAAGGGGAGAACTGTGAAAATAACTGTCTTTTCTATCAAAGTGTGTTGATTAAAACTTGCTGCTTTGGCCATTTGGCTTGGCTATTGTTTAGGAAGAGAGGAACTGCTTTGGAATAAGGAGGGATTTTTGAAATGTAAGATTTTGTCTTAAACTGGTTTCTTTTCAAGATGGAATTAAGACACAACAGATTGCTCAAGAAATAACAGAAGAGTGGCTATATTTTGAGATTATTTGTGTACTGTTAATCTTATTTCAGTCACCTTATGTAAATACATTTTACCCTATTCAAAATAGCCAATCATAATCAGATTGTGAACCTGAGCGCCACCAATTTGAGCAAAGATGCACAGGGCCTGCTGCCTCAGGGATAAATTGGGTGTGGAGGGCAAGCCTGCCTGCTCTGTGTACTTGCTTGCCAGATTTTTGGCTGATGATACACCTTTCTGCAGAAGTAAATTTTGCCTTGCTATCAAAAAACATACATAAATACTCATTTCCTTTGAGAGTCACTTATTGAGCATTACCAGAACTGGAACAACTGAATGGGTAATTTGAATTTCTGTTTTGAATTATTCTTCCTTTTTCTTTTTTCTTCTTGTGTCCTGGTCCTAGGGCTTGAACTCAGGGCTTTGGGTCCTGGGTGCTGTTGCTGAGCTTTTTTTTTTTTTTTAATTTGCTGTACCACTGGAGCCATAGCTCCACTTCTGGCTTTTTTTGGGGTAGTTTATTAGAGTTAAAAGGTTCATGGACTTTCATGTCCTGGCTGGCTTTGAACCATGACCCTCAGATCTCAGCCTCCTGAGTAGCTAGCATTATGGGCTTAAGCCACTAGCATCCATCTCCTATTTCACATCTTAACATGAAGTCTTCAATGAAATGCCCAATTCTTTTAAAATGTGGATGGATATTACATTACAGGTGTGAGCCACCAGTGCCCAGCTCCTATCAGTGTTACTACATTCACATCTTGCCTGAATTCTTCCAATGCCAGACACTAGAATCTTGCATTAGTTATTAAATAACACTAAAGGGATGTTGTTAATATTATTTTTGTTTTACTGGTGAAAAACTGCACTTAATATTTAGCCTGGCTAATAATTGATTCAAGATCATTCTTGTCCAAGGAGAGAGCAGACAGGTTTATTAACATAATTGTACTTCAACCCTCAGGGTACATTGCTAAATTTTCATGAAAGCATAAGGAGTAAATGTCATCTTCTCCTTTTAGTGCAGAGAACACTTAAATCTATTGTACTGACTTGGCCAATTTTCAAGTATGCAATACATTGTTATTAACTATAGTCCCCATGTTGTTCAATAGATCTCTTGTACTTATTTCTCTTGTCTAACTGAAACTGTGTATCCTTTGCCTAATATCTCTCCAAACCTTCCATCCCCAGGCCTTGGTAACCCTGGCAAACACCTTCCTGCTTTCTTTTTTTAAAAATTTTATTTTCTTGTAAAGTTGCTGTACAGAGGGGTTACAGTTACATCAGTAAGGTAATGAGTACATTTCTTTTTTTTTTTTTGTCTGTCATGGGTCTTGAACTCTGGGCCTGGGTGCTGTCCCTCGGCTCTTCAGCCCAAGGCTAGTGCTCTACCACTTGAGCCACAGCGCCACTTCTGGCTTTCTGGTGGTTTATTGGAGATAAGAGTCTCACAGACATTTTTGCCCGGGCTGGCTTTGAAACCGTGATCTTCAGATTTCAGCCTCCTGAGTAGCTAGGATTACAGGCATGAGCCACCGGAACCCGCTACATTTCTTTTCAAGCATTGTTACACCCTCCTTTTGCAACAATGATACTCACAAGACACTATGTTGGAAATGAACTCTGCTTTCTGCTTCTATGAATTTGTCTTTGTCAGAGTCCACATGTAAATGAGATTGTGTGGTATCTGTTGTTCTGTGTCTAGGTATTTTTATTGTGTGTTCCATCTACTGATGGACACTTGTGTTGATTCCATATCTGCTATATCATTTTCCTCTGGATAAAATTGAGATTTATTTTGCTAATTGACTGAGGTTTCAAAGGTAAACACACTTTTTGTTTTTAGGAGCTCATATTTGTTAAGCAGGCATTATATCACTTAAATCATGACCCCAGTCCTCCTTTTTTTTACCTTTTATATTTGTAGCTTGCACAAAAATGTCCCATGCTGGGCACAAGTGCTCACATCTTTTGGGGGGGGTGTTTATGTGTGTGTATGTGTGTGCTTGTGTATGTGTGCTGGTACTAGGTGCTTTCCTTTGGCTTTTTCTACTCAAGGTGAGCTCTTGAACCATGCTCTACTTCCAGATTTTTGGCAGTTAATTGGACATAAGAGCCTTACAGACTTTCCTGCTCAGGGCGGCTTCAAATTGTGATCCTCAGACCTAAGCCTACCGAGTAGTAATTACGTGAATGGGCTACCAATACACAGCTTCACAAAGTGATTTCAAAAACACTTATTAAGTCATTCTGGACAGAATAGAAAATGGTGATAAGCCATTATATGGAAACATACCTGCTAGGATTGTCCCATTATCTCCAAGGAGATGTGACCCCCCCCTTTTTTTTTGAGGAACTAGGGGAAAGAAGGCTGGGTCATGAAACTTTATTGATAAGGACTTCTTCCCACAAGGCATATTTAAGTCATATTTATGGTATATAAAGTATCCCCACTTTCTTGTGAAATCCTGTTCTCAGTAACTAAAAACTGCTACCTACTGAAACCAAAAAGATTCTCAGATATATTTACAACTGTATTGATATTTTAACAGTGATTTACTCTTTTGTTGATTGTCTTTGGCAGAGTTTGTTTGACTTTCCTTTCTTCCCCCCCCCAGCATTTTATTTTTAAAGAAAAGCCAGAATCTAAGTAACTAAAATGTTAACTGCTAAATAATCTTTCTTTATATTCACAGATTCTAGAATGTCTGGTGATCTTCAGATAACAAAATATACAGGGCCCTGCTCTTGCTAAGGAGGTCCTCAACCACTTAAATCATGCTTCCAGCTTGGCTTTTTTGCTGAGAGAATGGATAAGGGGGGGGGTTCTCTTAGTTTCCCAGTTCTCACACAAAAATCACTCATGAAAAACATTTCAGGATGTCTCTGTAAGCTCCGACCCAAAAACCACTCAGACCCACAGTCATGTAGAAGAAAGAAGCATTTAATGTCAGCTGGAAGCTGTCAGGCTATCTCTTGTGGGATAGAGAGTAGAAAACTGCACCCAGAGCCTTGGAGGTAGATACAGTGTTAGGAGACTGAAGGCAGAAGTAAGATCTGGGGCAGGAAATCTTTGGAGTCACAGCTGGACACTGGAGATATTGGACAGCCAGGGCAGGACATTCTATAGCTGGCTTGCAGCCAGGAAAAACATCTATATCTAGCACACAGCAGAGACAATACATCTTATAGCTGTCATGTAGCCAGGGGAAAACATCCTATAGCAGAGACAATATATTCTCTAGCTGGCATCTTGTGACTATACACTAGAACCCACGTGTGCCAGGACTGGGCATCTGGACTACGTTGCTGATGCAGTTGGGCCCGGTGGGAATAGACAACTGTGGCTGGGCCTGGCTTGTAGATGACTCAAGATGAAGGCTGTCAACCAAAAATCGGGGTGAATAAGCTTACATCCTCATAAAAGGGAGGTTCAGGATTGGGAATTTACCTCAGTAGAAGAGCACTCACCTCGCAAGTACAAATCTCTGAATTTGGTCCTCAGCTCTGACAAAAAAAAAAAAAAGATTTTCACAAGGTGAATATTTTAGGGAGGATTTATTTTAAAGTAGGGGAGTGCATTAAAGTAGGAAGAAATAGAAAAAGAGAAACAGTTCCTGCTTCCCAGACAAGAAATGGGAAGCAAATACTCAAAAACGTGATTCCTAACTGTAGCTTTCATACTTTCTGAGCTGGAAAAAGACACATGGTCATATCCTCTAGCAACTCCTAATCCTTGAACAATGATTTTTTTTTTAGGGTAAGACCCCCCAAACCTGATAAAGTCTTCTGGAGTATCTGCTGCCTGACATGTTCTTGCGCTCTTTCTGATTTTAGGCTTTACAAAGGGTTCTCAGATTTATTTGTTTATTTATTTTTACCAATTCAAAGGATAGGACAGGTATCTCCTAATTTGGTTAATTTACCATTAGGACAGTAGGAGAGTTTATCTGCCTCTTCAGTTTTACTTCCTTGTTTTAACATGAGTTTGAACCTTTTGATAGTTGTTTAATAATATCATTTTCCTGTCTCCCCCTCTATCTATCCTGTCTCTGTTAATTTTAAGCCTAGCACACTTTGCTGCCTGGGTGTCTCTGAGCCTCCATTCTCTCTATGTCAGACTTCTGAGCAGCTTGGATTACAGGCTTGAGCCACCAGCACCTGGCATCCTTACTCTTTAATTCTGTGCATCATCCAAAGTCAAGAATATAAATTGTGATGATGCTCACCTTGCAGAAAAGTAGTAAGTTTGTAACTGTCCCCAAGAGGTCAAGGACAGTTGCCATGTGTGGGGAGGGAGTAAGACAAGACTTAAAAGATGGTAGTCCCGCCATTTTCTCAGGATGCTGGTCCTTGAATAAAATTAATTTCTTTTTTACCACCTTTAAATTTTTCTCCCAAGTATTGGCTTTGAGCAGTGAGAAGCTAGAACTGCATCCAGTAACAACACGCTATTTTTAAACATTTAAGTTATGGAAAAATGCAAATCATCACATTAACTTTATCAGGAAAAAAAATCAGAATCTGATATCCAGTTTAGAAGAAATCTAAATATCTAATAGGAGCATCAACCTGCCACAACTAGATTGGAAACTTCAAATATGAAATCATTCCCTTACAAGAATAACCTGGTTCACTTTTACAGTGGAATTGCTCAGGAGCAATATTGTTATATGGCAAGAAAACAGAGAAGCCACATTTTGAGAGCTAGAACTGGGAGACTTTATTGGAAAGCAGGTGAATGCAGGCAGATTCTTGTCACAAAGCCCTGAAGCCCCATGAATACATTTAACACTATTAGGAAACTGAGCCATGAATGCCAGAGAGGAAAGAAAAGCCAGAAAAACACTACCAACAAACCACATCAATTCCAATGGACAGCTGAAGTGGGATGCCATGGTGACCCAAGAAGAGCCATTCAGGAGACAGGAGCAGGCAGGAGACATGTGGCATGGAGTACCTTGCCTGAGCTGGTCCAGGCTAGGGTCAGGTTGTGGGCAGGGTCACAGGGAGCTTGAGAGTTTATGACTCAAGACTGGCAGGTCAAGTAACCTATTGTCTAAATCCCCTCCCCCTTCTGCCTCAAGAAATTCAGGCATGCCCATCACCTGGGAGGTGGGACTTACCTGCCTCCATCATGAAGACAAGATGGTGCCAGTTAGATTCTGCATCTGTACTTCAATATGGCTTCTGATGTACTGTACTATTAAGTACTGTGATAATGAAGTAAGGAGGTCAGGTCTGGCTGGCACCATATTGTCCACATGGTGGATTGTAGGGTCTGGCATCTTGTCTTCATGCTGGGGGAAGGAAAAGCCCCTGCCTATCACCTGCCTCCCAGGTGATGGGCGTGCCTGGATCCCTGGAGGCAGGGGCAGGCACTTGGCTGATAGGTTACTGAATCTGTCAGTCCAGTGTCTGAGACTGGGAATTTCCTGAGGATCTGTCCTCTGCACTGACCTATTTAGGCCTGGACCAGCCTAACAGCCAGGATGCCACGTGTGTCTCTGTGATCATGTCCTGGTTCCTGTCTCCAGTCACCATGGAGTCCCAATTCAGTTCTTCATTGGAGCTGAAATGGCTTGTTGGTATTGTTTTTGTTTAGCATGTTTCCTAGCTGTGTTATACGTATTTGCATGCTGTAGGCCTTTGTAACATCTGGCGGCCTGCAGCCTGTTAACTGTGTAATAAAGACTCCAATATTCTATATTCTATGTCTTACCCTTACAACAATAACACTGTGTTTTAGTAAAAACAAAAAAAAACCCCAAGGCTTTTTGGGAAAAATGGCTGCCTCTACTTCTTGAGGCTGTATCTATGCCATTGTGACTCAAGTAAGAATGCAGGCAGCTTCCTGATCTCACTGCTGACGGAAGAGGTAATTTGTATTGAAACAAGAAGGAAGCGGTGGGCACTGGTGGCTCACACCTGGAGTCTGAGATTCTTCTTCTTTTTTTTTTTGTCGGTCATGGGGCTTGAAGTTGGGTCTGGGTGCTGTCCCTTAGCTCTTCAGCTCAAGGCTAACGCTCTACCATTTGAGCCACAGCACCACTTCTGGTTTTCTGAGTGGTTTATTGGATATAAGAGTCTCATGGACTTTTCTTGTCCAGGCTGGCCTTGAACCACGATCTTCAGATCTCAGCCTCCTGAGTAGCTAGGAATATAGGCATGAGCCACTGGCTGCTGGCTCTGAGGAGTGTTATCTGAAAGCTGCCTGAGCAAGAAACTCCCTGAGACTCTTATCTCCAATTAACCACCAAACAAAAGCAGGAAAGGTCAGATAATGTGATGTTAGGAAAATGAACCCTTAGATATGTATTTAAATGTTTTTTTCTTTTATGTATTTGTTTCTAGCTCATTTATAAGATTATTTCTTTGTAGCTTTGTATGTCCCTCCCCCACAGTATAACCCCTGCATTCACTATATTTGATGTCGGTATAATTTGTGGAGGAGATGGGGAAAAACAAGTCGTTTAAGGATACAGGTGGACCCGATGCAACAATGAGAAGTACAAGTTGTCATGTCAAAAACGAACTTTACAACTTTGGTGCGGGGTTGGGGGGGGATTGGGTGGGGGGGGGCGGGGGGAGGCTGGGAAGGGATGGGAAGGGGAAACAAAGGAGGAGGCTGCAATGCTTGATAAGAAATGTACTCATTATCTTGCCCATGTAATTGTAACCCCTTTGTACAGTATGTTCACAAAAAATAAAAATTAAAAAAAAAAAAAAACAAAAGCAGAAAGTGGGAGCTGTGGCTCAAGTGGTAGAGGGTCATGAGCAAAAACAGCTATGAGAGCACAAGTCCCTGAGTTCAAGTCCAAGACCCAGCATAAGAAAGGCAGGCAGAGAGAGTGACCGAGAGACAGAAGGACAGCGATTCAGACTATAAATGAGCTCTTTGAAAGCAGAATTTTTATACTTTAGGCTCAAACTCCAAAAGTCCTGCTTCTCAAATGCTAGAATTCCTGTCCACTGGCCCCCAAAAGCCAAATAAAGAGACAAAGTGGAGGGCAGATAAAGAAGAATTAGTACATGACAGTCACAGTCTTCCTCATAGAATTTCAGAATTTCGGTTTTGGCGAGTGTTAAGGTCGTTGATACTGTATCTTAATTCCAAATTCCATTTGTATTTCCCCTTAAATATGTCCTCTTTTGACCTGGATCTCTGAGAGGTAACATTGGGAGTTTTAACTATGCAGACCTTTCTCCCCCCCTACCCCCAATTTTCTGTATTTACCCCCTGAAAATGGCTGATGATGTAGTGATTTTCTGGGTTCATGTTGAACTTGTTGTCCTGATGTCTCAGCCTCCTAAGTAGCTGGAATTATAGGTATGTAGTACTGCACTGGGCTAACAATTTGTTGTGGTAAGCAAGCCTGGCATGTCTCCTGAATTCTGGCATTGTGATTCCATTCACCATGAAGCTCTTCTTCAGGCCTAAGTATATGTCAGCACCATGTTCTTTCATTTCTGGAATTGTGACCTCAATAAACCTCACATCTTTGTTAAATTAACTAATTAATTTGGTAGCACTGAAGTTAGGACTCCAATGCCAACACTTATTAGGTTGGTAGTCTATTGCTGAGTCTCATCTTCAATCTTTCTTTTCTTTTTTGCTTTGCTTTAGTAGCTGTTCAGATAGTTTTGCTGTGGTTGTTTTTCTGTGCTTTTGCTTGAGCTGGCTCACACTATGTTCCTCTTACCTACAGTCTCCAATGTAGCTGGCTCATTGACTGAAATGGGAATATCAGAAATAACTTTTCACTTGGGCTGGCCTCAACTACAATCTTCCGCATCTCCACCTTTTGAATAGCTAAAATTACAGGGATGCAATATCCTGTCCAGCTGACTAATTTCTCTTTATAAAATATTCAGCTTCTTGTCAAGGGGCTAGGAAGGTGGCTCATGCTTGTAATCCTAGTTGCTTAGGAGGGTGAGATATGAAGGTCACAGCTGGAAGTCCGTCCAAGCAAGAAAGTCTGTGAAAACCTTTTTGTGACCTCAGTGCCTTAGCATTGTCCCTGAGCTTTTGTGCTCAAGTCTGGTGCCCCACCACTTAAGCCACAGCAACATGTCTGGCCTTTTTGTAGTTAACTGGAGAAGAGTCTCATGGATTTTCCTGCCTCCTCTGGCTTTGAATTGTGATCCTCAGATCTCAGCCTCCTAACTAGATAGAATTACAGAAGTGAGCTACTGATGTTTGGCCTGTGAAACTCTTATCTCTAACCACCAAAAAGCCCGAAGTGGAGCTATGGCTCAAGTGGTAGAGTACCAGTTTTGAGTGGAAAAAGCTAAGGGTAATGCCTTGGCCCTATGTTCAAGTACTAGTACTGGCACACAAACACATAAAAGAAGAGATCAGAAGACTTGTAGAAAAGATAGTGCTAAAAGAAATGGGTCACCAAGTTGTGACAAGCCATAGAAGAATCTTAGCTGCATTACTAGGAAGTGGAAGGAAAACGGACTAATGTCAGACAACAGAACATTGTGGGAAAGCTCTGTATTCGTGGAAGAGTGCAAGTGGGAAATCTCTGTACCACCACCCAACTTTGCCATAAATGGCAAACTGTTCTAGCCTAGGGCCTCTGGCATCCACCTATAATTCTAACTACTCACGAGGAGGCTAAGACCTGGAGGATCATAGCTAGAAGCCAGCCAGGGCATAAAAGGCTCTGAGATTCCATTTCCAATTAGCCAGAAAAATGACAGAGTGGGGGCATGTCTCAAGTGGTAGAGAGCCAGAAAGCCTCTGGAGAGTGTGAAGTCCTATGTTCAAGCCATGGTACCAGCACAAAATAAATAAATAGATAGATAAATAAAAAATGAAAACTACTCTAAAATAGTGTACTAAAAGGAAAATTAGGAGTCAGAGATGAGGCTCACTTGGTAGATCATTAGCCAATAAGCAAAAGTGTCAGGTACAGAGTTTGAGTCCTGGTCTTGGACCTAAAAAAATGTTAAAAGGATTCTAATCCTTCTCTTTTTCTTCCTCTTCTTCTTTCTCTTCTTCTTCTTCTTCTTCTTCTTCTTCTTCTTCTTCTTCTTCTTCTTCTTCTTTTTCTCCTCCTCCTTCTTCTTCTCCTCCTCCTCCTCCTTTTGGTTAGTCATGGGGCTTGAACTCAGGGCCTGAGTGCTGTCCTTGCACTCTTTTGCTTAAGGCTAGTGCTGTACCACTTTGAGCCACAGCTCCACTTCTGGTTTGGGGGTGGCTAATTGGGAGTTAAGAGTCTCCTAGACTTTCTTGCCCAGTCTGGTTTTGAACCATGATCCTCAGATCTCAGCCTCCTGAGTAGCTAGTATTACAAGAGTGAGCTACCAGTGCCCAGCTTAGTATTTTTGTTGTGGTGGTGGTTATTGTTATTGCTACTGACAGGTTAATCAAGAAAGTACGCTCTCTTCTAATAGTGCCTATAGTGCTAACTACAGAATATTTAGTAGAAAGATTTTTTTTAATTCACATAATTACAAACAATGGACAGGTAAAAAGAAAACCTAAAAGATGTTTTACTTTTTCTAAAGTAAAATAAGAATGAATTTTTTTCTTATTTTCTTACAAGAAGTAAACCTGCTCAAAGTCTCAAGTGCTAAGTTAGGCTGTTTCTATGTGGAAACTCCTCACAGGATGTTCCGCCTCCTGACACAGCCTTCTGAATATGGACGAATCTAGAAATCTGATTCTGATCAGTTTCTGGCCTCCGGTTCTCAGGAACACAGGAGGAGTGTCTTCTCAAAGCGAGGTCATGGCCAGTGAGCAGTGAGGAGAATGGGGAGGTTCCCTTATCAGAAAAAGAGTGGCAGAAGGTGCCTTAGAGCAGGACAGGAGCCATCTGTCCCAAGCCACAGGGTTTCCATGCAAGCGACTTTGTTAGCCATGTATTTTTCCCTTCCCCCCCCTCCCCTTCCCTCCTCTCTTTTCTCTCCCTCCTTTCTCCTCCCTTCCCCTCCCATCCTCTTCTTCCCTCCCTCTTTCTTTCACTGAATTACTCAAACATGAACAATATTGGTAATTACTAAAAAGGCTGAATAAAAAAGACTTGTTTTCCTTTGATGGCAGCAGCAAGCAGGCGGAAAAGAAGACAACAAATTGGTTGTGAGGTTTCCAACGTAAATCAGCTTAACCTACTCCATTTTCTAAAGAACTCCATTACCTTTGTCTGGAAGGAAGGCTGTTTTACAGAAACTGTTCTTTTGAACTCTAGCAGAACCCTGCCTGTGTCCTGTTTTGACAACATATTCCTGGAAAGGATTGTATAAGCTAAAAAAAAAACCCAATCACCTTAGCAAAAGCATGGATAAACGGATCACCCCAGCGGCTTCTGGGAGCAGCTAGCCAGAACGAAAACTGCAAAACTTCAGCAATACATTCCCTCTATGTCTTCAATGCTTATAAACTTCCACTGTTACCCAACTCCAAGAGACACTGTCTATGGTATCTGCGTTGGAAAGTCAACAAGCCTTTGCCTCCTTGCTGCCACTCGGCCTCTTGGAGAGCTATTACCCAACTTTCACATTGGCTAAAGCTTACCAATGGCTACCTTAAAAATTGTTATTATAAAGGTGGGATATATAGTTATACAAGTCAGGTAAAGAGTACAATGTCATCCCTTCCCATAGTTTTTCCCTCCTGTCCTCACCTACAAGTTGTATAGTTCGTTTTCAAGTGTCTAGTGAGTAACACTGTTGCATTTGTTCACCCTTTATCCCTCCATTTCTGTGTAGCCCCCTTTACTTCCCAAAGACAGATAAAGAAACAAACAAGACGAAAAGAAAACAAAAACATCAACAAAGAAAAACCTCTTGCTTCCATTACCAATGGCTACTTGAAGGCAATAGTTTCAACCAGTTGTATTCTGAAGGGGTCCCCAGGAGGCCATTCTTCATTGATGTGTTTCAAATCTGTCACATCATTGACAAAGTACCATTTCTAGCTAATTCCCCAGGAGATAGAAGGGATTTCAGAAAACCTGTATCGTGGTGATGAAACACTGCATGAAAAGTGTAGAGGACAGGTAATCACAATGTGCTTTACTACTCCAGAAATGCAGGCTGGTCATTCTGCCTGTAAATTTATAAGTCATAGATTCAACAATTATTTAGAAAAGAAATATTCAGGTTAGGATACCCCAAAACTGGTGCAGAAAAACAAGGATTGTACCCGCTCTGGCAAAAAAGTATCAGGAGTCCACTGCTCCAAAGACAATGGGAATACATCTCCATGGACACTTGTGCCTTTCTCTACCTTTGTGTCTCTTGATTTTATAAAATGTTTTTCAAGGTTTTTTTTTTTGTTTGTTTTGGTTTTCATCCATTTTCTTGCTTTCTACAAAGATGAATTCCTGATGATTTTGCTAGTCTGTAGGTTGTCTTCACAATACCTCTGAAGTTTTTTCTCATATTATTATGTGCACATTTTTTGATACTCCAGTTCTTGAGAATCTCTAGGGAAAGCTGCTTTGTGAAACCCTTTCTTTTTGATCAGAAAACTAGAAATTTGGAATAATGTAACAACATGTGTGGGAATAAGTAGCTGTATACTTGTACGTAAACTTTAAAGAAAAGGGTACATATGTACATACAGTACACGATTTGGTTTTGTCTGTGTTTTTATTTTTTTTTCTTTTCTTTTCTTTTTTGTTGGTCATGGGGCTTGAACTCTGGGCCTGGGTGCTGTCCCTAAGCTTTTCAGCTCAAGGTGAGCGCTCTACCACTTGAGCCACAGCACCACTTCCAGTTTTCTAGTGGTTAATTGGAGATAAGAGTCTCACAGGCTTTCCTGCCTGGGCTGGCTTTGAATCACAATCCTCAGCTCTTAGCCAGTTGAGTAGTTAGGGTTACAGGAGTGAGCCACCAGTGCCTGGCTGATCTTTTAATTAATTAATTAATTTATTTATTGGAGACAGAGTCTCATGATGTAGCCCAAGCGGGCCTCAAACGTGTGATCCTTTATGCCTTAAGCCTTCTAATTGCTGAGGTTACAGGCATGTATCACCATGTCTAGCTACATTTTATTTTTTCCAATGCCAGAGCTTTGACTTTGGGTCTGAGTGCTGTTCCTGAGCTTTTGTGCTTCAGGCTAACATTCTACCACTTGAGCCACAGCTCCATTTTCAGCTTGTTTTAGTTGATTGGTGCTAAGAGTCTCACCTGGACTTCCCTTTCTGGGCTGGCTTCAAACTATGATCCTCAGATCTGAGCCTCATGAGTAGCTAGGATTGCAGGTGTGAGCTACTGGCACCCGGCTCCTAGCCACATTTTCTTTAAACTATGGGAAATATGAGAAGATGTTAGTCTTGTGGCCAACACTTTACTTTTTAATATCTACTTCTCACAGCACTCTTTTCAAGGTTGAAGATAGCAAAGCACAGAGAAATGAAACACTTGTCAGATCTGTTTGGCTTTCTAGTCTCTGTTAACTCGAACATTAAAAAAAAATCAGTTCTGAATGAGAGGTAGATGGATTGAGAAGAACATGGGCTCTCAGACCTCAGGTGAGACACTTGGTTCCCCTGTGACACAATTTCTCATTCCATGTTAGAAGAAATGACATTGTCCCTGCTATGACATGATGATGTTGTATTGGAGGCCTAAGAGCTGATGTCCTTGCAGGGCACTGTGAGAGCTGTGGGCTGATACCCTCGTCCCTAGAATGACTGACCGTTAGAGGTGAAAGTACTGGTAGGTAGTAATTGAGGTCAAGGAGTATTTCTATTTCTTCTTCCTCTTCCTCTTCTTTCCTCCTCCTCCTCCTCCTCTTTCCTCTTCCTCTTCTTCCTCTTCTTTCTTCTTCTCCCTCCTCTTCCTCCTCCTCCTGCTCCCCCTCCTCCCCCTCCTCTCCCTCCTCTCCCTCCTCCTCTTCCCTCTCTTCCTCCTCCCCCTCCTCCTCCTTCTTGTTATCATTATTAATTAGTGTCCTGGGGCTTGAACTCCAGGCCTGGGCACTGTCCCTGAGAGTTTTGTTCAAGGCTAGTACTCTATCACTTGAGCCACAGTTTCACTTCCAGATTTGGGGTGGTTAATTAGTGATAAGAATTCCCCCAGGCTTTCCTAACTGAGCTGGTTTTGAACGTCATTCCTCAGATCTCAGCCTTCTGAATAGCTAGGATTACAGGCATGAGCCACGGGGCCCAGCTCTATTATTTTTAAATTTTTGTTATGCTGATTCTGGAGCTTGAACTCAAGGTAAACTCTCACTTGGCCTTTTCTCACTTAGGCCATACCTCTGTTTCTGACCCTTTGCTAGTTAATTGGAAGGAAGAATTTCATGGATTTTTCTGCGTATGCTGGCTTGGAACCTCAATCCTCAGATTTCAGTCTCTTGAGTAGCTAGTATTATAGGAGAGAGCTACCAGTAACCAACTAGGTGAAATTTTTATGAGGATTAAGCAATATGTTTACTAAAGGGCTCCCAGAAGAGATGGAATGTCTCTAATTAGCTGGTGTGAGCCCCTCCCCCCTGCAGAATAACTTACATTGATCTTTAATGGCAGGTAGCATCCTTCAAATTGTTTCTATGCATCTGACACAGTACTGTTCAGTCCCATTTAATAATCTAATACCCCATGAAGAAGGTACCTTTGTTACCTGTTATACAGAAGGGGCATCTTAGAGTTGAGAGTTTACATGTCTTGCTCAAAATTATAGAAATGAGAGGTAAAGAAATCACCCTGCTTGATTTCTTATCTCATTTTGGATCACTTCCATAGACTTCTATGTGGTTTTACAAAATTGTAGCACTCCTGATTTGCCTTAGCTGAGAGGCTTTCAGGTTGACTAGCTTTAAAGTAGGTCAGGGACATAATCCCATTTTCCTGAGAATTACTAATATAAGATTAACCTGATTTTATTGTCTCAGCTTTGTAACCTTCGACCTGTTTCAGAACTAACTAGTTTCCAGAGATGATAATGTTTTCATTGTGCCTGTCATCTCAGCCTCTCTATTCAACACTCAATAGTAATTTTGTTTTTATTTTTATAGTTATTTATTTTTTTATTTGTTGGTCATGGGGCTTGAACTCTGGGCTTGGGCGCTGTCCCTCAGCTCTTCAGCTCAAGGCTAGTGCTGTACCATTTGAGCCACACCACCACTTCTGGTTTTGTGAGTAATTTATTGGAGATAAAAAAAAGCCCTGGCTGGCTTTGAACCGTGATCTTCAGATCTCAGCTTCCTGAGGGCCTAAGATTATAGGCGTGAGCCACCAGCTCCCGGCTCTGTAATTTTGTTTTTAATAAACAACTTTACTGAGATAAAAATTACTCTTTAACATGTCTAAATCAATTGTTCTTGGTATACTCACACAAGTGTACAGCCATCATCAAATCAATTTTATAGCGTTCTCATTTAGCTTGCTTGCTCATGTCTGGTGCTCTACCTCTTGAACCATATCTCTACTTATGGATTTTTGTTGGTTAGAGATAAGAGTCCCTTGCAATTCACTTTCTGGGCTACCTTCCAACCATGATCTTCAGATCTTAGCCTCCTGAGTAGCTAGGTGAGTTATGGGTGTTCGTGCCTAGTTGTTTTTCCAAGTTTTGGTGGGTATGGTATGGTATTTCCTTTTGTTGGTGATTTTCATCAGTGCGATTGTATCTAATGGGTAGTGATGGTGACCATCATTTCATGTGATTACTGGCCATTAAAATATCTTATTTGGAGAATATTTCAATCCAGTTTAGGTTGTCTGTTTGAGTTATAAGAGTTATTTACATTTTCTACATATTTCTTATAAGATGTATTGACTTATAACTAGTTTCTCTTATTTTTTTTTAATTTTATTTGTGAAAATACTGTACAGAGGGGTTACAATTGCATGGGCAGGATAATGCGTACATTTCTTACCAAGCATTGCAGCCTCCTCCTTTGTTTACCCTTCACATCACTTCCCAGCCTCCCCCCTCCCCCCCCATCCCAATCCTTCTCCCTCCCCCCCCCCCCCCCCCCCCCCCACCGACGTTGTAAAGTTCGTTTTGGACATGACAACTTGTACTTCTCATTGTTGCATCAGGTCCACCTGTATCCTTAAACAACTGGTTTTTCCCCATCTCCTCCACAAGTTATACTGACATCAAATATATTGAAAGCAGGGGTTATACTGTGGGGGAGGGACATACAAAGCAACAAAGAGATAATCTTATAAATGCGTTAGAAACACATGCATGAAAGAAAAAACATTAAAATACATATCTAAGGGTTCATTTTCCTGACATCACATTATCTGACCTTTTCCGCTTGACTCATACATATACTAGATATTGCAAATAAAGGAAACCATGGGACCTATGTTTCTTTGGGCTTGGCTTACTTCACTTAATATAATTTTTTCCAAGTTTTTCCATTTCCTAACAAATGGGGCAATGTCATTCTTTCTGATGGAGACATAGAATTCCATTGTGTATATATACCACATTTTCTTGATACTAGTTTCTCTTATTGTGTGGATTGTCTTTTCCTTCTCCTTCCCCCTCTCCCTCCTTCTATCCATTTTCCCCTCTCTCCCTTCCCTTCCCTCCTCCCTTTTCTTCTTCCTTCTCCTCCTTCTCTTCTTTTTCCTTCCCTTCCTTTCTTGTGATAATGGACTTTGAAGTCAGGGTTCCAGCTTGATAGTCAGGCATTCTATTGTCTGAGCCACTCTACCAGTCCTATGTTTTCACTTTCTTTCACATTCTTCTTTCCATTTTTAAAATTTATTGTTTATTTGACAACATCTTGCCTCCCGCCTCAGCCTCTTAAGTGCTTAGATTATAGGCCTGCACCACCAAGCCCGCTTCTGTTTTCACTGTCTTCACCTTCCAAGCAGGAAAAATTTACTTATTTTTATTTTTTTAATTTAAAATTTAAAATTGTTATTATAAAGGTGATGTACAGAGGGGTTACAATTACCTAGGTCAAGCACTGAGTGCGTTTCTTTTTGGACAATGTTGCTCCTTCTCTTACTCTCTCCTAGTTTTTTCCTCTAATCCTCACCCACAAATTATATAGTTCATATTCATATTGGTACTCATATGGTCTATGAGTACCACTGTTGCAAGAAAAGTTTTGAGTGTCTTAAGGTGGTGTCATAAGGTATTAAGGTTTCAATATCTTAAGAAACCATTGCCTACTTCAGTGTCATGAAGATTTACTTCTTTGTTTTTTTTTTTTCTGAGAGCTTTACAGTTTTAGGTTTGTTTATTTATGTGTTTATGTATGTAAAGTGTAGAGCTGGGTTTTGAGTTCTAGGCTTCATGTTCTTTCTTGACTTACTTGGTCATGGTGGGCACTTTTCCAATTTAAATTTTGCTGGTAAGCAGAGATAAAGAAGAGTCTCAGATTTTCTGCCAGGGCTGGTTTTGAAGTACAATCCTGACATCTCAGCTTTACTAAGTAGCTAAGATTATAGATGTGAGGCACTAGCCCAACTAATTTAGCATTTGTGTTTGTGTGTGTGTGTATGTGTGTGTGTGAATTCTGGGGCTTGAACTCAGAACCTGGGCACTGTCCCTGAACTTTTTTTTTTTTTGCTCAAGTCTAGCACTCTACCACTTTGAGCCTCAGCTCCACTTCCTGCTTTCTGAGGATTAATTGGAGAAAAGAGCTCATGGACTTTCCTGCCTGGGCTGGCAAAGTAAATAAGTAAGTTTAATTACGTAGCCAATGAAGAGAACACCATGCCGTACTCAGGCAGGAAGAGAAGTTTATTTTATTACGGAACTGCTATGGTTCATGGTGGGGAGCACATGGCTGAAAAGGGCCTGAGGGCTGTTTTACCTTGCCTTAACTAGGGGAAGGGAAGGTGTGGCACCGAGGATGTGGATGAGACCTCAGAGCCTGGAACCCTCCTTTGGTCTGCTGGGAAATATGACCAGGGGCAGCCCAGGATATGACCGCAAAAGAGAGCAAAGTGACTACCTCCAGGTGTACCAGTTATCTAGGTGATGCAGGTACTGGGCAGAGACTTAGCCAAGAGGGAGGAGGAATCTGCCCTGCTCCCAGGGCAGACCTTACAGCTTTGAACTGCATCCTCAGATCTCAGCCTCCTGAATAGCTAGGATTACAGGCAGGAGCAACCAGTGCCTGGCCAATAGTATGTTTTAGAGGGCACAGAGTACTGTGTAAATTAGCTCCTGCTAATTGAGTAGAGCTGAGCTGGCTCTTTCTACACTCTGATGCCAGACTCTCTTCCATGTTCCCCTCCTTCCTGCTGTTCAGGAAATAATTAGGGTTTGGCTGTGCAGATCCTGGGGATGTGGTCACACCCCTACTGGACTGAAAGTCATGTGTAATGATAACATTTTTGTCTGTGTTTTTCTGCAAGGCTCAGGCTTGAGCTCAAGCCATCAGAGAGCAGTGCCAAGCTTACGGCTAAGCATCAACTGAAAGAAACAAGCAGTGATTCCAGGCAACCATAGGAAGTAAAAAGATCAGCCACTTGATAGCCACTGAGGAGCTTAACAGATTAGGGCTGGGCCTAAGGAAAGTCAATGGTACTGTGCATCTCGGGAATTAACCCTTTTCAGGAGCAATTCCTGAAAATGTATTTCATTCTTGTCATGACAAGCCAGGACCTTTCTCTGAGGAATTGTCTTGTGTCTGGCAAGCTTAGTTTCCTGGGGTGCTGCATTTCCTTTGTGGTGTGTGTGTGTGTGTGTGTGTGTGTGTGTGTGTGTGTGCCTATAGTATGTATGCCTGGTAGTGTGGCTTGCACTTAGGGCCTGGGCACTGTTCCTTAGCTTTTTTTTGTTCAAGACTGGTACTCTACCACTTGAGCCACAGTTCCACGTATGGCTTTTTGCTGGTTAATTGGAATGAAGAGTCTCACAGACTTTCCTGCCTGGATTAGTTTAAGCCTCAATCCTTAGATCTCAGCCTCGAGTAGCTAGGATTACAGGAGTGAGCCATCAGTGCCTAGTCGTTTCTTCTTTTTCTTCCTCATTCTGTCTTTACCAGTCTCTCATTTTATAAACCCTTTCTACTGTTGAAGAGCTCTAGTACAATAATTATTCAATTATCCTGCTGATATCTACTATGCATAGACATGAAGCAGAGTACTAGGGAGGATAGGAAGAGTCACAGGACATGTTATTGTTTTCAATGAGCTTCTACCTTAGCTAAAAAACATATTCACACATAAAGAAGACCACACACACCTATGATGCTATAGAAAGAAGCACTGCAGAAATTTCAGAAAGGATCAGTATTCTCTTGGGCAGGAGAAAGACTTTTGCAGGACAAGTGGAATGTGGAGACTCACTAGACACCAATAGCCAAGATGTTGATATTTCTTGAAGCAAATAGACATACATTGCTGAGTCCTGGCCTAGCTTGCCCTTGGCTTAGACTGCCTTCAAGTTCTTTCCAATCTGAATTGAAATGCTAGGTCTATGGAATTAATTACGTTTAAAATTTTATTCATCATGCTATTTATAGGAAACATATTTTTTTAATTGTGAGAATACCGTACAGAGGAGTTACAATTACATGGCAAGATAAAGAGTACATTTCTTATCAAGCATTGTAGCCTCCTCTTTGTTTCCCTTTCCCATCCCTTCCTATACTTCCCCCAACTCCCCCCACCAAAGTTGTAAAGTTTGTTTTTCAGCATAATGACTTGTACATCTCATTGTTGCAATGGGTCCACCTGTATCCCTAGTTAAATGATTTGTTTTTGCCCTTCCCTTCCACAAATTATACCAACATCAAATACAGTGAAAGCAGGGGTTATACCGTGGGGGAGGGACATACAAAGCAACATAGAAATCATCTTTTAAATATGTTAGAAACAATTGTATGAAAGAAAATAAAACACATTTGAATACTTATCTTGGGGTTCATTCCCCTAAAATCA
>NW_012267374.1:740125-744275 GCF_000151885.1 Dipodomys ordii | reverse complement strand
GGCCTGAACTCTGGGCCTGGGCACTGTCCCTCAGCTCTTCAGCTCAAGGCTAGCGCTCTACCACTTGAGCCACAATGCCACTTCCAGCGTTTTTCTTTTTGCTTATGTGGTGCTGAGGAATCGAACCTAGGGCCTCAGGCATGCAAGGCAAGCACTCTACCACTGAGCCACCTTCCCAGCCCCTAAATTAGTCTCTAAACATTCTGTTTTCACTTCGTCTCATGGTACTGCTTTGTCCTTGGCAGCTGCTGGTTGAGGGCTCCTGGGATGACATTGATGGGTGTAGATTCTGTTGACCAGGACAATTTTAAGGCCCAATGATTAGAAAGTTCTCTCCTCTCCTCTCCTCTCCTCTTCTCCTCTCCTGTCTTCTCTTCTCTTCTCTTTCCTTCCCTCCCTCCCATCCTTCCTTCTTTCCTTCCTTCCTTCTCCCCTCCTTTCCTCTCTCTCTCTTCTCTCTTTGTTTTTTTCTTTCTTTCTTTTATTGGTTGGTCCTGGGGTTTGAACTCTGGGCCTGGGCACTGCCCCTGAGCTTCTTTTGCTCAAGGCTAGTGCTCTACCACTTGAGCCACAACATCACTTCCAGCTTTTTTGAGTAGTATGTTGGAGATAACAGTCTCATGGATTTTCCTGTCCAGGCTGGCTTCAAACTGCAATCCTTAGATTTCAGCCTTCTGAATAGCTAGGATTACAGGAATGAGTCCCCGGTCCCCAGCTTAGACAGTTTTCTATGTAGGGTGGAAGGGGAAGTTCTGCCCTTCTGAGCCTCCTGCTTCTCCATGCTTATCTTGCCCAGTATGACTTCTGTTTGAGATTCAGATAAACAATATTTTTGTTTGTCTTTGCTGTTGTCTTCCCTGCTTTGAACACTTTCTTTCTGCTTGCTGCATGCCTCATATTTTCTAGAGGCCAGCTCACTGGCTGACTAGCCAGGAACCTTAACAGCAGAATGTACCCAGCCTTTTCATGGAAAGTCCTTGAAACACATTTGAAGTTTTGAAGCTGAGTGAGGACAGAGGTTGACCACAAATTCTTGTTGCTATGGATACAGGGCTTCACTTGTTTTTTTCTGAGTGTGCACATGCTCTGTGAATGTGTGCTACAGAGAGAAAGAGAGAGTGAGAGAGAGAAGCAGACTGTGGCATATCTTTTTTGCTCTATTTGTATTCATTTGTTTATTTATTTTATAGTTTCAATTCCTTTTATTAAATAATATATTTTTATTGCAAGGATACTGTAGAGAGGAGTTACAGTTACATGAGTAAGGTATTGAGCATTGTTACCCCCTCCTTTGTTTTTCCCCTACCATCGCTTACCTAACCACCTCCCCAACTCATCCCCCCCACCAAAGTCGTAAAGTTTGTTTTCAACATGGTGTCTTGTACATCTCATTGTTACAATGGGTCAACCTGTATCCTTATTTCAGCATTTTGTTATTTCCCTTCCCCTTCCCAAATTAGAAATATATATATACAAGATGTAGGGCAAATACAGTGAAATCAGATGTTATAATATGGGGGAAGAACATACAAAAGAAACAAAAAAATCACATTGTACATTATAAGTTTCAATTCTTTTGTCTTCTTTTCTTAATTTCTTAATTTTTTCTTTCAAGGGTAGAGAAAGCAAGAGGACCTTGTACTTGCTTGGCTTTCTGGCTCATGACTGGTGCTCTACCACTTGAGCTATACCTCCAGCCTGTTAACTAAAAACAAGCTCATAAATGTTTCTGCCCTGGGCTAGCTTTAAATCATGATCCTCCAGAAACTGAGCATTCTGAGTAGCTAGGATAACAGGCACAAAACACCAGTATCTGGCTCAAAAACAAAGCAAAAAATTTCCCCCCACTATTATGTTGCTATTAAAACACAATGAGAATAGATAGTCAAGTAGTCCACAGAACTGATGTTTCTTTATCTGATGGTAAGGGATTGTTGTCAAAAGCCCCACCCCTCCTTTGCTGCCAAGGGGTTCCTCGGCTCTCCCTGTGATCCCCACAAAGCCAAGGGTTCACAGCACAGCAAGGAGGAGGTACCCCCAGAATCCTACATCATCCACCCATTTTGCTTCATTGGCACCCTTGTCCTGTACCAGTTATTACACATTTTGATAATCATTTCCTGAAAATAATAAGACAGCCCTGAGGACGCATTGGAAGCAAACCGCCTCCTGAGAAGGAAGAACCAGAGCCAGGAGACATCTGACAATCCATACACTCTCTGATAAAGCTTGTGTACCTTTGTTGAAACCTTGTGCAGACCTCATGACAGTTGTGAAAAAAATCAGAACAATTCCATCTTACATATAGTCCTGTTAGATAAATCAGCTGTTAACATCAGGCTAACTGGTCACATATCCATACCACACACTCCTATGTGCTCACATACACTTTCACAGTCTCACACACTCATATATATATACCACCCATACATCCAGACACTCACACAGTCTCATACACATACATGCTCACACTTTGATGAGTCATCTGCAATAGGATGTGAGTATCATGCATTGTACATTTATGTAATCCCGAATAATTCATTTCACATAAACAGAAACATTTTCATTTTTCTATATGATAACCACCAAATCATGCTTACATCTAAGGAGCATTAATTCAGTACTTCTCAACACAGTTAAACAATCATGACCTTTGTTAGACAGTTCCCCAGTGAACTGGCATCAAGGCATTGCTCCTACTGGTTATCCTTCTTTAAAAGCCTTGTGTGAAGAGCAGTTCTTTCTCATTGGATATATATATATATATATATATATGATATATATATATATACAGGATATACATATATACAGGATATATGTATATATATATATATATATATGTAGATTACATAGGCAGTATTGGGGTTTGAACTCAAGGCTTGTTAGGTAAGCACTCTCCTCCTTGAACCACAGTCCCATCTGTTTTGCTTTAGTTTTCCCAAATAGGATCTCATGCTTTTTTTGGCCCAGGGAAGTCTTCAGCTTCCATCCATCCACTTCTGTCTCCCTGGAAGCTAGGCTAGCATGCATACACTCCTAGTTTGGCTTGTTTTTGAGGTGGAGCCTCTCTAAGTTTTTGCCCAGCTGGCCTTGAATCATGATCTTTAAATCTCTTGTTTCTTGAGTAGTTGGATTATGGGCATGTGCTACCATGCCTGGAAAGTTGTTGAATCTTTGAAGTTCAGGCAGATGGCTTACAAAGCGTGCTGTGCATTCTGGTCACTGCACCTATGCTGTGCTCTATTTCCAAGCCAGCTTTTTAAACTCTGACCTTGTGAGTTGTGAAATTGGCTTTGATGCAATGTGGTGGGCTGATGACCTGGCTGGATGTTTAGGGGAAGGACTTCAAAATAAGAGTCAAAATTTGTCCACATTTGGAAAAGCAAATTCATTAGCATGCTTCTGATGGATGCATAACTGTCTATGTTTACTTCAAAGTTAGTCTTATTGCCTGGTGCTGGTAGCTTATGCCAGTAATCCTAACTATTCAGGAGGCTGATCTGAGGATTGTGGATCAAAGACCAGCTTGGTCAGGAAAATCACCAGCCTTGAGTGAAAAAGACCTAAGAGATATCACTCAGGCCCTGAGCCCTGAGCAAACTCCCCCTACCCCCAGAGCCTTACTTACCATAGGATAGACCCTGGGGGCATTTCTGAAATGTGTAGAAATGAGACAAATGTTTCTCCTTTGTGGTGAGGATGTTGGTCACCAAAAGTAAAGTAGAGATTGAGAGGAGACTTGGAAGATGATTGTCTCTTTCTGTCTTGGGTGTTAGTGGGCAGGCCTCCTCATCCTTCAGCTGTCCTGTAACAGCCTGATCTGCTGCTGACCATAAACTGGGTGAAGATTGAGTTGTGAAGTGTTGGATGAGTAGGGTGGATGAAAAATGGGTTATCAATGCCACAAGCCACCAGAACTTGGGCAATTCCTCCCATTCCTCTCACTCCCTTTTTCTCTCCCTTCCCTTCCCCTCCCTTCCCCTCCCTTCCCTCCCTTCTTTTCTCCCTTTCCTCCTTCCTTCCTTCCTTCCTTCCTTCCTTCCTTCCCTCCCTCCCTCCCTCTTCCTTCCTTCCTTCCTTCTTTCCTTCCTTCCTTCCTTCCTTCCTTCCTTCCTTCCTTCCTTCCTTCCTTCCTTCCTTCCTTCCTTCC
>NW_012267374.1:727932-738840 GCF_000151885.1 Dipodomys ordii | reverse complement strand
TGGTTGGTCGTGGGGCTTGAACTCTGGGCTTGGGCACTGTCCCTCAGCTCTTTAGCTCAAGGCGAGCGCTCTACCACTTGAGCTACAGTGACACTTCTGGTTTTCTGGTGGTTTATTGGAGATAAGAGTTTCACGGACTTTCCTTCTTGGGCTGGCTTTGAACCGGGATCCTCAGATCTCAGCCTCCTGTGTAACTAGGATTACAGGTATGAGCCACCGGCGCCCAGCTAAGTGGAGTCTTTTGAGGAACCTCCATACTACTTTCCAAGGTGGTTGAACAAGTTCACACTCCCACCAACAATGCAGTAGGGCTCCCTTTTGGCCACATCCCCTCCAGCATCTGTTGTTATTAGAGTTTTTGATTATAGCCATTCTAACTGGGGTGAGGTGGTATCTCAATGTTGTTTTGATTTGCATTTCTTTTATGGCTAGAGAAGTTGAGCATTTCTTCATATGTCTATTGGCCATTCTTATTTCTTCTTCAGAGAAGTTTTTTTTTAAAGTCTTTAGCCCACTTATTTATTGGGAAGTTGTTTCTTTGAGGATTTGTTGTTGGGGGCTTTAGTTTTTTGTGTTCTAAGTATATTTTAGATATGAGACCCTTGTCCATTGTATGGCTAGTGAAGATCTTCTCCCAATCCATGGACTTTCTATTGGTCTTGGTAGCTATGTCCTTTGCCATGCAGAAGCTCTGAAGTTTCATGTAATCCCATTTGTCCAAACTTTTTTTGATTTGTTGTATTTCTGTGTCTTTATTAAGAAAATGTTGGCCTGTGCCAAGGAACCCTAGAGTTTCTCCTATTCCTTCCTGGATTGTTTTCAGGGTTTCTGCTTTGACTTTGAGGTCTTTGATCCATTTGGAGTTGATTCTGGTGCAGAGTGATCTATAAGGATCTAGCTTTAGTTTTCTACAGGTGTTAAACCAATTTTGGCATAATGTCTTGCCTTTGGAGATAGGAGCTTCATAGACTTTTTTTTTTTTTTTGCCTGGGCTAGCTACAAACCAAAATTCTAAGATTTCAGCCTCTTGAGTAGCTAGGAATACAATTGTGAGCCATCAGTGCCCAGTGAAATTATTAGGTTTTGTATTTAGATGCTATACAAAGGGATTCTGAAATGCCTCCTGCTGGGGAAGAGAATGTGATGGGTTCAGCAGATACAGAAGAGTCTTACAATTGTTACAATCTGAGCAGAACATTCTGTGGTCTATCCTAGAATCTTGAGGCATGAGAAACATGCTCTCTTTCTCTAAGAAAGGACAGAATTCTTTGCTTCTTGAAACCTTTTTCTCTTCTGCTCTGATAAATCAGACTTTTTTAACCTTCAGAGTTTGAGTTAAGATACTATGTATTGGATTAAGTAACACTTTTCATGGTTGTTATAGGAGATCCTTTGTCTTCTGAATCATTTTTGGAACTGTATGATGTTTTACAGTCAGTTTTCTTCTAAAGTAATTTTGTACATATCTCTTTTCCTCCTCCAGAGGCATATAAATACCCATGCAATTACCAGGTGTCTGCTTTACCTGTTCATTACAGAGGGAATGTTCCGAAGCTCCAATTATATAGTGAATTTGTGGCCTAGATTGTACCTTCAACTTAAAAATAGAATTTAAGGTAATTTTTCTCAACCCAGTTGCAAGTATCTCTGTGGTTTTTTTCTGGCCTATAAAATCTATGTTTTTCTAAGGAAGAGGGTGAATGAGGAAGACTATGATCAGCATAGTTTATTTACATATATAAAAATAAAGCAGTGAAATGTGTTGAGATTATTTTAAGAAGGGGGAGCTGGGTCAGAGGAGAGTCATAGAGGGAGTGAAATTGACCAGGGCACACAGGAGATATGTGTGAAAATGTTGCAATAGTATTCTCCTTGTACAACTAGTGTATACTAATGAAATACTTTTCAAGTCTATCCCTTAAAAAAGTATTTCCATTGCCTTTGGAAGGGAGGATGGAGGAGGGAACAAGGAAGAAAGGAAGGAAGAAAAAAAAAGAGAGGAGATAAGGAAGTATAGTAGAGGGGTGACTATGAAGAAAGCATGTTAGATGTGTGTATAGAATTGTCATGAGAAGCAATTAAGATATAATTTGATATACACTAATAAAGTGGATAAAGAGGAAGGAAGGAATGAAGAAAGGGAAAGAAAACCATTGTCTTTGCTTTTTTTTTTTTTGGGTGCAGTCGTGGGGCCTGAACTCTGGGTCTGGGCTCTGTCCTTCAGCTCTTCAGCTCAAGGCTAGCACTCTACCACTTGAGCCACAGCGCCACTTCCAGCTTTTTTCTTTTTGCTTATGTGGTGCTGAGGAATCGAACCCAGGGCCTCATGCATGCAAGGCAAGTGCTCTACCACTGAGAGCTTTGTATGTACCAAGTTTGGAGCTTGTACTCAGGGCTTAAGTACTGTGCCTGAGCTACTTTTACCACTGAGCCATAGCTCTACTTTCAGCTTTTTTGTAGTTAATTCAAGATAAGATTCTCACAGACTTTCTGGACTGGGCTAGCTTTGAACCACAAACTGTATGTATGTATGTATGTATGTATGTATGTATGTATGTATGTATGTATGTATGTATGTATATATGTCAGTACTGGGGCTTGAACCCAGATCCTTGAGCTTTGCGATTGGCTTTTTCTTGCTCATGAATGACACTCTTGAGCCACACCTCCATTTTCAGCTTTTACTTGATTAATTAGGCCTCATGGACTTTCCTGCCCAGGCTAGCTTTAAATCCCCACCCTTAAATCTCAGCCTCCTGAGTAGGTAGAATTATAGATATGAGCCTTGGCACCAGCTTCAAGGTCTTTCAATGGTCATGGAAATCTTCTCCAGAAACAGCACAAGAGGGGAGAGTCAGCTGGTGCACATTTATCAGGTAGATGTTTTGGCTATTAGTAGCAGAAAATAGAGACCCTTGAATCTCTGATAATCTCAGTTTTCTGGCTGTGATGATTTAGGGCTGGTGGTATAACAACAGCCACTCTGGGTCTTTTCACCTCAGCATCCATGGGCTATGTGGCCTGCTATTCAGAGGTGTGCAAACAATACCAGCTCTGCCTGTTTTCCCAGCTTCCTTTTGCACTTCTCATTTGCTTGGGATTCTCGTTTCTTTTCAAGAACAGCTGTCACCAGCAAATGTCTGTAAGGTTGTACATATTTCTAAATTCTGTGATTTGAGTTATTTGACATATTGCTTCAATTCTAAAAACTTGGATAAACAAGGAATATGTTGTATGCTTCTAGTTTTCTATAAAATGGTCACCTGTGTCGGTAATTTTAAAATAAGAAAACACTCAAACTAGACACCGGTGGCTCATGTAATCCTAAGTACCTAAGAGGCTGACACTTGAGGATTGAGGTATGAAGCCAGTCCAGGCAGGAAAGTCTGCGAGGTACTTATTTCCAATTAACCAGCAAAAAGCTGGAAGTAGGGCTGTAGCTCAAATGGTAGAAGACTATATAACCTTGAGTGAAAAACACAACATTTGAGTTCAAACCCCACTACAAGCACAAAAAAACCAACCAACCAAAACCAAACCAATAAACAAAAATCTTCAAACTTTTAAATAGCAAAAAGTACATTAAAGAGATGTAAAAATGGGGTGACCTTCTGGGTGTGTTGATCTGGTGATGGTATCAACAGAATTCAGGTTCTTTCCTGCTGAATGTTCTGCTAATTACTGCTAAAAACTTTGCTCTAAGGCTGTTCTAGGGGTCAAACGATATTTGTCAGTAGCAACTGGAGCTACTAGTTTAGATTTAGTTTTAAAGAGAGAAGATCTTGTTTATGATTTCCCCTAATGCCAAGCAAGTCTCCTAGAGGATTCCGAAACAAGAGGTTTTTTTTTCTTTTTTAATTAATCTGAATGGAGTTAGGTGCCCATTTCTTGTCACAGTCTTTTCCTGTCACAAGAGGACACCATGCTTAGACCAAGTCTATTAGGCCATTTTTCCAAAGCACCATCTGAGACATTTGGGTGCAGAAACTTCCCTGGGGGTGCCCTGCACTTAGCATTCATGAAAAAAAAATAAAGTAGTCACAGTGGAAAGTGTTAAAATGCCTGTTGCATGGGGAGTTCTGGAGCTGAGCCCCAGACTTATCCATTCTTGAAACTGTAACATTCAATTAATAAAATTAAAAAAATTCTTTTGTGCCAGTACTAGGGCATAAACTCAGGCCCTTCTGTTCTTGCTTAGCTTTTTCTGCTTGCGGCTAGTGTTCTGCTTATGAGCCACACTTTCAGTTATGAACTCTCTGCTGGTTAAGTGGAGATGTGTGTTTCATTTCTGTTTGCTTAGGCTGACTTAGAACTGGATCTTCAGATCTCAGCCTCCTGAGAAGCTAGGATTATAGGCATAAGCCACCAGCATCTGCTATAATGTCCCATTTTTATGCTTCTACATTGACCAGTACTGAATATGTCATCTTGAAGTCATGGTATGGCCTTAGCTGGTGACTTTGTTTGAATTACCTCTCCAGGGCAATTTCTATTTCTGAGAATCATTAGTTGCCAACACAGCACAGGAGCGAGGGTATTGCAGTCATGAAGTGGAATATCTGGCAGCACACCACAGCATCCATGCTTGTCACCTCTCAAACTGTTTGCATCTACTTTCTTTGTGTATGTCATATAAATAGCTCCTCCAGAATTCTGATTGATTTGTGTTAAAAAGAGAGAGAAAGTTAACATTCAGGGTAGACTTCTGCCCTTTTGAAGACTGATAGTTTAAAGTCAACCTTCCACAAATGACTGGTCTCTTCAAATGAAGGTGCTGATGATACTCCTTATGACCCCTGTAGTAGGCAGATTGGGGAAGATGCACAGGATTGAAGAAGTATGATCAACAAGCTGTGAGTTCACAATATTCTTATCCATCTGCTATCTCCAGCCACCTTGCAGAAGAAGCATGGAGTGGCTCACAACCTGTAATGCTAGCTACTCAAGAGGCTGAGGTCTGAGGACCACGCTTCCAATTAACCACCCCAAACCAGAAGTGGAGGTCTGGGTCAAGTGGTAGAGTGCTGGCCCTATGCACCAAAGATGAAAGACAGTGTCCAGATCCAGGGTTTAAACCCCATGTCTGGCATACACATTCAAAAAACATCTAAAAGAAAGTGCTAAGAAATGGAAAGAGACCCAGGGAGTGTGTGTGTGTGCCAACACTGGGGCTTGAAGTCAAGGCCTGGGCACTGTCTTATAACTTTAGTTTGCTGAAGGCTGAAGCTCCACCACTTGAGCCACAGCTCCACTTCTGTATTATTTTGGTGGTTAATTGGAAGGAAGAGTCTCAGGACTTTTCTCTCCAGTCTTGCTTTGACCCAAAATCCTCAGGTTTCAACCTCCTAAGTAGCTAGGATTATAGACATGTGCCACAAGTGCCCAGATGCAAATCTAGTACTTAAATCTTGGACTGAGTACAGGAATCACTTGTTTATATTGGATTACTTTTCTTCTTTTTCTTTATTCTGGGCTTCTTCATTGTGGGGCCAGTGGTAGTAGGAGCATTCAGCTTAGAAAACTGTAGGAGCCAAAGCCCAGAGAGGAGAGCCTTCATTTTCCTTGGGCAGATATACAGTTCTAAGAATTTTAACCCTCTCTTTTCTCATCATTTGGGCCTCAGATGTGGCTTGGTCACAGAAGTGTGTGATGTCTTGTTGATGGATTTAGAAGGAAAAATAAGATCTAGAGAACCAGGAAGTAGTGGGAAGATAGCAGAGAAGGAAGAACTTGACACGTGGACTCTACAAAGTTCTTTATGAACGTCTGGCCTGAACTCTAACCTCTGCATAGACAACCAGCTCTTAATTAGTATTCTAAAGATTAACTGGCTGCAAGTGTCCACACCTGTGATCCCAGCCCTCTGGGAAGATTGTGGGTTCAAGGTCAGCCTGGGCTACACAGCAAGACCTTGTCAGGTGCCAGTGTCTCATGACTGTAAGTCTGGCTTCTCAAGAGGGTGAGATCTGAGGATAGATGTTCAAAGCCAGTCTTAGAAGGGAAACCTATAAAAATTCTTCTTCCCAATTAATCACCAAAAAAAAAGCTGGATCTATGTCTTAAATGGTAGAGTGTTAGCCTTGAACAAAAAGCTCAGGAACAGCACTCAGGCCCTGAGTTAAAACCCTAGGATTAGCACAAAAAACAAGTAAATGAATGAATTAAAGAATTATGCTAATGGAGAGCAGCGAGTGACACTCACAGACAGACCTGAGTAGCACCTAAAGCTTTTAAAAATCGGAACTGTTGGCAGGGTAGTGGGGGAGGGTACAGAAATGGAGGGACAAGGAGTGAACAAATGCAGCAGTGGTACTCACTAGACACTCTGTTGAAAGTGAAGAATACAATTGTGGATGGCAACTGAGAAAGAGCAAGGGAAGGGGTGACATGGTCCAAAAAAAGATGCATTCTTTTTCTTTTTTTGGTCATGGACTTGAAATCTGGGCCTAGGCACTGTCCCTCAGTTCTTCAGCTCAAGGCAAGTGCTCTACCACTTGAGCCACACCACTACTTCCAGTTTTCTGGTAGTTTATTGGAGATAAGAGTCTCATGGACTTTCCTTCCCCGGGCTAGCTTTGAATCACAACCCTCAGCTCTCAGGCTCCTGAGTAGCTAGGATTACAGGCGTGAGCCACCGGCACCCAACAAAAGATGCATTCTTTACCTGACTTATATAATTGTAACCCCACTGTACATCATCTTTAAAATAATAATAATTAAAAAAACTGAACTGATACAGTGGCCATAGACCATAAAAAAATGCATTGACACTTGTGAAGGGAACCTAGCAAGAGAACTATTGCTTAAAATAATTCTCTCATAAGATGTAAACTAAAAGACATTAATAATGCAATATTAAAAATATCCAGGCAATCACCCAGAATTGCTTGACACATAAAGAACCACGAAATCCTTAACTTGCAACAGAAACAGATGCCAATGATCATGTGACCCAGATGTTAGAGCTATTTCCAAAAACTTAAAGATATAGAACTATTCTGGAGAGCAATCATGAACCCTACTAGAACAAAGTTGAAATCATTTCCTCTTGTTTCAGGACCAGGACAAAGATGTCTACTTTTCCACTCCTTTACATTAGAGTACTGAAATTCTTTTTTTTTAAAAAAAAAAACAATATCTACTCTATTACCACAATTTTTATTTATTTTTTATTTTTATTTTTTTGGGTCCAGTCGTGGGGCCTGAACTCTGGGCCTGTGTGCTGTCCCCCAGCTCTTCAGCTCAAGGCTAGTACTCTACCACTTGAGCCACAGCGCCACTTCTGGTTTTTTCTTTTTGCTTATGTGGTGCTGAGGAATCGAACCCAGGGCCTCATGCATGCAAGGCAAGTGCTCTACCACTGAGCCAACTTCCCAGCCTCAGAGTACTGAAATTCTTAACCAGTGCAATAAGACAAGAAAAAAACACAAAAGGGGATCTAATTAAGGAAGGAAGAATTAAAAACTTCCCTATTTGAGGATGATGTAACTTTATATCTAAAGGACCCTGGAGAATCAACTCCCAAGCTCCTTGAGGTGATAAATCACTTTGGCAAGGTAGCAGGGTATAAAATTAATCCATAGAAATCAGTAGCTTTCCTGTATGCCAACAATGACAAAATTGAAAGTAAAATCAAGAAAGCAGCTCCTTTTGGAGAAGTCAAGGAATCAGCCTAAACAAGGAAATGAAGGACCTCTACAGTGAAAACTATAACATTTTTTTTTTTTTTTTTTGGGTCTGGTCGTGGGGCCTGAACTCTGGGCCTGGGCTCTGTCCCTCAGCTCTTCAGCTCAAGGCTAGTGCTCTACCACTTAAGCCACAGCACCACTTCCGGCTTTTTTTCTTTTTGCTTATGTGGTGCTGAGGAATCAAACCCAGGGCCTCAGGCATGCAAGGCAAGTGCTCTACCACTGAACCACCTTCCCAGCCCTGAAAACTATAACATTTTGCAGAAAGAAATTGAAGTTGATATTAGGAAGTAGACAGAGCTCTCATGTTCTTGGATTGGCAGCATTAATATTGTGATAATGGCAATATTCCCTAAAGCAATCTGCAAATTCAATGCAATATCCATTAAAATCCACACATCAGTCTTCAGTGAGATACAGATGTCAAAGATTCATTTGGAACCACATAAAACCTTGAATCACAAAAGCAATCCTGGGGGCCGGAGGAAGTAGTGCTAGAGATATAAACTTTACTACAGAGCGATAAAAACAACTTTATATGGTACAAAAACAGGCCCAGGGACCAACAGACTAGAAAACCCAAAAAACTACAAACACACAAACCTACAACCATCTAATATTTGATAAGGAAGAAAAAGACAGCATGGGAAAATAAAGATAGCTTCTTCACAAATGGTGTTGCAAAAACTGGATATCCACTTAGAAAATTGAATGAAGACATTATTAAGACATTTTCATAATTGCTCAAAGAACTTAATGTAAGACCTTAAATGAAGGACAGAAACATTAGAATTCATTGTAAGTAGCTTTCCACAACTTCAGCCGATCAAAGAGATTATTGACAAATGAGATTGCATCGAATTAAAGGACATAGTTAACAAGCTAAAAAAACAGTCTACAGAAAGGGAGATCTTCACTAGTTATACATCAGACAATGGCCGAATATCCAGAATACAAAGAGCTCAAGAAATTAAACCTTCAAGGAATTGAAACCCAATGAATAAATGGACAAATGAGCTAAATAGAAACTTATTACAATAAGTGAAAATGGCCAGTATCTCTGACTGTGAAGGAACCACACTAAGATTGCATCTCACCCCAGTTAGAATAGCCATCATCATCAATACAAACAACAAATGCTGATGTGGACATAGGGGAAAGGAACCCTACTACACTGTTGGTGGGGATGTAAACTTGTTCAACAACCCTGGAAAGCAGATAGGAGATTTCTCAAAGAACAAAACATTAGAAAGACCCTATGATCCAGCAAGACCACTCTTGGACATTTACCTAGCATATTATAAATAAGGATCCGGTAAAGACGTTTGTATACCCATGCTACTGTAGCACTATTCACTATAACAAAGGTATGGAAATAGTCCAATTGTGCCTCAAGAGACAAATGGATCAATAATGTGATATAGATATATTCATGTAGAATTTTACTCATCTATTAGGAAAAATGATATTATATCATTTCTAAAGAAGTAGATAGGCCTGGAAAAATTATGTTAAGTGAAGTAACTTAGGTCCAAAGAGACAAAGGTCACATATTTTCTCTCATATTTAGAAGCTAGAATTAATTTACAATTATGCAAACAAACACATATGATGTTGTAAACAAGTATACACAAAGGCATTAACCAAATTATAGTGTTTTCAGGGGAGAATTCAAATGGTGTAATTCCTCACAGACCAGTAAAATGAACACCAGAAGACTGGTACTTGACAGCTGTTTGTGGGGGCAGTTAAGGGAAAGGGTACAGATGAATTAAGCGAGGAAGAGTAGGGAGAGTGCAGTCATAATATTCAATGAATATCCTGTGAAGCTAGGAAAATTGAGAGGAGGGACTGGGTTGGGATAGATGGGTGCTATCGATCAAGATGCATTGTACTTACTACTTGATTTGTTAAATGGTAACCTTTTTTTTTTTGTTGTGTCATGGGACTTGAACTCTGGGCCTGGGCACTGTCCTTCACCTCTTCAGCTCAAGGCTAGCACTCTACCACTTGAGCCACAGTACCACTTCTGGTTTCTGAGTGGTTGATTGGAGATAAGAGTCTCACAGACTTTCCTGCCCCGGCTGGCTTTGAACCATGATCCTCAGATCTCAGCCTCCTGAATAGCTAGGATTACATATGTGAGCCACTGGTACCTGGCTAATGGTAACCTTTTCTTTTAATGAAAAATATTTTATTATCTTTTAGTAGTTTTACAAAGGAGGCATTACTTAACATAGCAGTTTATGAATACAATGCATCTTGATTACTGTCACTCCTTCAACATTTTCAGTCCCATTGGCCCACCCCTTCCCTTACTTTTCTTAATTTTGTGGTATATGAATTGTTTTTTTAATATATTTTTTACTGTAAAGAAACTGTACAGGGGTTACAGTTGCATGAGTAAGGTAATAAGTACATTTCCTATCCATCATTGTTACCCCCTCCATTGTTTTTCCCCTACCATCCCTTCCCTAACCACCTCCCCAACTCCTTCTCTACCTCCCCACTAAGTTGTAAAGTTCCCTTTCAACATAGTGTCTTGTACATCTCATTGTTATAATGGGTCAACCTGTATCTTTATTTCAGCATTTTGTTGTTTCCCTTCCCCTTCCCAAATTAGAAATATGTATATACAAGATGCAGGATACCAGAATCAAATACAGTGAAAACAGGGGTTATACCATGGGGGAAGAACATACAAGAGAACAAAAAAAATCATATAGTACATTATAAGTACATTAAAAACAACAGCAACCTCTTGTGTCCCTATCTTGGGGTTCATTTAGATTAGCATCATCTTATATGGTCATATGTACATAGCTTTTGACCTTTTCTGCTTGTCCAGACTTACACAGTTATTGCATGGGACCTATGTTTCTTTGGGCCTGGCTTACTTCACTTAATATGATTTTTCACAAGTCTTTCCATTTCCTAACAAATGGAGAAATGTCATTCTTTCTGATGGAGGCATAGAATTTCATTGTGTATATAGACCACATTTTCTTGATCCATTCATCTACTGAGGGGCATTTGGGTTGGTTCCATATCTTAGCTATTGTAAATAATGCTGCGATAAACATAGTTGTGCTGGTAGCTTTAGTGTGGTCTTGTTTGTGATTATTTAGGTAAATGCCCAAAAGTGGGATTGCTGGGTCATAGGGGAGCTCTATGTGGAGTCTTTTGAGGAACCTCCATACTGCTTTCCAAAGTGGTTGAA
>NW_012267374.1:703021-725187 GCF_000151885.1 Dipodomys ordii | reverse complement strand
AGAAGGAGAGGAAGAGGAGAAGAGGAAGAAGAAGAAGAAGAAGAAGAAGAAGAAGAAGAAGAAGAGGAAGAAGAAGAGGAAGAAGAGGAAGAAGAAGAAGAGGAAGAAGTTATGTAGTAGTCTTGAGAAAGCAAGCTGGCATAACCTCAAAAAATATGAGACCAGTAGAGTCTCTGTAATGAAATTTTGGTTCTCAACTTGGCAGATAAAAAAAAAAGGTTTTTAGTGGACTTAAACTTGACCTGATCAGACATAAGTGAGATTATCTATTACAGTAAAGTATAATTTTTAACTTGAATCCCTGTCTTGTGATCTGAGCTTCATCAGAGGTCCAAGTGCTGTCTGATTCAGCCATAACCAAAAGGTCATTTTATGACTTTGGAAATAAAAGCAAAGAAAGGTCCGTGTTCTTTGGTGCCAGCCTGTCCCTGGGCCTACTGATCACCTAGATGTTGTCAGTCCTCAACTCGAGTCAGACAGTGATTCTACTACTCACTGCTGGGGGACTGAGGGAAGGTTATGAAACTTTTGTTCTAACCTTCTCTGTGGTCCAGTCTCCTCATCTATTTTATGAAAACAATACTGAGAGAGAGAGGGGGGGAACTGTGAGGTAAAGGGGGATAAACAGTGCAGGACATCACATGGAGCATGGACCATGTGTTTCATCATGGCTGTTCTTGTTCCCATGGTGATTCTGGCTCCAGCTCAAATGCTGCTTCTTCCCATAATGCTGGGTGCCTGCTACACCAATGAAAGAGTGAGGGTGGTGGAATATTCACAAACCATCAAGAAATCAGAGCAAAGCCCAAGGAGAGGAGGGATAGGAGGACCCCAGTACTATAAAACTGCCCTCCCAGAGGACTCCATTAAACTCCTCTTTAGGTCTATCTCCGGAGGAAGAATCTCACTACTTTCTGTCAGAACTTTCCTTTGGCTTTCAAATAAACTTACTCTATTTGCCTTTAACAGTTTCTTGCCTTCTAATTCTTCAATGGATAGTGAAAACAAATCCTTATTCCTAGACACCTAGGTGTAGTCCTACTCCATAGCATTATGTACAGATTAAATTAGTTTGACTATGGAAAGCACCTTGCAAAATAGCATCTCCTGCTAAGTAAGAGTTAACCATGAAGGGGAAAGCAACATGTTGTTAGGATTTCTTGAGGGCTCACCTTGGTATTCATCTTTCCACATGACTAAGACTACCTTATATTTTATACCAGCATCCTTTGCTTTTATAACTCACCTGAATACTTAAGGTTCCTAAAGGCTCCCAAACTTGATGGGGACTGGGGTGAAAAGAAGCAAGAGTTGAGTAAATGCTGAAAGAATACAATCTGAGTGAGCAGAAAGCTATGGAAAGAGGGCAGAGCAGACCACTTTAGGAGAGTATGGGGGAGGAAAATGAGATATAGGGGGAAGCAACAGCTCCAAGTGCTCTTGTGTGAGGCAAACTAAAAGCTGCTTTTGCTGGGCCCTCTGACTCAACTGAAAGTCCCCTAACTTTGCATCTGTGCCCTTTGATCTGAGCAATTCTCTGCTTCAGTCATTTTACAATCATACTGAGCTACGAGGAAGAGAAGATAAGTAATCTTATGTGGAAGACAAACTACCCTTCAAACATGCAATGCCTTTTTATCATCTTAAAGGAAACGGGCAAAAACTCAGGAGACTACCTGCCAGGCAACTTGTCCCAGCGGTGAAGTGACAGCAACGTGTTTGGAACTCTTCCAGAGACAAAGACTGAACTAATGGTCAACCAGGCCATATCTGTCACTTGGGACTCATTTCACTATGTGTGCTTTGCTCACGTCCCTGTCCCCAATTCTGTCTATTTAACCTGAATGTCTGTATCCCTGAAAATGTCTGAAGATGTACTTATGTGTTCTCATGGCTGTCATGAAATGAATCACTTTTCTATGCCCTTTGTCATGTCTCTTTATTTAGAATAAGCGGATAAGTGGCCAGACCTAACTTGCAGCTCCTGGACTTTGGACTTCAGATCTAAAAGCTTGGTTTCACTTTGGAAGTTCAAATGTGAGCCCTAAGTGATAGATAAGAGTAAGCAGTGGACAGAGTGAAAATACTTTTTCTTCTGCTATGTTAGGATAGTGGGTTTTATAGTTTTATAGCTGTTACACTCAGCAAGTCAGAAACCTGAAAGCATCTGGAATTTGTGAGCAGCAAAATGATAGAATCAGATTTGAGCTTTAGACCTGGAACCTAACTGTTTCTGGCTGCTCAGCCTGGATCACAGGTGACTTAGTGAGTGTGGGAGGGTTTCATCAAAGGATGGTCAGGATTTGGGAATCCTTGGGGACTAAATATAAGGCTAGATATAGCCTAAGTCTCAAGGGATCAGGGAGAGAGGCTGGCACGGCAGAGGGTCACACAGAAGGGCTGTGTGTGTGTGTGTGTGTGTGTGTGTGTGTGTGTGTTGGTAATGGGGCTTTGCATACTTGCTTGGCTTTTCCCTCCAATACTGGTATTCTACCACTTGAGCCATTCACTTCTGGCTTTTTTGCTGGTTAATTGGAGGTTGTGAGTCTCTACAATTTGTCTTCTCAGGATTGCTTCAAACCATAATCCTCTGATCTCAGCTGGTATCCAGTGCAACTGTGTCTCTTGGTGGAGGTCACTCCACAGGAAGAAAGAAAAACAAATACATCTACCTACCTGTCCTCCCTCCCTCTGATCTCCAAGTTCACTGCAAGTTCAGAGGAGGGCAGGTCTGCCCTTGGACACAGGCCAAGCACCTAGCGTCTTGGGCAGAGGAGCGGAGTCTGAGAAAGGGCAAGGTGAGCTGGAAGAGTGAACAGGAACGGGAAGATTTAGTCATCTTTGAAAGAGCCTGGTCAGCTAATACTGATGGCTTATGTCTGTATCCTAACTACTTAGGAGGCTGAAGATTGTGGCTCAAAGCTAGCCCAGACAGAAAAGTCTGTGAGACTGTTATCTCCAAGTAACTATCAAAAATCTAGAAGTATGCTCACTTTGGCAACATGTATGCTAAAATTGGAATGAAATGGAGAAGATTAGTATGGCCTCTGCACAAGGATGACATGCAAATTCATGAACTGTTCCATTGTTTTGTTTTTAAAGCTAGAAGTAGAGCTGTGGCTCAGGTGGTAGAGTGTTAGCCTGAGCACAAAAGCTCGGGACAGCACCCAAGCCCTGACTTCAAGCTCTAGAATGGGAACCAAAAAAACAAACAAAAAACAAACAAACAAAACACAAATACAGGGTCTGGTCAACTTGCAAGAGAAAAGGCTGGATAGGATGTGCATGCTCTGTGTGTGTGTGTGTGTGTGTGTGTAACTCAAATTTCCTATTGTCATGCAGTCCATAGGAACTTGAAATCCAGGATTCAAAACAAGAACAACAAAAAAACCCATTTTGAGTAGGTCTTACAAAAAGGAGAGTCTCCCAAGGTAAAAGTTTAGCAAGCAAAGATTTATTTTAGTTGAAATAAATAGGCAATGTCTTCCTGCCCTCTTAAAGGAAATAGCCCAAAACAGTTTTCTCCCTAGAAATAGAAAAGGGAGAGAGAAACAATTCCCAATTTCCATGAATGAAACTGGAGTAAAAAAGATTTAATATAGTGATACTTAGCCTAGGTTTTTTACTTTCTGAGCTGAGGATGAAACTTCAGGCCTTGGCACTTGCTAGGCAAGTGCTTTACCACTTAAGTTATGCCCCCCGTCATTGATATTTTAGTTCTTTGAGTATGACTCTTTAAAAAATTCAGTCCGGGGGCTTGAACTCAGGGCCTGGATGCTGTCTCTGAGCTCTTGGCTGACTTTGAACCATGATCCTCAGATCACCACTTCCTAGATTATGGCCCTTTAATGTTCATTATTTATAATACCTCTATGCCTCAGCTGTCCCCCCTCTAAATTACATCCAGGGGTAGAGAAGAAGCACCTCAGTTGAGTTGTTTATACATATCTTGTGTCCTGTAATGATAAATGTATAAATGAACACATTGCAATCAGACCCTGTGGGATGCTTAAGGTACTTCTGTGTAAGGGAGTATTATGCAGCCAATATGATATTCCTCCAAAGGTTTTAATGTCCTGGGGAAATGAATAAAATCTATTTTAAACATCTATTCAATTAAAAATTTGTCAGTACTATAGCCTCATGCTCTTCCTTAGCTTAGCTTTTTTTACTCAAGGGTAATACTCTACCACTTGAACCACAGCTCCACTAGCTTTTTGCTGGTTAACTGAAGAGTCTCATGGACTTTTCTTTTGCCCATGCTTGCTTTGAACTGGGATTCTCAGGTCTCAGCCTCCTGAGTAGCTAGGATGACAGGTGTAAAGCATCAGTGCCCAACTTAATGTCTATTCAATTTTGGCTCCAAATTTGGAAAGAAGACAGAAAGAGGGTGGAAGATTTTGTACTTTGAAAAAGAAACAGGTTGTCATGGTAGAATCATGAACAGAATATATGAACAACACGTCCTTGGATGGGCTTTCTTCTTAGAACTTTTTCATTAGCATTCTAGCAAGGACGGGATTAAGAAGTTGTCACCATGGGCTCTTTGGAAGAGCTGAAGCATCAGATGGCATGCAATGTGCTTGAGACGGTCCCCATATAGCTCTGAGAACTAGAGTTGAGGGAGACAGAGTAAGGACTGGACCAGGGGGATATAACAGTTGTAGCTGTGACCCAGAACCTTTCAGAGGTGCTGTGAGGTGTGTTTTGTATTTCCCATGGAGGATCCAAAAAGCTTGTGGCTTCCCTATAGAGGAGCATTTTTTTTCTTTTCACCCAGTATTGGACTTGAACTCAAGCAAGGGCTCTGTCCCTGAGCTTTTTCACTCAAGGCTGTTACTCTACCACTTGAGCCACAACTCCACTTCTAGCCCTTTGCTGGCTCACTGGAGATAAGAGTCTCACTGGTAGAATTTTCTGCCTGAGCTGGCTTGGAACCATGATCCTCAGATCTCAGCCTCCTGATTAGCTAGGATTAAAGGTGTGAGCCACCAGCTTCTGGCTATAGAGGAACTTCTTACAGAAGAGAACAGGTGACCAACATTACATTAGAGTAGGTGGTTCAAGTGGAGAAAGACCAGAAAGCAGGACAATCATTGGTGCCGTCTCTCTAGCTCAGGTCTTCCAGACTCAGAACCAAGGCTGGCTGGAGAGGAGCTGTGTCTACCTAGATTGGGGACAGCTATCCATGCTGGACTTTGCACAGGCTTATCAAACATTAACTTATAAAGATCAACCTGTCTTTAGAAAGAGGAATCTTTCCAATTTTAAACCACTTGCTTTTGGCCTCATCTCAAGCTGTGTGTAGTTTCCCTTAACAATAACAATACACTGCCTGTTTTCTCTGTGAAGATTTGTGGTTCCTCGCATGAACTGTTTATTTGGAATCTATAACCACATGCTTGGACTAAACTGAAAGGAAATGGCCTTGAATGACACTGTAGGGACTGTGATCTGGAGAGATATCATGTTTTAGCTTAGAGAAAGAACTGAGCTTTCCTCTTGTGGCTTGGTGTGAGGCTTTCTATGCCCAGTTAAGATGAACGCCTGTAATTCCCTTCTGCTGACTTGGAACCCCCAAGGAGCCCTTCCACATGTTCTAATTCTGAGAGTTTTCACTCAAGTTTCTTCTCCATTTCCCTTCTTCCTCCTCTTCCCTCTCTCCTTCCCCACCCTGTCCCCTCCCATTCTTCTCCCTTTCCCCTTTCCCCTCTGCTTCTCTCGTGTGTGTGTGTGTGTGTGTGTGTGTGTGTGTGTGTGTGTGTGTGTGAGTTGAGCTCAGGGCTATGCTGTGTCCCTTAGCTTTTTCACTCAAGGCTGGTGCTCTACCACTTAAGCCATAGCTCTACTTTCAGCTTTTTGGTGGTCAATTGGAGATAAGAGTTTCAGGAACTCTCCTTCCCAGGCTGGCTTTAAACCTTTATCCTCAGATCTCAGCCAGTTCCAAGCAGCTAAAATCACAGGCCGGAGCCACCTGCACTTGGCTTTACTTTCTTTTTAAGGGAGTGGGGGAAGAAGGGAGACAAGGTCTTACTATATTTAGCTCAGGCTGGTCTTGAACTCTGGATCCTCCAAGTCAGTCTCCCAAATGCTGGGATTACAAGTGCTCCACCATGCCTCATTGCCAACCCCCTTTGGCTACTATGAACAAAAGACAGAGAGGAGGAACTGCTTTGTGTGACCTGCTTCAGGTCACTATGACTCCACTTTGCTGCATGTGGTTTTTAGGTCTAAGAATTCTTTCCAATTTTGGAAGGTAAATGAAAATCTGGCCTGTGTCTGGAGTGTATTATTTATTTGTATAGCAGAAAGGCCTCACACCCAGTTTCCTGAACCATTGCCAGCCAGCTTGACTCACCTCTCCCAAAGATGCTCAATTACTCCATCAAGACAGGCACACAGGGCATACAGTGTAGGCACAAAAGAACTGTGCTGCTGCTTCTTTTATACTTATCCCTGGATCAAAGTTCCAAACCTTTAATTTTTCCACTACATAAATGAGATCCCCTCTAAAGATACACAACCTCTTTTTAATAGGCCTTTTATACCTTTCTTTTGGAAGAAAAGTACTTTAAACCTAACATCAAACATGCTATTTCCTAAAGCTGGATTTCCAGCGTGCTATAGCATCACTTCCCAACCTTAGAAGTATCAAGATTAGCTCATTTGACATTGCCCAAAAAGAAATATGCTCTGCCTGATTTATGTAACTGTAACAACTCTGTACATCTCCTTTATAAGAACAATTTTTAAAAGTCTAAATAAAAGATTAGCTCATTTAGGTAGGAACCAAAAAAGCAGGGTGTCAGTCCTACTTTGATTTGATTTGCCTTTTGCTTAGACAAATACTGGGCACCAATGCTATCAATTTTAAATGAGTAACAGGACATACCTCTCCCAAGGCTTTGAAGTATGTGGTTGAAAGACACACTAATCCAGTTAGTAAACTGAACTCGCTTTATTTCTTATGATATTCTAGAGCACTATGCAGTCAGGTTTATTTCCCAAGGACGTGATTCATTCATTCCCAGCAGTGGTGGGGAGGCTGTGTTTCCTGACTGTTTGTAGCCAAAGCCACAAATCTGTGCCTTGCTGGACTGGAGGGGTCTAGTAATAGTGAAGCAGAGGAGATCTACTCTGGCCTTGCGAATCTGATATATGGGTTGTCTCCCGCCTCTCCCCTCAACTCCTGTTTCCAAACCCAGGGCCTTGCAGGCAGTCTCTCCACCACTGAACTACATCTCCATCTGACTATCTCCCTTCTTATTAAAGGTATTCTACTTTTGTTTCCTTTACCAAGATACCTTCCCTCACTCCTGACTCTTGCTTTAACATGGTTATTTATATTATTTTGCTTAAAAAAAGTTCCAGCCTGCAGGTAAACGCTATACCACTTAGCTTCCTCCTCCTCCTCCTCCTCCTCCTCCTCCTCCTTCTCCTTAAGCTAGGGCTTAAACTCAGGGTTTCATGCTTTTGCTTGGATATTTTGCTCAAGGCTGGCACCCTACCATTTGATCCATACCTTCACTTCAGGCATTTTACCTGTTAATCAAAGATAAGAATATCATGGATTTTTCTTCATGGGCTGAGAAACCAGCAACAGAGATGAAGGTGTTTTGAAGATGTCATAACCTGTACTATTCAAGATGATACAAAAGGGAAATTCAAACCAGGTTCCTCTGATTTTCTGTGTCTTCTTAGGGCAGAGGAATTAGAGAATCTTGTATGCTGCATAGCCTTGGGTACCCGTGCCCCACATATTCTTCCATACAAAGAAAACTAAAGCTGCAGTTGTAGTTACAGAGAAATATCTTGATTTAGTGCCTTGATTCAGCCCCCACTTGTCCTCTCCACTGGGTGGCTTTGATCTGGGCCTGCATCACTTATTTTATTAGTCTGTTTCCCATCATTCACAGTTAGACACTATAATAAAAGAATGTTCCAATGTTTCTAGGTCATCTGCCAACCATCTGTAAAATTGCCCTTATTGGGAATTCAGGTGTCAAAGAATGTTATCTGTGGCCTTTAGAGCCTGAAAACCATTAATAAACAATTAATTCACAAAGTATTGCTCTCAAAGTACTGTTTATAATAGAAGGAAAGTGCTCTATAGTTCTAGGCGGGACTTGCAGAGAATTTCCTTATCTTCTGAGCAGTTTTTCTTATAGAAATATACTCTGAAGGAAGGAAACAGGTAGTAATGGTAAAAATAATGAATACAAGTAACTGTTTAAGCTAGGTGCTGGTGACTCCCACCTTTAATCCTAGCTGCTCAGGAGGGTGAATCTGAAGAATGCAGTATAAAGCCTGCCAGGGCTGAAAAGTCTAACTCCATTTCCAATTAACCAGCAAAAATCCAAGCTGGCTCAAGTGGTAAAGCACCAGTTGAACAAGTATGGAGCCTTGAGTTCAAACCCCAATACTGAGAAATAGTTACTATTTAACATGTACTTTGAACTTACAACTTTACAAAATGAAATTTTCATGACACACTAGATCCCTCACTGGTAAAGAAAGGAAAGTCCAGAGGACTGAGTGAGCAATAAAGGTGGTCAGGCTCCCTCAGAGGTTAGAAAGACTGTGAGTACATGACAGCTCACCCAATCAGGCTGGGTTTACTTAAAGGGCTTCCCTTCTGCTTTCTGAGAAATCAAAAGAGTAAGTATTAGCCCAATAGCCCATGGCTTAGCATACTCTTTCCCTAGGCAACACTAGCCCATTTAGTAAAGGCAGTAAATGATTAGGCTCTACCCCCTAACCTGAGAGAGCTCTCCTTTGGGATCGCTATCACCAAATAAGGCAGCAAGATCCCCTAAACCTCACAGGTCATATGTATCACCTGATGGGCACTCCTTTGGGGCAGCTATAATTATATTAGGCAGCAAGGTTCAGGAAATCTCAGAGGCTATAAAATTTACCTGAGACAATAGCTGGCACTTCTCTCTTGTGAGAAGGGGTCTTACTGGTTCCTTTGCTGGCAATAAACCTTTTCTTTGTTCTTTGTATCTGGATGTCTGCATGGTTTTCTGGCAAATTCTAATTTTTTCTAACAGTAAGTATCTAGCTAGGCTATAACACTTTGACAACCAGAATGTAAATGACTTCCTCTAAGGAGGGGAAAAGACCTCCAAGGGTACAAGCCTGCAAGTATAATGCAATCTTTGCTACTTTCTTCCTTAAGAAGCTGAGAAAAGATTTCTTTTGAATGATCACAACTTCTGTTTTTTTGTTTTTTTTTTGAGAGGGCAAAACCTAGGGCGTCACATGTGCTAAACATATGCCCCTCAACTCTAATTTTAAAAAATAAGATAAAATAAATACAATTTTGAGATTCTTTCTCATCCCAGTAAGAATGGCTATCATCAAGAATATGAACAACAAATGCTGGCAGGGATGTGGAGATAAAGGAACCCTATTACCCTGTTGGTGGGAATGTAAATGAGCAATCACTATGGAAGGCAGTTTGGAGATGCTTCAGACTAGACATAGAACTACCTTATAATCCAATGATACAAAAAAAATTACAAATCAGGATATGGTAAAGACATTTACACAACCATGTTCACTGCTGCACCATTTACCATATTCAAGTTACTGAAACAGCCCAGACAATAGACAAGTGGATCAAGAAAATGTGGCTACTGCAATCCCACTTTTGGGCAGTTACCCAAATGATCACAAACAAGATCAAACTAGAGCTACCAGCACAACTATGTTTATTACATCATTATTTACCATAGCTAAGATAGGGAAACAACCCAGATGCCCCTCAGTAGATGAATGGATCAAGAAAATGTGGTATATATACACAATGCAATTCTATGCCTCCATCAGAAAGAATGGACATCACCCCATTTGTTAGGAAATGGAAAGACTTGAAGAAAATTATATTAAGTGAAGTAAGCCAGGCAGGCCCAAAGAAACATAGGTCCCATGGTTTCCCTTATTTGCAATAACTAGTATATGTCTGGGACAAGCAGAAAAGGTCAGATAAGATGATGTTAAGCAAAATGAGCGCCAAGATAGGGACATGAGTGTATTTTTTCTTTCTTGCTATTGTTTCTAACGTATTTATAATGTACCATGTGATTTTTTTGTTGCTTTGCATGTCCCTCCCCCATGGTATAACCCCTGTTTTCACTGTATTTGATGTTGGTATAATTTGGGGAGTGGAAGGGAAAAAGCAAATTGTTTAAATAAGGACACAGATTGACCCATTGCAACAATGAGATGTACAAGACACGATGTTGAAAAAAAAACTTTACAATTCAGGTGGTGGTGGGGGATGGGGGAGGTAGCTGAGGAAGTGGGAGGGAAGGGATGGTAAGGAAAAAAAAGGAGGAGGCAATAATGCTGGATAAGAAATATACTCATTACCTTGCTCATGTAACTGTAACCCCTCTGTACAGTATTTTCACAATAAAAAATCTTAAAAAAAGAAAATGTGGTATATCTTCATTTATATCTATCTATATCAATATATCTACGGGTACAGATCGATATCAAGAAGAATAATACATCCTTTATAGGGAAATGGAAGGACCTGGAAACATTCTGTTATGTGAGGTAAGGCTTAGAGAGACAAATGACACATTGTTTCATATGTGGAAGGTAGATCTAAATTGTAATCATATATAAAAACACATATATGTTCATATGCACGTATACATGAACAAATAGACTCAGTAGGACTTCAATGGTATAACTCCTCTGAACAATAACATACAGTTCAGCACAACTCTATGTTTTGCTAACATACAGGGGCTCAGATGAGTGGAGAGAGGAAGTGTCATGTGTATTTTTGGAGTTGTGGGTTAATAAAATAATTTGCATAGACAATGCTGGATGTTGGTGGTTATGCCTATAATTTTACCTACTCAGGAGGCTGGGATCTGAAGATCACAGTTGAAAGTTAGCATCAGCGGCAAAGTGTATGAGACTTTTATCTCCAATTAACTAGCAAAAAGTTAGACATGAAGCTGTGGCTCAAATGATAGAGTGCCAGCCTTGTGCAAAAAAGCTGAGGGCTGGAGTCTACACCTAGGGGCTTGCCCCAAGACCAGCAAAAAAAAAAAAAACACAGAAAGAAAAAGAAAGGAAGGAAGGAAGGGAGGGAGGGAAGGACGGAGGGAGGGAAGGAGGGAGGAAGAAAGAAGGAAGGAAAAAAAACTAAAGGATTGAAAATAATTTACCTAGACAGGAGAAAAGGAGAAATTGAAGTAAGGAGGTCAGTTCTGGCTGGCGCCATATTGGCCACATGGTGGATGGCAGGGTCTGGCATCATGCCTTCATGCTAGGGGAAGGAAATGCCCCTGCCTCCCAGATGGTGGGTGTGCCTGGATCCCTGGAGGCAGGGGTGGGCACTTGGCTGATAGGTTACTGAATCTGTCAGTCCTATGCCTAGGACTGGGAATTTCCTGTGGATCTGTCCCCTGCACTGACCCTATTTAGGCCTAGACCAGCACAGGTGCCAGAATGCCATGCCACGTGTGTCTCTGTGATCCTGTCCTGTGTCCTGTTTCCTGGCTCATCTCCTGTCATCATGGCATCCCAATTCAGCTCTCCATAGAAGCTGAATTGGTTTGTTGGTATTGTTTGTGTTCTTTCTTTCCTCTCTGGTGTGTTTTCTAACCATGTTATATGTATTTGGGGGCTGCAGGCCTTTGTAACAACTTGCTGTCTGTGGCCTGTTGTGTAATAAAGACTCTAATATTCCATCTTCCAAAATGTGGCTTCTGGGATAATTCACCATACAACTCAACAAAGGTTTATTAGAAAGCTGATACAAGAGACATAGAAAGCAGCTAGGCAAAAGAGCATAGTGCTGCTGACTAATATATGAGATTGTAGAGAAGCTCTTAAAACATAGGGATGTTGCTGATTGGTGCCCTCTTTTTTTGTGGACCCTATTGATTGGCTGTCTCCATTTATTTATTTATTTGTTTGTTTGTTTATTTATTTATTTTTGGGTCCGGTTGTGGGGCCTGAATTCTGGGCCTAGGAACTGTCCCTCAGCTCTTCAGCTAAGGCTAACACTCTACCATTTGAGCCACAGCACCACTTCCGGCTTTTTTCTTTTTGCTTATGTGGTGCTGAGGAATCAAACCCAGGGTCTCATGCATGCAAGGCAAGCGCTCTACCACTGAGCCACCTTCCCAGCCCCTGTCTCCTTTTTTTAAGACCATAGTTTGAATTTTGCATGTGTAGAAACATCTTCAGAGCTCAGTTTTTACATCTGAATTGCATCTGACCCATTTTGCTCTTGACTCATTTCTGCATCCAATTTAGTCTGTTTCCAGCACTTGGCTCACCTCCACATTCCACTCAGATCATGGTATTTCTCAAGTCTGAATCCTTAATTAGTCCATCTTCCACTCAGACCTTGGGATTTCTCAAGTCTGCATTCTTAATTGGGTCCATCTCCACAAAGGGTCTGGTTTGTAAATGCTTTGCCTGAGGCTTCCTGGTTTGGGGTGTCTGAAAATTCTGTTCTTTGGAGGTAGCTATTAACTTGTGTACATATAGAGAATCTATGGCATTGTTTAGATGTCCTTATATTTGTGAGTAATATTGATAGGTGATTATAGTTCACCATTGTCAGGCCGCTGGAGGACAGAGGCAGCTGAGAAAAGCCACTGTCCCAATCGGGGACACTGGCCTGAAACTGCTCAAACTTGCAAAACAAGTTATGTGCTAAAAGTTCCTGCTGACACTGGCCATATAAACCCTGCTACAACCAGACTCTGTGCCACCTCTCTGATCCCGACCAGGGAGTTTGCCCGGGAGTGTACCCCAGTAAAGTTTCCTTTTTTTTTTTTTGGGTCCAGTCATGGGGCCTGAACTCTGGGCCTGAGCACTGTCCCTCAGCTCTTCAGCTCAAGGCTAGCGCTCTACCACTTGAGCCACAGTGCCACTCTTTTTGCTTATGTGGTGCTGAGGAATCGAACCCAGGGCCTCAGGCATGCAAGGCAAGCGCTCTACCACTGAGCCACCTTCCCAGCCCTAAAGTTTCCTTTTATTCACCTTTACCTCCTCCTGCTGGTTCTTTCCTCACTTAAAATCTTATTTACATCTGGTGCTGAACCAGGAAAGGCTGTAGTGCTTTGTTTCATTCTGGGGTGACTGACAGACACTGCCCCTTTTCAGCCTCTCTCCCTTCCTCCTTTCCAGAGGCTTCCTCCATTGGGAGCACAGAGCCTGCTGAGCTTCCTTTGGGCTAAACAGCCACCTGCAAAAACCTGGTGGCCTTTGCCTCCATAAGCGGTGCATATCCTGTGGATGGCCGCCTAGTGATTATTGGTTATCTGTGTAAACCCAGCAGAGACCTCCCCCCACCCCACCTCTCTCCATAAAACCAGGACCTCAGCCTGGCCTGTGCATCCACCACATTCAGATTGGCTGAGTCTCCACCCTTTGTCCCAGGGTGTCTTGGCTTGCTCTCCAGGAACTCAGTTCCTTCCGTTTCTGTCCGTAAAAGTCAGGAGCGCTTGTGTCTGAGTCTCCCTCCAGCCTTTGGCCTCTGTGCTGAGAATGATGAGGGCTGCATGGTCTTCTCTGTCACCCCTGTTTTATTTGGTAACTCTTTGGCTTAAGACAGGGACGCCTTCATCAGCCTTAGTTTTACCCCGGGCTGCCTGGGCACCAAGGGAAACCAAAATTCCAAACTGGACCCACATACTCCTCTGGATTGCTTATTGGCTTAATCTCAAACCTCTAGGCCTAAGACCTGACCTTAATCTTCCTCTGGAACAGGGAATGGCCTATGTACCAGCTCCATAACCAGTGGCACTGGCCTGAAAAATGGGACTTTCAATTTTAACACATTGACCGATCCCTGCAATTTCTGTGGGCTGAAATTCCTTATGTCCTGGGATTCTTCTATTTATGCTCCCATCCCTCCCTCTGTTTCTCCTGCCCCCATCTCAAATCTTTTTTTTTTTTTGTCGGTCATGGTACCTGAACTCTGGGCCTGGGCGCTGTCCCTCAGCTCTTCAGCTCAAGGCTAGTGCTCTACCACTTGAGCCACAGTGCCACTTCTGGCTTTTTTCTGCTTATGTGGTGCTGGGGAATCAAATCCAGGACCTCATGCATGCAAGGCAAGCACTCTACCACTGAGCCACCTTCTCAGTCCCCTATCTCAAATCTTGCTCATGCAGCAAGATCTCTCCCCAAACTCTCCTCTTCTCGCTTTCTCTCCTGACCCTCTGAACTCTCAGTTATCTTCTCTACCTGTGGCACCCTGCCTTATATGCCACCTTACTTTAAGGTCCACTCCTAGATGGTGAGCAGACTCCGCCCTCCTTGCAGCCAAGTCTATGCCTAGTACCTGCATTACCTAGGTAACTGGCACACCTGGAAGAGGTTGCATCCACTGAGGTCACATCTGGATTGGATGTGGCCACACCTTTCTCCCACCTAGTCCCACCTCCTTTTACCTGACCACACCTTCTCCCACCCCTACCCTAGATAAGGCATGGCCGGGGGTCAGACGCCCTCTTTGCCAGCCATGTGGAGTGCCAACCTGGTCTGGTGCCAGCTGGTCTACTGATTAAACCTACCTACCCCTTACCTGAATACCACATGCATGGTGTTGTTCTTTCTTGCTAGCCTCCTTAAAAACCTAACACTAACCCCATGTTGGGACTTGTTCCCGATTCACAAACCCCTGCCCCTGCCCCTGTCCCAACCTCTGCCTTAGATTTCCCTTTCTATGTTGCTGGCCATACTGGTGCCCAAACTAAGCCGCCAGAACATTTGCTTCCCCTGCATGAGGTGGCTGGGGCAGAGGGCTTGGTGTGAGTCAACATTCCCTTTTGATTAGGGGACCTATCTCAGACGGAGGCTCACTTGGAGTCTTTTTCCATTGACCCATCCACCTTTATCAGGGAATTTTGTTGTTTGACCCAGGCTTACCATCTTACCTGGCATGACCTCCATGTTATACTCTCCTCCACTCTTACTATAGAGGAGCGTGAGTGAGTCTATCAGGCTGCCCAGGCTTATGGGGAGGAGATCCACCTTACAGATACAACCCTATCTGTGGGAACTGAGGCGGTCCCCAGACAGGACCCTCACTGGCAATATCAGATAGACGTAGTTGAAGGTGGCAATGGCTGCTTGCATAGAGATAAAATAATTCAGTGCTTTTTGGGCTGGATTATAGGTGGCCTCCCATAGGTTATTAACTTTGACAAACTGGGAAATGACTCAACTATGGGATGAGAACCCTGCTGCCTTTTAGCTAGACTTACTGAGGCCCTGACTAAGTACACCCTCTTGGACCCCACCTCTCCGGCTGGGGCAAGCTTTTTGGCCTCTGATTTTATTTCTCAGTCAGCCCCATACATAAAGAAAACACTTAAAAAATGCTGAGGATGGGCCCCAAACACCAATCTGTGACCTGGTGAACATGACCTTTAAAGTTTTCCATGCCCGGGAGTAACAGGAAAAGGCAGATAGGAAAGCCCGCTCTTACCAAAAGGTGGCCTACCAAGTCCAAGCTTTGCTCACTGCTCTAAGAACCCTCTATAATGTGCAGCTCTGTAGAAAAGCATCAACCACCTGTACCCTGCTTCAAGTGCAGCCAGGAGAGGCATTGGGCAAGCCATGTCCTAAACCCTGGCCTCCCCAGACACCATGTCCACTGTGCAATCAAAAGGGACACTCACTGAAGACCCACTGCCCCTCTGGGCCTAGCTGCAGAGGTACAGTTCTTCCCTCCCCTGACTTGCCACCTTCAGTCCTGGGCCTGGCCCCTGAAGACTGAGCAGGTCCTGCTTCACTGACCCCGATCACCCTCCTCCAGCCTAGGGTAATAATCCAGGCAGTGGGTAAGGCCATTTCCTTTTTGTACAATACGGGGGCTACCTGTTCAGTGCTCCCTTCCTACTCAGGCCCCTTAATTTCTTCCCAGGTCTTGGTTATGGGGGTTGATGGACTTCCCTCCCAGCCACCAGTGACGGGCCCTCTTAGGTGCCTTATGAAATGGAAGTAGTAAGAGGAAGGAGACCCAGCCCTGCTCTTAGCCTTACAATCTAGTAAACTTCACCTAAGTGGTACCTTGAGGCAGTTCTGAGATAACCCAGTTCCACAAGCCAAAGGGGGAAAAAGGGAGGTTTCAAACCTAGCCACAAAGAAGCTCAAGAAATTGTAAAGAGGGTAATAAAGAAAGTCTTGGGAAAAGAATTGGGAAAAAATGGTTTCCTCTAGATAAGAAAGTATTTGAAAAGGAAGGGACTCCTGGTGTCAACTAATTCTCCTTATAACACCCCCATTTTGCCTATCGGCATCCGGATGGCTCCTACTAGTTAGTACAGGACCTTCCTCTCATTAATGAGGCTGCGGCACCCATACATCCTGTAGTTCCCAACCTATCTACCCTCCTTTTCCATATCTCCCCTTCTAATATCCATTTTTCTGTATTGGATCTTAAGGATGCTTTCTTTACCATTCTCTTGGACCTGGCACGTTGGAATCTATTTGTCTTTATGTGGGAGGATCCAAACACCTCTCAGGCCAGTCAGCTGATCTGGTTGTTGTTTCCTCAGGGTTTTGAAGACAGTCTCCATTTTATTGACAGTCTTCCAGATTTGACTCTTCTCTATGAGAAGGGTGACACTCATGGAGAACAGGGATGGATCCTTGTGGGAAATAAGTTGGCCTTGCCTCGGGCCCAGGCTAAAACCCTCATCCAGCAGGTTCATGCCTCACTTCATATTGGGCCCAAGGCACTGGTTCAGTTTTTAAGCCCCTCTTCTATTACCCTCAGCTTTCCACCATAGTTGAGTCTGCCTCCCAGGCATGTTTTACATGCTCTACCACCACTCCTGAAGGGGGACTTAGGCCAGCCTTTACAACCCAGCCTCTACAACCCAGGCTATTTGCTTGGCCAAGACTGGCAGGTTGATTTCACCCATATGCCTACCCACCAAAGGATGAGGTACTTTCTCATCCTGGAAGACACCTTCACATTGTGGGCTGAGCCCTTTCCTACTCCCAAAGAGATGGCAGGAGTTGTAACTTCATTTTTACTTTCAGAAATTATTTGTCAAATTGGCCTCGCCTCCTCCCTTCAATCTGATAATGGTCCAGCCTTATTTTCCCAAGTGGTTCAACAGGTTTCTTCAGCCCTAGGACATAGCCTAGTCTCATCAGGAATTATCAGATAAACTCCAGGTGGCCATGGAATCCACCTCGATATCTCTAGCCTCACTCAAGCACCAACTTTACTCCTTGGCACAAGTTGCTCTTTAAAACCACTGAGTCTTAGACCTCCTAATGGCTGAAAAAAGTGGGACCTGCCCATTCTTTCAGGAACAATGTTGTTATTGTATTAATGAGTCAAGTTTGGTAGGACAAAATATCGAGGCCCTAAATAAGCTAAAAGAGGAGCTCAAACATCAACAATCCAGGGGGCCTATTCTGGACTGTTTCCATAGCCTCCTTGCTGGGTGGTTGCTGCCCTTAGTAGGCTCATTAATTTTAATTTGTCTTTTCTTTTTATTTGCCCCATGCCTCTTGAGGTTCATTCAGAGCCCCATCCAAGAAATGACCAGAGGGATGGTTAATCAGGTTCTTCTTCTCCACCCATATACTCACCTGCTGACTACCCCTCTGGTGTCCTAGACAACTAGCATACAGCCCTATGAAGCCCCTATCCAGCAAGAAGTAGCCAGATGACTATCATCGCTCTGTTACCAAACCAAAAATGCTGGAATGTCAGGCTGCTGGAGGGCAGAGGCAGCTGAGAAAAGCCACTTCCTTATACATCACCTGTCCCAATCGTTCTTGGAGGGGGGGAGGGCACTGTGGCCTGAGACCACTCAAACTTGCAAAACAAGTTACATGGTAAAAGTTCCCACTGACCCTAGCCATATAAACCCTGCTACAACCAGACTCTGTGCCACCTCTCTGATCCAGACCAGGGAGTTTGCCTGGGAGTGTAGCCTAGTAAAGTTTTCTTTTATTCACCTTTACCTCCTCCTGCATGTTCTTTCCTTGCTTAAAACCTTATAACCATAATCAAGACAGAAAGAAAAAAAAGGAAGCAAAGAAGGAAAGGAGGGAGGAAAAAAGGAAGGAAAGAAAGAAAAGAGAAAAAGGAAGGAATAGAAAGGAAAGATAGAAAGAAGGAAGGGAGGCTTCAATCAGAAGTCATTTCAAAGGTTTAATCCTGAGCAAGATTTATTTTTTCTTTCTCTCAAGGCTAGTACCCTACCACTTGAGCCACAACTCCACTAATAGCTTTTTGGTGGTTAATTGGAGATGAGAATCCCATGGACATTCCTGCCCCACCTGGCTTCAAACCATGATCCTCAAATCTCAGCCTCCTGAGTAGTTAAGGTTACAGGTGTGAGGCATCAGCTCTCAGCCTGAACAAACTCTTTAACATTTAATTTTCCTTCAGAATATTCATTTATGAAGACTGTTGGTTTGTACTGAGCTGTGTGTTTTGATAGTATATAAAATTTTCCTAGAATTACTCACATATATTAAAGTTTCCCTTCCATAGCACAAGGACCTGTGCTCTGGTCAAATCTTAATGCATTCTTAAAGACTGTGAGTGAGAATCTCTGCTCTAATTTAAGGTGTTAAAGATATTTCATAACAATAGCACTGGAATTACTAAGCTTCAGCAAGCAACTCTGGATTTTGTTTATTAGTCAATTTTAGAGTAATCTTATAATTATTAATATAGAAAAATGTAAATTGTAGAGTGTTATCCTATCAAGAAGTTCCTGTGTAAATTTTGTAGCCTGATTAGAAACATGGTAGGTTGGCATTGAAATTATTTTTCTCTACTTTTACCACCCATGGTGTTTGGGAAAAGTTCTTCTAGTTTTAGTCTTCCTGGTGGAGAGACAAAGAGTAGCTGTTTAGAATCAGGAGATGTTTGTTCCACACTGTGGTCCTCTTGGAGCTATGGCTATGTGGAAACATATGGTCACTGTATTTGTGGGAAGAAAGGAAACATGATGGAAACATGGATGGAATGATTTAGTCAGGTAGTGCAACAAGGATGTGGGCTGTTTGAGTAGTCCATTCCTCATCTCTCTTCACTGGGAAAACTTGAGGAATTACAAGTTGTTTTTCCAGCCTGACAGCTGACTTAACATTTAAACTTGTACCAATTACTGTTCATTTTATAAAGAATCTGTGAGAAATAGTTCAGAAAGGCTTGGTGACAGCCATTAGTACTTGCATTCCCCATTGCCCTCTGGAACAATTCTCAAGTATTTCTAGTTTCTCAAATGTAACCAAAACATCCATGATCTCCATCCTGGAACATCTGGAACTATGGTATAGAAATAAACAGGTGTAACTTCATGATTTACTTTGAGATATAGCCAGTTTTTGGTAATATTTATTTTCTGACTCATTCAATACTAATGATTGTTGCTGAACACTAATCGCAGAGAGTATGGATGCCCCATCCTTGAGTTTATACACAGCAAAGAACTCTAGTGCACACTGGCAGCTTCCTACTCTATATTGTCCATGGCTCTTTGTTTCTCTCCATGCAACCAAAGGTCTGGAATTGCCGGCAGCTAGTGCTCTTGGAAGAAGGGACCTTTGACCAACAAAGAGTGAGAGTTAATGAATAAATACTGCAAGCTTATTCATCTCCTTGTGTGAAGTTCTCAAAGCTGCTTCTCAGAGGGCCCTCCGTGTAGGGAGGGGACTAAGTTCTGGCAATCAGCTTATTGATGAACGTTACTGGAATTCTTTCCCTTCCATTGGCATTTCCTGGAAACTTCATTCTGAAAAAACTACCTATTCAAGAGCTGCCTTAGGATTTCCTTAAAAAGAAACAATCACATAAACAAACAAACAAACAACAACAACAACAAAACAACCCAGAGGCAGCAGACAAGTACATATTGTGACTACAGCACCACATGAGACTAGAGCAATATAGATGGAGAGAAAGTGAGGTATAGACAGCTTACAGCAAATACAGGAGATATTCCTTTATATACTTCCCTTAAGATTAAGGCAACAAAATCATTTAGGGAACAATGTAACAGGAGAACTTAAGGAAACTGAGGCCTGCTGAAGGAATCCTTCACATCCATCCCAGGGGACCACATTATAAGGTTTATTAGAGGAGCCATATTTCCCAAGAGAGGGAGCACATGATACCTGTCCCTGTTCAGGTAGCGGGAGGGCCTGGGGGCAGGAAGTGAGGTAGGCATATGCTCAGATGGGTCTGGGGGGGAGAGGGAGTGGCCAGCTTTATGGTGGGAATTCCAGGACTGGGAGGAGCTAAGGTATGGGTGGAACTGAGGACCAAGGGTGGGCATAATGCTAATATTTCCCCACTTTATTGTTCAATATAAATAGGGGTACCAGGCTGGGGGTATGGATGGAGGTCATTTCTATTGGAGCTACCTCCTGCTGTAAAGGGGTGAAGTAGTCAGGGGTTCCTGCTTTGTTGCTTGGTCAGGTATTGTCCAAGAAGCATCTGCTTGACAGTTTGGTTGGTAAAGGTTCCCATCTTTTCCATGACAATAATTATCTAAAATGCAAGACACAAATAATAAGAGGCAAAAATTGCTGTTAGTAGCCCAAGAGAGGAATATGCCATGGAGGGATTGATTCCTAGAAGGGGCTATCAAAGACCTGAGGTTGCCTTTTCTGTCTTGGATTGGAGTCATAGCATGGTACCTGACTCCCAGCATCCTGGAGTGGGGAGGATCACAGTAACCTGAGGTGGGGGTAGCAGAGATATTTAAAGGTACCAGAGCCAACGGGTATCATGGGTTCTTTTGGCTACTTCCTGCTGGCTGGGGGGGGGAGCATCAAGGAGTCTCTTGAGTTGGGGTCTTTAGGGTCCAGGTGATGTCTCCAGTTGCTTGTGACAGGATGACCTTGACTTGTCCCCAGATGGTGTCCTGGAGGGGGGGGAGGTTAATCCAGTTATAAGACTTTTGGAAAGGTCAGTCAACATGAATGACATAGGAGAACACACACTGGCCATGGGCCAGAAAAGTTCCATTTGGAGAATAAGCCCAGTTGTGGCCCATTACAGGGAAGGAGGAATAACTGGACTCGGGGCAGGAAGGGGGCATTTAGGGTCTTTTTGGCAACTGGGTAGGGGAGAGCATAATGGACTGGTTGGGAGTAACCAGTCAGAGGCTACTATAAATACAAATAGCAAGTAACAAAGAAAAGACTGTAACGTTCTGCCTAGTTAGAAGGTGGACAGGTAGGGACATCAGGTAGGCAAGCAACTATTTCTCTTGATCTCCTGGCTCTGATTAATTTTGAAAGGGTGAATATAAAGTGACTCCATTTAGGATGTTACATCCTCTTACTCCTCTCCATGGTTTTCCATTGTCAGGACTGACTTGTCATGGGAGGGGGTCTCAGCGTTTGTTGCTGGGATAGCTTGTCCCCGTTGGCATTCACAGGGTATGAACTCAAGGCTTGGGCACTGTCCATGAACACTTCTACTGGAGGCTAGTGCTCTACCACTTAAGAGTTACAATGCCATTTTCAGCCTTCAGCTGGATACTTGGAGGTGAGAGTTTTGAGCCATACCTCCAGCCTGGCTTTTTGCTGATTAGCTGGGAGATGGAGTTTTAGAGGGTTATTTTGTGCCTGGGATGGTTTTGAACTGTGGCAAAAGGAGTCTTGGTCACAAAAGCACTTTCTAATTCCAATTCAAGCAACAAGGAGATCAATGGAGATAGAGATTACCTATAACTTGTTAACAACAGACTAACAATTACTTGCCAGAGTTTTGTAATAGCAAAATGCAGTAGATGTTTTTAAATTGCAACTGATTGATACTCTAAGTAGTGCTCATTGTACAGACCTTTTCTTGGACTATAGCAGCATAGCCTGTTTAATACTCTGGTTGGTAAAAGCATTTTTCCGGCTTGCTGAGGAGCCTGATCTCTAGTGATCTCAACAATGTCTACCTGTGTAGGCCTTTAGACAGATCTCAATAGGGACATCTCAGGTCAAACACTTCCTTTTCTTAACAGATGAATTTATGTGGCTGTGCCAGCTCGAAAGTCACTGCCAATTAGGACTTTGAGCAGATACAGGACATTTAGGATTTTAAATTATCCCTCACGGGGCTGGGAAGGTGGCTCAGTGGTACAGCGCTTGCCTTGCATGCCTGAGGCCCTGGGTTCGATTCCTCAGCACCACATAAG